>NW_027530499.1:703453-1125099 GCF_008692635.1 Crocuta crocuta
AGACCCTCCTCCCGCCGCCCCTCTCCCACCCGCCCCACCCCGCCCCTTCTCCCAGTCACCCTCGGCCGCCACCCACCCGCCTGCACTTGGCCCACGGGCTGCGCGTCTACCGCGCAGTTGCGCTCACGCCTTCGCCCAGGGCGTCAACTCTGTCTCCTCCCTGGCACCTGGAGCTGACGGGCCCACGGCGGCACTCTGGGGTCCTCCACGCCCCAAAACGATCTCAAACTCTCTAGGTACCTCCCCTACGCGTCTTCCTCACCACCCATTCCCTAAAACTGTCTGGGAGAGAAACAAACTTTAACTTTCCGTAAAGTCTGAGAAATCATTTTGAAGCCCTGTTGGAAGATGCTACTTTCTAGCATTAGTTTAGATTTTATTTCACACGTTTCCACCGAATGCGTATAAATTACGGGTTTTTGAAAAGTTTTCCTGCCTCTTTCCTACTGCTCACTTCCTTGATCTAAGAAAGTCAGAGGTTTTATACTGAAAATGAAAAGGTTCGTGGGCCTTGGGATGTTCGTTGTGTTTCCAAGTCGCTATGAAGGTGGAAAGATCTTAGATCATCTTCATCCCCCAGATACGCACCTTGGACTTAGGTGCTCCTACTTCTAGGAGAATACCTACAATCACAATACTATATATTTTACTGGCCCCCAGACGGAATTATCCTACAAGCACGAGGATTTTCAAATTGTTGACGTTGGATGGAGTTCCAAATGAATAGTTAATTCCTACCAAGAGTCAGTAACTCCTTCTCAGATAGAGGATCACCTAATAAATTCCTGTTCTCTCCAAACCTTGACAGCAGAACAAAGTGCTGCCTTACATCCAGTCCTGCCATCATCCATAGTATTTCTGGGAACTCAGTTATTTTTCTTAAGTATCTGCTTTTAATTTCTGTGTTTTCATTGCTTTGTCCATTTGAACCATCTGTTTAAAAAAAATCTTCTACAGATCATGGGAAAAATTCCATTAATGTACTTTACATTTTTCCCAATTAAGTTTCAGAGACTGTCAAGAATTTCAGTTTCAATTTTTTTAAAAGAAGTACACATGGACATTAAAAATAGCACATAAACCTTAAATTAAGATAAGATGATGTAAATAGTGTATGTGATGGCTTTGACTTAAATTCTTCTGAGCCAAACGGGTGCTTGGGTGGCTCAGTCAGTTAAATGTTGGACTCTTGATTTTGGCTCAGATTATGATCTCACAGGCCATAGCCCCTCATAGGGCTCTGCGCTGACAGTGCAGAAACTGCTTGAATTCTCTCTCTCTCTCTCTCTCTCTCTCTCTCTCTCGCTTTCTCTCCCTGCCTCTACCCTGCTCGTGCTCTTTTTCAAAATAAATAAACTTAAAACAAAAATTTTATTTTTTTTTTTCAGTGACAAGAGATTTTATTTTTCTGTGAAAATTCGAATTTGAAACACAATTACCTAATGTGAATATTTATGTATGGTGATTACTTATTTTTACAAGTAGTTTATTGTCAAGTTGGTTTCCATATAACACCCAGTGTTCATCCCCACAAGTGCCCTCCTTCATGCCCATCTCTCCCCTCACCCCCCACACCTATCAGTCCTCAGTTTGTTCTCAGCATTCAAGAGTCTCTCATGGTTTGCCTCTTTCCCCCTCCCCCACCATTTCCCCCCTTCTTCTCCCCCATGGTCCAACGTTAAATTCCTCCTAATCCTCCTATACATGCAAACATATGGTATTTGTCCTCTGCCTGACTTATTTCACTTAGCATAACACCCTCAGGGTCCATCCATGTTGCTACACACGGCCAGATTTCATTCTCATTGCCATGTAGTATTCCATTGTATGGATAAACCACATCTTCTTGATCCATTCGTCCGTTGATGGACACATAGGCTCTTTCCATGTTTTCGCTATTGTTGAGAATGCTGCTATGAACATTGGGGTACATGTGCTCCTATGCATCAGCATTTCTGTATCCCTTGGGTAAATTCCTAGCAGTGCTATTGCTGGGTCATAGGGGAGTTCCATTGTTAATTTTCTGAGGAACCTCCACACTGTTTTCCAGAGGGGCTGTACCAGTTAAAACAAAAATTTTAAATAAAATAAATTCTTCTGAGCAAGGAAATTGGACTTTTTTTTTTTACCTTCCAATCATATTTGTATCATTATACCTCTAAATATTGGCAGAATGTCCAATCATCACTAGAGCCATTTTAACTCCGGTGTCTAACCTATGTCTGTCAGTTAAATACTCCTCATTTGGGTAGGTAGGGTCAGACGGTGAGCAAAAATGCAATTTGTCAGTTAATGGAGTGGCCCAAGCAGTGGGGCTGTTTTTCACCTGAAACAATTTTATATTCTTCACACAGCCTGAAAGACAAAAAACAAGTCAACCCTAACAAATTTTTTTTTCAATTTTTGCCGTATTGATGTTCCAAACAACTGAATGCAGTGCCAACTGCTGAGATATGAGATAGGATAAAATACAACAACTTCTTTCTGTTTTTCATTAAATAAAAATCCTGTGATTAATTCTTTCAAATGTATCAACAGTCTTTGATAAGTAGCATTTAATATATTGGATGTCATTTTTCTTTTCTTCAAAAGTCTTGTATGTCAGTATACATTTATTCTAGATTCTAAGATATGTGTTATCATTTACCCATTCACATGTGTAACTGCGTGTTTTATGCCAACTATCTACATTATTAGGATCTAAGTCAAGAAGTGACTTATATGGAAAAACAAATAAAGCAAAGTACCTTACCTCAAGTAATTCCAGGAATAGAAAACATCAAGAATGAGTACCCATAATACATTAAGCTTAATATGCTATGTTACAGAGCCTCACACAGATGCTGGAACAACAATGCATCAGTGCCATTATCAGTGTTTCCGTTCAGGCCCATATTGAATTTACATGAAATTAAGATTTTTCCTCCAACCCTTCATCCTTTAGTCTCTAAATTTAGTAGGTTATGATGGACTTTTTTTTTCCCCTATAGGTGCTCTCAGGGTTACTCATGACTTATCCCTGTGATAATATCCCTGTGATAATATCCCTGTGATTCAAACTTTAATTATATCTGCTAGTCACACTTTCTCTTATGCTACATTAACCGAGCAAAGAAATGGTCTTGCTTTGAGGTGAATTTACCACCAGTTTTGAACTGTTGTTTTTATGTATTATTTTCCCCCACCATAATAATTGAACTAGATTCCTTTCTAAAAGAATAGACTTTCTAAATCAGAGTGTCTGTACCTGCAAGCTTTTGTTCATAGGAGATTTTAATGGATTGAAATGTACCCTTTCTGAAAATTTCCACTTCACAGTATGTGGGCCTGTCAGCTGCATGTGAGTTTCATAAATATTACTGGCTGACATACTCTTTGGCATGGTTACTGGCACAGAGGTGTGTCTCTGTTTGTTTTCTTAGTTCTGAAATACATGGGATGTGTGAGGCTTTGTTTACTTTAAAGACCAAAATAGTGAGTCAGGGATAGTAAGCTAATATATAATATTTGTAAACTGCCTATAACTTTTTTCTTGACCTAGATCCAGTCTGGCACTTAATCCTGGTGCTTAATATGTACTTAATAAGTGCTACTGTTTGGTTATTATTACAGTAGTCACCCCTTAATTGTGGTTTAACTTTCCACAGTTGTAGTTACCCATGGTCAACTGCAGTATGGAAGCAGATGATCCTCCTTCTGACATATCATCAGAAGGTCAAGAGTAGCCTAATGCTAAGTCATCCTTCACTTCATCTCATCAGGGAAGGAGACAGACACATAACTTTTATTATTGTAATTATTATAGTTTTTCTATTTTTAGTTGTTTTTATAAATTTCTTTTACTGTACTTCACTTATAAATTAAACTTTATCATATGAATGTTTGTATTGGAAACAACATAGTATATATGGGATTTGACACTATCACAATTTCAGGCATTCAGTGGGGGTCTTGGGATATATCTTCCATGGATAAGAAGGGAAATACTGTAGTTTTCAATTTGTTTTGTAGATTTAGGCCTCTGAGACACAGATATTCTGAGGCCAAATTCAGGACTGGTAAATGGTTACTAAATTGAAAGCAAATGCACCTAAAAGGACTAAACATGCTCCTCAGCCTTTGTTACAGTGAGAAGGCAGGGACACTGTCACTGCCTGCATTTCCACCTATGCTTTACCATTTCCCAGATCATGCTCCTTGAAAGTAGGTTTTGTACAATTCTAGCTGAACTTCACATCACATACAGAAAAGCAATACTGAACCCAAATGAATAAAACACGCAATTCAAATTTAAGATTTTTTATTGTGCAAAACACATACAATATAAAATTTACCATTTTAACTATTTTTAAGTATACAAAGACATTTAAGTACATTCACATTTTTGTGCTGTCATAACCACCATCCATCTGCAGAACTTTTTCATCTTCCCCAGCAAAAACTCTGTACCCATTAAGGAACAACTTCCCCCAAATCCTGTCAACCACCATTCTACTTTCTCTCTCTATGAATTGGACTACTCTAGGTATCTGATATAAATGGAATCATACAATATTTGTTCTTCGTGTCTAGGATATTCAATTTAGATGATTCAGTTATTAATAAGAGAGGCAAAGAAGACAGAAGAATCAGATTTGTTTCCAAAGCCATTTTACACTAAAATTTCTTTTGAATCAGGAGAATTTCTAAGATAGTCTTGGCTGATAGAGAAAAGTTCAGATCAAGTCCCTCCATAGCACCATAGCAGGTATTGTTTATTCAGCCTTGTTAAAAGTTTTGTTTCTGTTTTTGTCTTTTTGGTCCACACAGTGCTTCTAACATTTCTGTTTCTTGTCAGATTGGTTGGTATAAGAACGTGCATTCTCCAATGAGCAAGTGTACATATAATTAGTGACAGCAGCCTGTGTGACTTGCTAATGTCCTTTGCAGCTGAAAAACGCTTTCATAAATTGCAGAGCCATTTTCAAATATAATACTCCCTCTTCCTTTCCACTGTTATCATGAAACACAAAAATGTTAAATGTAGCCTAAAAGAAACATCATTTAGTCCCAGGGAAAGAAATGGGAGTCTTTCCTAGTAAGAGCACAGAACATAGATCACCTTGGTGTATTGGATCTAAGCATTTATTATTCAATAAATGGACTAAAGAGAAACAGTTGGAAGACCAAAAGTAAATGGTTGAGAGATGAGAAGAGGGGATTTGGACCAGGTAGGTAGACGTTGGAATGTGGAAGAGATAGGCACCAAGCATATTAATTAAAGGAAGGAAACATATTGCATGGATGAGGCAGGAATCCAATATAATGCTAAGATTTGAACTTATGTAACCAGAAGCATTATCTTTTTACATGCAAGTCAACACCACCAACTAAGGGAGCGGGAATAATTGCAGAGGATGAAATTTGTGCCTTGTGACAGTATGATTTTTAAGGCCCCTTGATTTTTAAAGAACGCAATGGAGGAGAAGAACGGAATTCTAAATATGAAAACATTATTAACAAACTATAGTCATGGGGGAGAAAAGAAGGATAGAAAGAGAGAGAGGAATAAATGAATGTAATTTTGGAAAGGTTTTTGGTTTGAGAGTAGGTTTCCTTGGAGTGTTTTGGGGGGGTTATGTTGTTTTTTGGGGTTTGTGGGATTTTTTTTTTTTTTTGGTATAGATTTCCGTTTCCATATAGTATTGCCCTCTTGTGGCAAACCTTGATGTTTGCTAAGTCAGACAGAAAACTATAGAGCAGACTGCAAAAGATACGGAGACTAAAATGTAATGAGCCCCTCCTGTGCCGGGCCTGATACTCAGAGTGCTTGCCTCATCTAAGCTTCTCCATAAGCCTGTGAAGTAACATTAGCTCCATTTCCAAGAAGTGGGAAAATTATGACTCAAAAGTGCTTAACTTGTCTAAGTTTATATAGCTAGAAGGTACTGGAGTTGGAATTTTAATCCAGGTCTATCTAGCAAAATTATTTGTTTAAAAAAAAAGAAACAAATGTGTTAAACAAATATTTCTATGTATCTGTTATACGTCAGTGTTGTTGTAGATGCAGAGAACACTGATGTAAACAAAAACTTACCTCATTCCTGCCTAATTAAATTTTCAGTCTCATGAGTTAATAGTAGAGACAGGAATCAAATTGTCACATAAAGGCCATTTATTACCTAGGTAATTTAGAAATATTTACCTTGCAGGCTTTTTGGCTTGGGTATAAAATCAGGGATGAAAGTTATAATGAATGTTATTTATTAAGCATTTGCAGTATGTCAGATAATCTCCTGACTTAATCTCCTTTTTAAAAATTTTTATTCTAAACTAGTCAACATACAGATTTATGTTAATTTCAGGTGTACACTATAGAGATTCAACAATTCCATGTACCACCCAGCGTTCATCACAAGTATACTCTTTAATCCTCATTGCCCATGTCACCAGTCTCTCCACCTACCTCCTCTCTGGTAACCATCTCTGTGGTGGTTCAGAGTCCGTTTCTTGGTTTGTCTCTGTCTCTCTTTTTTGTTTACTTTTACTCATTTGTTTTATTTCTTAATTTCCATATGTAAGTGAAATCATATGGTATTTGTCTTTCACACACACACACACACACACACACACACACACACACACACCTCTTCTTTATCCATTCACCTATCGATGGATACTTGGACTACTTCCATGTTTGGCTATTGTAAATAATGCTGTTATAAACTTAAGAGTACATGTATCCCTTTGAATTAGTGGTTTGTGGGGTTGGGTTTTTGTTTTGTTTTGTTTTGTTTTTTTTGAAAAAATACCAAGGAGTGAGATTGCTGGATCATAGATAGAGTAGTTGTACTTTTATCTTTTTGAGAAACTTCCATACTGTTATCCACAGTAGTTGCACCAGTTTACATTCCTACCAACAGTGCACAAGGGTTCCTTTTTCTCAACATCCTCACCAACACTTGCTGTTTCTTGTGTTTTTTATTTTAACCGTTCCAATGGATGTAAGATGATACCTCATTGTGGTTCTGGTTTGCATTTCCCTGATGATGAGTGATACTGAGTATCTTCTTTGGGGAAATGTTCGTTCATTTCTTCTGCCCATTTTTTAATTGGATTATTTGTTTTTTGGGTGTTGAGTTATAGAATTTCTTCATATATTGAGGATACTAACCCTTTATTGGATATGTCATTTGCAAACATCTTTTCCCATTCTGTAGGTTGCCTTTTAGTTTTGTTGATTGTTTCCTTTGCTGTGCAGAAGCTTTTTATTTTGATTCAGTCCCAATAGTTTACTTTTGCTTTTATTTCCCTTGCCTCAGGAGACATATCTACAAAAATGTTTCTGGGACATCTGGGTGGCTCAGTCGATTAAGTGTCTGACTCTTGATTTCAGCTCAGGTCATGATCTCACAGTTCACGAGTTTGAGCCCCATGTTGGGCTCCACTGACGTCACAGAGCCTGCTTTGGGATTCTCTCTGTCTCTCTGTGTGCCCCATATGTGCACTCTCTCTCTAAAAATAAATACATAAACTTAAAGGAAACCATTGTTATGGCCAATGTCAGAGAAATTACTACCTCTGCTCTTCTAGGATTTTTATGGTTTCAGGTCTTACATTTAGCTCTTTATATATTTTTTTAAATTTATTTAATGTTTATTTATTTTTGAAAGAGAGAGAGAGGACAGACAGAAATAGGGGAGGGGCAGAGATAGTGGGAGACACAGAATCTGAAGCAGGCTCCAGCTCTGACCTGTCAGCACAGAGCCTGACACAGGGCTCGAACCCACGAACCATGAGATCATGACCTGAGCCAACTCGGACACTTAACAAACTGAGCCACCAAGATGCCCCCACATTTAGCTCTTTTATCCATTTTGAATTTATTTTTGTGTATGATGTAAGAAAGTGGTCCAATTTCATTCTTTGGCATATAGCTGTCCAGTTTTCCCAGTGTCTTTTTCCCATTGGATATTCTTTTTTCTTTTGTTGAAGATTAATTATCCATGTAATTGTGGGTATATTTCTGGGATTTCTATTCTGTTCTCTTGAGCTATGTGTCTGTTTTTGTGCCAGGATTGTACAGTTTTGGTTACCACAGCTTTGTAATATAACTTGAAATCTGAAATTGTGATACCTCCAAACTTGCTTTTCTTTTTCAAATGCTTTGGCTCTCTGGGATCTTTTGAGGCTCCATACAAATTTTAAGATTAAATTTTCTGGTTCTGTGATAAATGCTTTTGGTATTTCGATAGGGATTGCACTAAATCTGAAGACTGCTATGGGTAATATAAACATTTTAAAATATTTGTTGTCTCAATGCATGAGCATGGAATGTCTTTCCATTTCTTTCTGTTGGTTTCTATTTTCTTTCATCAGTGTTTTATAGTGTTCGGAGTACGAGTCTTTCACCTCTTTGATTAGGTTTATTCCTAGGTATCTTATTTTGGTGCAAATGTAAATGGTATTGTTTTCTTAATTTCTCTTTCTGCTGCTTCATTATTGCTGTAAAGAAATGCAATGGATTTCTGTATATTGATTTTGTATTCTGAGACCTTATGGAATTCATCTATCAGTTCTAGTAGTTTTTTGTTGGAGTCTTTTGGGTTTTCTATATATAACATGTCATCTGCAAATAGTGAAAGTTCTACTTCTTTCTTACTCATTTGGATGCCTTTTATTTTGTTGTTGTTGTTGTTGTTGTCTGTAACTAGGACTTCCAATACTACGTTGAATAAAAATTTTCCCCTATTAAGAGTGACATTTACTATTGTTTTTCCACATATGGCTTTTATTTTGTTGATGTATGTTTTTTGTAAACATCATCATTTTATCATGAATGAGATGTTGTGCCTTGTCAAATGCTTTTCCTGTGTTTGTTGAACTGATCATGAGATTTTTATCCTTTCTCTTACTGATGTGATGTGTCACTTTGATCGATTAGCAAATATTGAATCACACTTGCCTTCTGGGAATAAATCCCACATGATCATGGTGAATGATTTTTTTAATGCATAGTCTGAATGTGTTTGCTAATATTTTGCTGAGGATTTTTTGCATCTATGTTTATTAGACATATTGGCCTATAGTTCTCTCTCTCTGTCTCTCTTTTTTGTGGTGTCTTTAACTGGTTTTGGTATCAGGGTAATACCAAATTACATGGCCTCATGCAAAGAATTTGGAAGTTTCCTTCTACTATTTTTTTGGAATAGTTTGAGAAGCATAGGTAATAACTCTTCTTTAAATATTTGGTAAAATTCTCCTGTGAAGCCAACTGGACTTTTGTTTTTTGGGAGGTTTTTTTGTTTGATTGTTTTGTTTTTACTGATTTAATCACCTTGTTGGCAATCAGTCTGTTCAGATTTTCTATTTATTCTTGCTGCATTTTTGGTAGGTTATCTATTTCTAGGAATTTATCCATTTCTTCTAGGTTGTCCAATTTGTTGGAATATAGTTTTTCATAATATTCTCTTACAATTTTTGTGTTTCTGTGGTGTTGATTGTTATTTCTCTACTTTCATTTGTGATTTTGTTTGAGTCCTCCCTCTCTCTCTCTCTCTCTCTTTTGGTAAGTCTGGCTAGAGGTTTATCAATTCTGTTGGTCTTTTCAAAGTACCAGCTCTTGGTTTCATTGATCTATTCTTTTGTTTTTTGTTTTTTAGTTTCTATTTCATTTATTTCTGCTCTAATCTTTATTATTCCCTTCTTTCTGCTGGCTGTGGGTTTTGTTTATTGTTCTTTGTCCAGCTCCTTTAGGTGTGAGGTTAGGTTGTTTGAGATTTTTCTTTTGTCTTGAGGTAGGCCTGTATTGCTATATACTTCCTTTTAGAACTACTTATGCTCTATCCCAAAGGTTTTGTCCAACATAAGTATTACTACTCCAGCTTTCTTTTGACATCCATTTGCATGATAAATATTTCTCCATCCCCTCACTTTCAAACTGCAGATGTCTTTATGTCTGAGATGAATCTCTTGTAGGTAGCATATAGATGGGTCTTAATTTTTTATCTACACTATCACACTACCTTTGATTGGAACATTTAGTCCATTTACATTCAAAGTAATTATTTATAATATGTATTGCCATTTTGTTACTTGTTTTGTGGTTGTTTTTGTAGTTCTCTCACCTTTTCTTCTCTTTTCCTCATTCATGGTTTGTTTTTTGATCTACTACTGTTTTTATCTATTACTGTTTTTAGTCATTGCCATTCAGTTTATATATAAAATCTGCACATAACAGTGTATATTAAGTTGATGGTCACTTAATTCTGAGCTCATTCTTTACTCCTCTCCCCTCCATACTTCAGATATTTAGCATCATATTTTACATCCTTTTATTCTGTGTTTCTCTTGACTGATTTTTACAGATATATTTAATTTTTTTTTCTTTTTGGCTTTCTATTTTTCTTACTCTTACGTACAGTTTTTGTTTTCCAGTCACAAAATTCCCCTTAACGTTTCTTGTAGGTCTGGTTTAGTGATCAAAAATTCTTTTAACTTTTGTTTGTCTGGAAAGCTCTATCTCTCCTATTCAGAATGATACTGTTGCTGGATACAGTATTCTTAATTGCACATTTTACCCTTCCAGCACTTTGAGTATATCATGACACTCCCTTCTGGTCTCAAAAGTTTTTACTGAAAATTCCATTGATAGACTTATGGGGATTTCCTTTGCATGTAATTGCCTTTTATCTTGCAACCTTTAAAATTCTTCATTTTTTGCCATTTTAATTACTATTTGTCTTGATATGAACCTCCTTTGGTTGAATTTGTTGGGAGATCTCTGTACCTCTTGAATGTGGTTCTCTGTTTCGCTCCTTGGATTTGAGAAGTTTTCAGCTATTATTTCTGCCAATACATTTTCTACCCCTCTTTCTCTTTCTTCTCCTTCTGGGATCCCTATAATGCAAACGGTATTATGCTTGATGGAGTCAATGAGTTATCGAAGTCTATTCTCATTATGCTATATTTGTTTGTCTCTCATCTGGTCAGATTGATTGCTTTCCATTACTCTATCCTCCAGGTCACTTATATGTTCCTCTGCTTCCTGTAGCTACTATTTATTCCATCTATTGTATTTTTAATTTAATTGATCAAGTTCTTGACCTTTGTTATGTTATTTTTTATCCCTTTGTCAAAAGTCTTGGTGATGTCCTCCACCCTTTTCCAGTGAGTATCTTTATGATCATTACTTTAAATTCTCTATTAGGCATATTATTTGTTTCTCTTTTGCTTAGATCTCCTGCTGTGAGTTTGTCTTGTTCTTTTATTTGAGATATATTTCTCTGTCTCCTCATGTTGTCTACCTATCTATGTCTGTTTCTGTGTGTTAGAAAAGTCAGCTACCTCTTCTGCTCTTGAAGAATGAAGTAGAGGTCCTGTAGTGCCCTGCAGTACAGTGTCTTCTGTTCAATAGAACCTGCCACTTTAGTAGAGTCTCCTATGAGTGTTGCTTGTGTCCTGCTATTGTGTCTGAGGAGCTTTTCCTTTCAGTCCAGATGTCTGTACTGACTCTCTGCTGTACTTACTCTCTGTGATGCTAGTGAAACCCAAGCAAGCTGGTTCTGAGAGGGCGTGACTGCAGGAGGGCTGGGGGGCAGTATTGGCAAAATTTGCACCCTACTCATAGGCCAGAGCCTCTATAACATGGTGGCATCAAGGCCATGGCAGTGACATCTGCATCATCAACAGTGACAGTTGCTGGGGCATGTGGTATCTATGTGCAGAGGCCGGACAGGATGTGCCCATGGTGTCAGCAACGTTAATGTTGAGCTTCTAGTCCTAGGCCCGATCCCCAGAAAAGTGATGGCAGTTGGGAGGTGTGGCGCCATGCAATGGGGGTGGCCAGGTGGCATCTTTGCTTGGGGTAGCTGGGCACAGTGTGCAGCGGTGGCTAGGGGTGGTTGATATCAACATGTGGCAGCTGGGTGGGGCACACACTTCATTAACAAAATTTGTGCTGGGTCAAAGCCAGCAGGCTTGGAGCAGAGAAGTCCTCAAGAGAATTCGTGGGCAGGTACACTGCTAGCAGGTTAGGTAGCAAGCGTCTGTGTAGTGCTACCTCCCACAGGTGGCTGTGTTTATGCTGGAGGTGAGGGAGGAAAATAGTGGCCCCCAGTTCCTTTGTTCCCCAAGAAGTTTTCCAGCATGCTCTGAAATCAGCATAAACAAATCTCCCTCTTGTTTACCCCAGGTGTTGTGCAAACTATTGCTTCTGTGTTACCTCTCCCTAGGATGTTGTCTGTTTATGGGTGAGGACCTAGCCCCTCTGGTTTTCAAGACCAGACTTTGTGAAGATTCATTTTCCTCACGTGGGTTTCCTGGTGTTTTCCTCTCTCTGCATCCACAGCAGCTCCTTCCCTCCTGCAGGCAGCTCTTTACCACCATTTCTGCTCTTCTTAACCTCTCCCATGTGGCTTCCACTCTACATTTAGCTGTGGAGTTTGTTCTGCCAGTCTTCAGATGGCTCTCCAATTTATTTACTCAGATGTAAGTGGTATCTAGTTGTAAACGTGCGGCGGGATGATCTTAGTGTTCTCCTATTCTGCCATCTTCCCAGACTCTCTGACTTCATCGCTTTACATTCATTATTCCATTTAGGTCTCTTCCAGCCCTATACCTGAGACATCACTATGCTTCTATGACTTAAAGTTAAGATGAAGAATCTCTTCCAACTGACGATGAGAATCAATCGCAGTGTTTTTGACATTTGACCCATGTGTGCTTAGAGACTTGCAGCTATGTGTGGAGAGGAAGGTTTATACCTCCTTACCTCTCACTGAAACCATTTTAGGAGTGGCCTCTGCTAGATTCCATAGCAACCACT
This sequence comes from Crocuta crocuta, assembly GCF_008692635.1. NCBI lineage: Eukaryota > Metazoa > Chordata > Mammalia > Carnivora > Hyaenidae > Crocuta > Crocuta crocuta. The sequence continues at coordinate 716,259 of NW_027530499.1, forward strand.
GGGCACACAAGAAGGAGGCAAATTTCCTTAGCAACTATAGTGTCCCTGATCCCACTGGGTCTATTACTCTTTAACTTAAGAGGTAGAAATTGTATGACAATAAGGACAGAAAATCCACAACAAACAAATCAAATCCTCCAGGGTGAAAAGAGTTGTCTCTGACTCCAAGACCACATCACAATGAATATCTCTGCTAAAACACTTAAATAGGTTTATAACCTATTTTTTCCACATTTGCACCCTTTGATTTTAGACTCTAAGCTTTTAGACCATGTCTTATCCTTCTCTGTATTTCTTGTATCTTCTACACTATCAACCCTCAGAAGATACCTAATAGATATTTTGGATGCATGAATGCTTTATAATATTCTAAAAATTGTTTCTTGGTATCTCTGGTAGAGGAGCCTGAACAGATCTGTGGGAGAGCAGAGGAAGGGTTCTCTCGTTTGACATGGAGATTTTTCTACATGGTGCTGAGTATGAAAGGTGGAGTGGAGCTTTTTACCTGTGCATCTAGGCCGTGAGTGTATTTGTGCTGGAAGCGCTACTGTTGAACAAGCTGTAACAAGCCCTGGCAAAGGCAGTGAAAAATGTAATGAGGAAAATAACAAGCCCAGAGGAGCTTAAGGAAACTAACTCAAATAAATGACTCCACAACCAGCAAGAACTCATAACTCAATGAGAGTGAAGCGCACTAATGAATGTGAGGAGGATAGCTGACGAAGAACAGACTCACAGTCTCTATGGTGTGAACATCTGAGATGGAAAAAAAAAAAAAAAAGACCAAATCTGAAAGAGAATCTGCAATGAATAGTTACAGTGGCAACTTCTTTTATGAGAAATAAAATAAAATGCATACTACCCCTTAAAACGTACATTAAGTTACTTTCTGTCGGTGCAATTGTATCTGATAATGGAACTAGAAAATTTTACACAGTTGTGTATAATAATTGCATTTATTATTTTCAGAAAGAGCAGTTATTTTTACATTTATTAGTGAATTCTTTTTTTTCTCCAGCTGCCAACTTGTTAAACTTTTATTGTGAGACGGAGATAGATTACTGTGATTAAACTTTAGTTTACTAGGTAAATAAAAGTAGTAGACGTAGTCCTGATCCACTTAGTGCTACAGCACATTTCCCCCTTCTAATCCTTTACTCTGTGATCTTTCAAAGAATGCTTGAAAGATTTGTGAAGCTCTCTGAACTCTGTTATATTACGGTGTCAAGTAGAATAACATTTGCCAAATCCTGAAAATCTTGTTGCTATGGAAGATGAATATTTGATGAATTATTGTGACTACTCCAAACTTGCTTTTTCTCCAAGCTTTATATTGTAAAAATTTTTCAGACAAGCAGAAAATTAAAGAAATACAGTCAGTACTTACATGCTCCTTACCTGAATTTAACAAATGTCAACTTGTTGCCTTATTTGCTGATATCTCTCATATACATACATATATATATATGTTTTCTGAAACAATTTAAAGATTAGACATCTTGCCACATTATCCTTAAATATTTCAACATGTGTCATCAAATAACTAAAACTTAATGAAAATTAATGTACAATGAAAATATCATAAAATGTCCAATTATTCCAAAAATATTCTCTACAGCTTAAAAAAAAGAAGCAAAATGGTACCTAACCAAGGTTCCAAACTCAGTTTTGGTTGTTTTTGTTTTTCTGTTTTAAGTATGTTCCACGCCGGGTGTGGAGCCCAATGCCCAGCTTGAACTCACAATCCTGAGATCAAGACCTGAGCTGAGGGGCACCTGGGTGGCTCAGTCAGTTAAGGGTCTGATTCTTGATTTTGGCTCAAGTCAGGATCTCACAGTTCGTGGGTTTGAATCCTACATTGGGCTCCACACTGACGGCACAGAGTCTGCTTGAGATTCTCTCTCTCCCTCTCTCTGCTCCTCCCCTGCTCATGGTCTCTCTAAGTAAATAAACAAACAAACAAATACATACATACATACATACATACCTGAGCTGAGATCAAGAGTCAGAGAGGTTTAACCAACTGAACCACCGAGGTGCCCCCCACCAAACTCAGTTTTAATCGGTGTCATATATAACTGCAAAATACTATTTTGGAAGGGAAAAAAAAAAAGCTCATTAGTCATTACTCCACCAATTCAGAATTTAGAGTAATTGAGCCTAGATTAGTATGTTTAGAAGTTCAGGTTTAGTTTAGATTAGAAGTGTCCCTTATCACTGTCCTGAAGTAAATGCTTGCTAATCGAATTAGTAGAAGAAGATTGTGTTGAGAAAAACCATTCCAAAACCCTCAGCAGCTGAATTTGACATTGATGGCTTCTAGGAGAGGATTACTGTAGGGAAAATGAATGCTATGAAAATGCACTGTCTGACATATGTGTGGCCAGTAAGTATTTTTTGACTAAATTAATAAATGAAATATTGGGGACCTATGGGCAAACAGCATTAGCATCACCTGGGAACTGGACAACCTGTTCTGTCATAAGCCTCACAAATGGTATTGTTCTACATATAAGTATAGCAAAAGTCACCAATTGGGATTTTTTTGTTTTTCTTTGTTTTTTGTTCTTTAATTTTTAAAAGTTTATTTATTTTTTGGGGAGACAGAGACAACGTGAATAGGGGGGAGTAGAGAGAGAGAGAGAGGAGAGAGAGAGAAAGAGAGAGAGAGAGAGAGAGAGAAAGAGAGAGAGAGAGAGAGAGAGAGAATACCTAGCAGGCTCTGCGCTGCCAGCTCAGAGCCCCACACTATCATGACCTGAGGTGAAGCCAAGAGTCAGACTCTCAACTGACTGAGCCAACTAGATGCCCCCTCCCCCACCCCACTTTTTTTATTTAATATCCTTCACACCCCACCCAACACAGGGTTTGAATTCACAACCTGAGGTCATGCATGACCTGAGCTGAAATCAAGAGTCAGAGACCTAAAGAACTAAGCCACCCAGGTACCCCATGGCAGCAATTGTTCTTAAAGAAACTGTGAATAATGCTTGGTTTCTTTTACAAAATTAATGCCCTTCTATTAACATTAATTTAATGGGCCAGGTCTAAGTATTTAATATTTACTTTTTTCCTTTTTAGATCTTCATCTTCTACCTAGGCAACGTCGTTCTGAATGATAATCTTATCAATTTAGTAAGAAACTTATAGCCTATTATAAAACTGTTTTCATAAATTTTAAAAAATTTCAATTTAACTCTTTAAGTAAAATACTTAAATTTTATAAGTGGGAGTTATTTTTTAAAAACCAAACTCTCGGGGCACCTGGGTGGTTCAGTTGGTTAAGCGTCCGACTTCGGCTCAGGTCATGAACTCGCAGTTGGTGGGTTCAAGCCCCATGTCCTGCTCTGTGCTGACAGCTCAGAGCCTGGAGCCTGCTTCAGATTCTGTGTCCCCCTCTCTGTTCCTACCCGCTTGTACTATCTATCTCTCTCTCAAAAATAAATAATGATTAAAAAACAAAAAATATCAAACTCTCATAAATTCTCATAAACATTATAAAAATATAAAATATGAAGCAAATTATTTTGTACCTGGAAATTTAAGGCTATAGTTTTGATTCTTTTAAGTCTTTTTGGATGTGCCAAATTCTAAATCTTACTGGGGTTAAAAGATACATTTACCACTTGAGAAACATTGTTACCATCAGTTATTTAGAACAGATAGTTTGGCCACAATACTATTTTCTTGTCTGTAACCAGAATGGGACTTTCTGAACTATCTTTTCCATAGTCATTCTGTTAACATTCCGTTACTCAAGTAGATAGTTATAAGCTGTGAACCTGAATTCAAATTACAAATACTGTATCAACTTTATTTCCAAGCTTTTGACTCAATTCATATAGAAGGAAATGAATGTATTTCATGCAGATATTCAATGCAGATACACACACACACACACACACACACACTATTGCTGCTTCTAACCTACAAAATAGATTTCATGGTACATTAATAAGCAGTTCCCATTTTGAAAGGCTTCACAATATTTCATTTTTCTGTCTATTCAAGGAAGCCTTCCAGAGTGGTCACTTAATGGAATTTGCATATTAGGACTACTCTACTATGGACTGAATTGTGTCATGCCAGAATTCAGATGTGGAAGCCCTAACCACCCATGTTTATTGTATCAAAGAAAGGGCTTTTAAGGAAGTGATTATGGTTAAATGAGGTCATAGCATGGTACTTCAATCCTATAGGTTGGTCTCCTTATAAAAAAAAGTAAGAGGCACTAGGATCTTTCTCTTTCCATCATATAAGGACAGAGCAAAGCATTGTCTACAAATTAGGAAGAGAGGTCTCATCAGAAACTGAAGTGTGCTGGAATTTTAGTTTGGACTTTTCAATTCCAGAACTGTGAGAAAGTAAGTCCCTGCACCCCCCCTTTTTTTTTTTTAATGTTTTATTTATTTCTAGGAGAGAGAGAGACAGCGTGAGCAGGGGAGGGTCAGAGAGAGAGGGAGTCACAGACTGAAACAGGCTCCAGGCTCTGAGCTGGCAGTCAGCACAGAGCCCGACGCGGGGCTCGAACCCACGAACCGCGAGATCATGACCTAAGCGAAAGTCGGACGCTTAACCGACTAAGCCACCCAGGCGCCCCCTTGCACCCCTTTTATGGTTTATTTGTTTACTTATTCATTGAGAGAGAGAGAGAGAGAAAGAGAAAGAGAGAGAGAGAGAGAGAGAGAGAAAGAATCCCAACCAGGTTCTGTGCTGCCAGTGCAGAGCCCAATGGGGGCTGGATCTCATGAACTGTTAGATCATGACCTGAGCTGAAATCAAGAGTTGGGTGTTTGACTGACCCATCCAGGCACCCCAAATTTCCCTTGTTTATGTTACTGAATCTATAGTTTTTTTGTTATTGTTATAGCAGCCTGAGCTAACTCAGAAAGATTATGTTACAAATATGTAAATGAAAACATTAACTAAATAGGATCTTGTGTTTTCTTATTTTGGGGGAGGATATACTCTTAGCAACACTGTTTTTAAAAATGAATTTGATCGAATGTGGATATCTTATATAAGCTAGTCTGACTTGCAATCATAATTCAGAAAGCTACTTAACTAGCATCCATTTGTGTCTAATTTCCTTATTATGTCTGCAGTATGTCTATTTTTGAAACCATAAACTGGTGTCAGTTTTGGAGAATATGCTTAGTGTGAGTACCTACTCTGGGAGACTAACCAGCTTATCCCCCCAAAATCAGTTTAGATGAGGTTGGCAGCAGTCAGGTGAAATCTTGGGAAATGGAATGAACAGCTGTGATATGGTTTATCTAACTTCCTCAATACAACGCAGTTCTCTAATTGAAGAGAAGGGTTGAGGCAAGGTGAACTGTTCTGAATCAGTCTGGGTCAGGAGAAAATTCATCATAGAGATCCAAAGTATCGCTTAAGGTGACCTAAATTGTTCTTTAAACACAGATGGGGCACGCTTTCAAACCTACTGTGTCAGGAAACAGAAGGCTATTTATGAAACTTTGACCACGAATGCATCTGTCATCCCATCCAACTGGGTTCCGTTTGTTCTAGAGGAGAGGCCAGGAAGGCATAGAGAGGGTGGGAATGGGATTATGCAAGAATGACAGATGCAGATGGGTGACAGGCAGGGGACACCTGGGTGCCTCAGTCGCTTAAGCGTCTGCCTTCTGTTCAGGTCCTGATTTCATGGTTCATGAATTCAAGTCCCACATTGGACTCTGTGCTGACAGCTTAGAGCCTGCTTGGGATTCTCTCTCTCCCTTTCCCTCTGCCCCTCCCCTGCTCATTCTCTCTCTCTCTCTCTCTCAAAAAAATAAAAATAAAAATAAAGATAAAAATAGTTAAACTTAAGACAGGCAACAGGCAAGACAGGTTTCTTTTCTTGACCCAATCCCTTCCTTTGGGAGGGAAACTTAAGTAAAACTTAAAAGGGAGAACCTTTGGGGCACCTTGGTGCCTCAGTTGTTGAGCATCCAACTTTGGCTGAAGTCATGATCTCAGGGTTCATGGGTTCTCAGGCTCTGTGCTGACAGCTCCAATTCTGTGTCTCCCTCTCTCTCTGACCCTCATCCACTGGCTCTCTGTCTTTCAAAAATAATTTAAAGTTTAAAAAATATTTTAAAAAAAGAAAGGGAGAAATTTTGTTACAACAATGACTCCCTGGTGTTAGGCTTTAATGTCAGTATCAGCATGAAACAGGTATTTTGAGATCTTGCCCTATAGGTGCTTAAATCAGAAGGCAGAGGATAACTCAGGACCTGGATGACCTAATTTGCCCTTTTGTGTTGGGGCTGGGGACAGTTGAAGAGACAAAGAATTGGGGATCAAAGTATTGAAAGCACATTTGACAAAGAAAGGGAGAACAGAGAGGATTCCAAGGGACTGATGATGATTCAACAAGAAAAGTGAGGGGCTGTTTTGTGCCATTCTTAGAAGCCATTGCATTCCTAATGATCTGTTGGGGAGATCTCCTTTCTGATCATAGTTTCTTTTTGCCCTTCCAGGTAGTATAAATAGTGGCTTACTTATGTACAAAAGAGATTGCCATTGATGAGTTTTCTGTAAAGCAAGATCAACTGTTGCCTAGCATTGAAACATTTTCTTTTCAAGTAAAAAAATAGAAGAAGAAGAAAAGAAAATCACAGGTCTCCTATGAGCTGTTTCAGAACACTTTAAAAAAATGACAAAAACATTTAGTAACTAAGTCATTTCTAAAAAAATAAAAATACTCCTGTTAATGTAGGAGACAGGACTTCTAACTGTATGTAACAGTATGAAAAGTATCATATACTGTTGGCCAAGAGTAGAAAACTGAAGTAGGTATTTCAAAAACTCCAAGAATCCATTTAAATGTGTAGATTATATGGCAAGATAAGGCAATAATTTCAAACTTAGCATCTTCCCCATAAGTTATTCCCTGATGATTCTTTTTGCACTTACTTTCACTAATCCCAAATCTACACTGCCAGGCATACCTTTGTAGTAGCTGCCCTCTAGACATTTCCACAATGCCTGTTCCAAAGATACCACAAGCTCAATATGTACTTTGCTATACTTCTCCCATTTTCCTAAAGCTCCTTTTCAAATTGCGTTACCTACTTTAGTTGACTGAATGAAAAAATTGACATGCAATCAATCATAAAGGCACTGCCTTGGTATCTCTTATGTCTACCCCCTCCTGTCTAGCCCCAGCTTCACCACTAGGTCAGCCTCATTGTGTGGACAATTAAAATAAGCCCTTAGCTTGTCTCCAAGGCTCTAGTCAGCCATTCTCTAATCCATGGTTGCAGCCAGAGTAATCTTTCTAAAAAAGCAAATCTCATCATTCTCTCTAGGACTTAAAATCCTTCAGTGACTTCTCATTGATAACGGAGAGAGACCAAACTTCTTAGTTTGCCAAACTAGTCTCTTTTATCTCTCTAACCTTATTGATTGCCACATCTTTTCCCCCTAGAATTATGCTTCAGTCAAGTTGAGTTTCTTTATTTAATCTTTTTTCTTACTGTTTATTTATATTTGATAGAGAGGGAGAGACAAAGTGTGAGCTGGGGGTGGGGGGCAGAGAGAGAGGGAGACACAGAATCTGAAGCACGTTCCAGGCTCCGAGCTGTCAGCATAGAACTTGATGTGGGGCTTGAACTCACAGACTGTAAGATCATAACCTGAGCTGAAGTTGGAACTCAGTTAATCAACTGAGCCACCAAAGTACCCCAAGCTGATTTATTTAAACTCCCCTAATGGGCTAGTGAGAGTGCTCATCAGGGGTGCAAGAGGTCTCTCTGAGAAGTTTTCTATTTTAATTTAGTGATTACCCTAAAAAATTTTTTTTAATGTTTATTTTTGAGAGAGAGAGACAGAAGGTGAGTGGGGGAGGGACGGAGAGAGAGGGAGACACAGAATCTGAAGCAGGCTCCAGGCTCTGAGCTGTCAGAACAGAGTCCAAAGCAGGGCTCAAACTCACAAACTGCAAGATCATGACGTGAGCCGAAGTCTGACGCTTAACCACTGAGCCATCCATGTGCACCTAATTTAGCGATTATCTTTAAAAATAATACAAACATATTTTGAGTCACCAGTGCTTTTAAACTTTAGTATGCATATAAATCACCTGGAGATCTTGCAAAGAATCTGTTTAGTAAGTACTATGTGGCTTAAGGCATTTCTATCTAAAAGGCAATGGTGCTGCTCTGTGGACCACATTTCATGTAATAAGGGTCTAGAATGATCACTTTCCCGTCGAGTACTACCAAAGCAGAGAAGTAGATTTAATATTATATTGTATATATGTATATATGTATTATTTTTATTTTTTGTCTTTTTTATAATTGATATACAATATCTTCTTGGTTTCAGGCATATGCCATAGTGATTTGATACTTTTATACATTAGGAAATGATCGTCACAATAAGTCTAGTCACCACGTGTCACCACACAAAGTTATTACAATATTATTGACTATATTCCCCATGCTGTACATTTTCATGACATACTTATTTTATAACTGAAAGCCTGTACCTCTTAATCCCCCTCACCTATATTGTCTGCCCTCCAACTTTCTCTCCCTTCTAGTGACCAACAGTTTGTTTTCTGTGTCTATAAGACTGTTTCTGTTTTGTTCACTCATTTGTTTTTTAGATTCCTTTTATAAGGAGAATCATATTGTATTTATCTTTCTCTGACTTAGTTTGCTTAGCATAATGACCTCTATGTCCATCCATATTGTTCCAAATGGCAAGATGTCAGTTTTTTTAAACGGCTGAGGGATGTTTCATTTTGTATCTATCTTCTTTATCCATTCATCTATTGATAGACACTCCCATATCTTGACTATTGTAAGTAACGATGCAGTGAAAATAGGGATGCATACATCTCTTCAAATTTGTGTCTTTATGTTCTTCAGATAAATACCCAGAAGTGTAATTGCTGGAATAATTGGTAGTTCTATTTTTAATTTCCTGAAGAACAGCCATATTGTTTTTTATAGTGGCTGCTCCAATTTACATTTCCACCAACAATGCACAAAGGTTCCCTTTTCTCCACATCCTTTCCAACACTTGTTATTTTTTGTCTTTTTGATAAGAGTCAATCTGACAGGTGTGAGGTGATATATCATTGTGGTTTTGATTTACATTTCCCTGATGATGATTGATATTGAGCATCTTTTCATGTGCCTGTTGGCAACATGTATGTCTTCGTCGGACAAAAGTCTATTCAAGTCCTCTGAACATTTTCTAATTGAGTTGCTTGTTTCTTTGGTACTAAGTTGTTGAAGTTCTTTATATACTTTGGATATTAACTCTTTATCAAATGTATGATTTATAAATACCTTCTCCCATTCAGTAGTTTGCCTTTTCATTTTGATGATGATTTCCTTCTCTGTGTAAAAACTTTTATTTTGATGTAATCACATTTGTTTATTTCAGACTTAATATTTTAAATGATACATTCATCACCAATGAAGGCCAAATGATGTCACAGCTTGCTGTATGAATAAATATCTGACAATGAGTCTAGTGAAAAAAGATGATGAAAGAATTAAATCATCATTTAGCCAAAAGTAGTGTAGGCATTCCAATCTCAAAAGACCGCAATAAAGACAATATTGTTTCAGCAAGAAATAGCACTCACACCATTAAATTCATGTTGTTATTTGGAATAATATTAGTTTTGTGTTTTTCTTTATAATTAATATCCACATGTTTGGGTTTATAATTATAAAATAGCTATAAACATTGGGGTTTATGCTTTGTTATATTTCTACATAGTTAAGAAAATAAATTGATTCTAGTTACAAAAGAAGTTTATTATTTTATAAGAGGTCTAAATTCTATACAAATTTTAACAACACTGAACTAAGCCAAGTCATGCATTTTTGCCTTTGCTTCTATTGTCATCTGTGCCTGGAGTACGCTGCTCTACCAAACTTGCCACCTTGCCGTGTCCGCTAAGCAGTTACTTTTCTCTATGGCTCCTGCTCAGAGACTCACAGTCAATTTAATACTTGAACTGTGCCTCATCCTAATTCATTTCATGGGATCTATATCACTTGACAGTGTGTATTTGGCTGTCTCTGCTATCCCAATGACAAAGACCTTGTCTTCTTTGTATTTGTTGAGTGCTTGGCATAATGTAGTTGTTCAATAAATGTTTTCTGAATGCATGAATGGATGTAAAACTTGGCTTGCTTCTTCCTGGGCAGAAAGAAAGGGTGCATCAATATACCACATATTCACATTTGTGGGTGAAAAAAAATTAAGCGTATAAAATACTTGCAATATTCTTCTACATGTAATTTAACTTCAACATGGTAATTCAAAAGCTTTAGTTGTCTTCTAGAGAATCTACTGAAAAGTCTGTATTTTTGCTAATTTTCCAGAGGTCTGCTTATTGAGGTTAAAGCTTAGAGAGTTTTCAAACAATGTGAAAAGAACATTGTGATTACATTTTGGATGGTTCATCATCAGAACTAAAAATAGAGTGGAAAGATTGAAAAATCTGTACCCAAACTTCCAGCCAAAGTATGGTTAAACATGGGTGAGCTGAAATTGAGGCTTCCAACTTACAGTTATGTAGGATAAATTCTGCAGCTTGTGGAGGCTCTGGCCCTGATTTAGCCCTGGTTTAGTTTTGCCATCCAATTTTGGTCAGCACCTTCATTGGAGCTGTAAGAGGGAGTGAAGTACAGTTTGCCTTTAAGAAAAGAACAAAGCTGAAATACATTTGACTTTACTTGATAACAGGATTGATGTTATAGAAAAAGGCCCATTTCCTAATAAGATGCTCTCTGAATTGACCAGGATGTTGGAGAGTGTGGGGTTGGGGTTGAGGTTCAGGTTGGGATGAGGATCTGGAGACATAAAATGGGTTCCATATAATTCTGTTCCTGATGTACAAATGTGACTGTAGTGTTGTGAAAATATTATTTGAGAGAAAAATTCTTGGATGGAGCAAGATTGGGTGGGTAGAGTTCAGAACTATATTTTTATTTTATGTACATGGCTGCTACCATTTCATTACCAGAATAAGATTCTTTTGACACTAGAAGACATAGAAACTTGTATAGTTCTATGGTTTTGGAGGAAATTAATTCATTTATGGTGTCAGCTGACCATTCTGTACTTAAAATAAAATAAACAAGCTAAGAAAGGGATTTTTCCTTCAACTGTCTCAGAGTTGCTTATTTTACTCTCTAGGTAAACTCATCTTGATTTTCTTTTCTTTTTTCTTTCTTTATTTTTTTAAGTAGGCTCTGTGCCCAACCTGGGGCTTAAACTCATAACCCGAAGATCAAGTCAGCTCTACTGACTAAACCAGCCAAGTGCCCCTTATCTTCATTTTCTTATTTCTTCCTGGACACCTCTTTCTGGAATGCTCATCCCTATGTGTGATGGTTAATTTTATGTTAACTTGATGTGCTAAGGGACATCGAGATAGCTGGTAAAATGTTGTTTTGGGGTGAAGGTATTTTTGGAAGAGACTAGCATTTGAATTGGTGAACTGAGTAAGCAGATGGTCGTTCCCAATGCGGTGGGAATCATCTAATCCATCAAGGTCCTGGTGTAGAACAAAAAGTTGGAAGAAAGGTGAGTGAACTTGCTCCCTCTGAGTTCTCGTCTCATTGCCCAGACTTTGGCACTCCTGGTTCTTTGGCCTTAAGACTTGGTTGAAACTTACTCAATTCCTCCCTTCCTCCTTCCTTCTTTTTCCCGCATTCCCCTTTTCAGGCCTTGGGAATCAGGCTGAATTACATCACTAACTCACTTGGTTTTCCATCTCACAGATGGTAGATTATGGGACTTTTCAACCTCCTAATCATGTGAGCCAATTCCTATACTAAATTTCCATATGTGTCTTAGTGGTTTTGTTTCTCTGGAGAACCCTGACTAATACACTACCCAAAATAATAATAATAATAATAACTTTTAAAAAAACACCCTACCAGCTATTACTTTCTTCAAAAAGCTTCCCAGCTATCCCCAGGAGAATTACCCACTCTCTCCCATGGGCAAGCTCACATCTTGTACAGGCTTCACAGAGGTAATTAATGCATAACATTCTATTTGTTGACTTGATCCCAGCAGGGAAGGAACTGGTAAATGTAGACATGTGGAATCTTAAACCCATAGTACAGTGGAAAGAGATGTAGTTTCAAACCTTCCTTCTCCATACAGCTGACTTTTCTCTTTAGGAATAAGGTATCGATCAATTTGTATGTCTGCTTTCTCACTCAGTTTCTGTCACAGTGTGAGTGTGTGTTTGAATTATTCATTATGTTGAATTAAATTAAATATGGCATTCTTGTTATTGCACCAATATTGTCTTCTGTGTCTTACACACAGGACCTTAGTGCAAAATTACAGACTCTTTTCCATTTGGTAAAGAGGAAAACATACAGACTGAAAACAGATTTGCCCTATTTATTTTCTGATGTGTCAGAAAACTTTCCAATCCATGTGTCAGAGAAAAAGGGTTATTTACTCACTGTATTTTACTGCCCAGCCTTGTACTTATAAAGAAATCAACCTATTTTTTCAGACTTTATTTTCCTTGATGTCTTTGCTCTACCTGTAGACTGTATTCATTTCTGAATGGACTTCTATCTTGTGAATCCCATTTTTGAGACAGATATCTAAACCACAATCTACATTCTGAACATCTTAAATGCCTACGCACTAACCACAGCTGTTTGTTTATTCTTTGTTTCAACAGGGACAAATATAGTCACTAATTTTTGCCTTTTAAGGTAACAACCCAATTTAATCCTTGGGGTGGGGAGTGGGAGAGCCATCATAGTCCTAGAAGAAACAAAAAGACAAAATATCATAGTGGTTTGTGTTCTTTGAACATTCATATGGCAACTAAAACAATATTTATACAACATTATTTTAGGGAATAGGAGCAGTTCTGTCATAGACAATGTATCTAAATGATTGCTCTTTTTAAACACAGCTTTTGAAACTTTATCATGTAGTGTGGTTCATCAGAGCACAGTTTGTGTTGTATTTATCCACATATTATTGCCAGAAATTCAGAGTATTCACGTGGGCGGGGGGAGTTCTTCGCTTAATTTTGGATATGGGATATGATTGTAAATCATGTAATGACTTTATTCATATTTATCATGTGACCCCACATGGTATAGCCTGGACTATATTTCTCTAACACAAATTTCTACTCATGATAATTTTGGGGACCAACGTAGTATTCTTTGAGTGATAGTTAGACTGTAATATTTGTACAGGTATTTATACTTTGCATTTTTTGTCTCATTTAACCTTTGTATTAATCAGAGCCATTTAAGTTGCAGGTGACAGAAACCAAACTTGAAGTAGTGCAAGCATGAAAGGGAAATCCTTTTGGGGGTGGGTGAAGGCTTAATTGAAAACTTCAGGGGTAGATCTGACTTTAAACATGGCAAAATTGGGGTGCATGGGTGGCTCAGTTGGTTAAGTGTTTGACTTTGGCTCATGTCATGATCTCACAATTCATGTGTTTGAGCCCCACGTCGGGCTCTGTGCTGACAGCTTGCTCAGAGCCTGGAGCCTGCTTCAGATTCTGTGTCTCCTCTTTCTGACCCTCCCCTGCTCATGCTGTCTCTCTCTCTCTCTCTCTCTCTCTCAGAAATAAATAAAACATTAAAAACAATTTTAAAAAAACAAAAAACATGGCAAAATTAAAGTGTTTTCTATGTTTATCTTTAACTCCTTACCTCTCAGCTGAGCTTTTCTCTCTGACAATTCAGGCAATTAGCTTTTTGGCCTTACATGTTACTTAGTGCTTACTATCTTACAGGAGTGAATCTGTGTGTGTTCATAGAGCAAAGCTCACAGGACTCCAGTTGGCTGTTTGTGACTCATGTGCCTATCTCCTGGCACATCACAGCAAAGAGAAAGTTGGGGTATGCTGATTGGTCAGGTTGTTGTCACTTGCTAAGTCCTGTGTTCTGGAGACTGGTGGGGCTCTCAGAATTAATCATTGTATCAAAGCTAAATGAGGTAGTTAGGTGCAGTTCCTCAAGGGAAAAAGGATTGCTGAGAGTATGACAATAGATATCCGTTCTGTTACCATAAACACTATGAGAAGCATTGTTTTCCCTATTTTAGAGGCTCAAGGAGAGATTGATGTGCCAAAATTCACACAGGTATTAAGAATCTAAACTAAATCTTCTAATCTATGTTGTTCCTTTTGCTGATTTTTAGACAAAAGAACATATTTATCACTTAAAAAATTCTTTCTTCTCTATGGAAGAGACATGTAGATAGGCACACAAAATTTTCATCTCAAAATAAAGAGTAATTTGGTGCAAGTTATGACCTATAAGAAATCCAGACTATTTTGTAAGTGGCGGCAAACAACAAAAGGTCATTTTAAATATAGTATAGCATTGTGAAAAAGTAGCACCAAATCTACAAAAGTTTTGCTTTAGCTTTTTAATTCATGGACATAAAATTATGTAAAAATGACAATTTCAAGTTTTACTCTTGGTATCATTTAAAAATAAATTTGAAAAATAACACCACCAGGAAAAAACAGTACAATGTGCTTTTATTTATTTTTTTTTTGAGGGTCAAAGATTTATTATCATTTTTATTTATTTTTTTTTAAAAATAGTTTATTGTCAAATTAGTTTCGACATAACACTCAGTGCTCANCCGCCATCTTGCCCCCTCCCTACAATGTGCTTTTAAAAATAATATTGTATCAGGGCACCTGGGTGGCTCAGTCTGGTTAATTGTCCAACTTGATTTCAGCTCTGGTCATTATCTTATGGTTCATGAGATTGAGCCCTTTGTCAGGCTCTAAGCTGAATGTGTGGAGCCTGCTTGGGATTCTCTCTCTGTCTCTCTCTTTCTCTGCCTCTCCCCTGCTCATGCATTCTCTCTAAATACATACATACATACATACATACATACATACACAAGCAGGAAAAAGAATACTATTCTATTGATCTCACTTTCTCATAAATATTCCCCTGGAATATCCGGGTGGGGTAGCAGAGACAGCTGGGTCAAAAGTCAGGGAGAAGGGCAGAATCACATAAACAAAGCAGCTTTGTCAAGGGTAGCTTCATGAAGTTCTGGTGACAGAAGACACCCATATTCCTCCTCAGGCAATAAATAATGGAGGTCAAGCAGTGTCTATTCATAAAGCTAAATGCACACACCTGACTTCTATTGTCTGCTCCTGGACACAAGCAGGAACCCAGCGGATTGTTCTTCCCCACATCCTAGAATCTCCAAAGTCTAATTATGAAGAAATATTTAACGATTCAAATTTAACACATTGATTATTGTGTAATTTCATCATTAACTTTTTTTGCCTCATAAAATTTCCTGACAACCTTCAGAGGCATCAAAATATTGCCTGAAGAAATTTATAGAGGTTAAAAATGAAATCTGAAAGTTACTGAATATCACTTTGTAAAGAAATAGGAGAAGAATACCCGTATTATATTGGACTGAAAAAAGAAAATGCAACTCCCTGAGTGGGTACAGTGTTGATTGTGAAGAAAAATGAGTTCGACTTTACAGAAAAACCTTATTAAATAAACAAACCAGGAGAAATTGTAAACCCGTAGTTTTGGGGAAGCAAATTCATATATCATATATCTTCAGGTCTGACCAAAAAAAGACCAAAACTTAGAAATATTTCATAAGCAACAAAAAGTTTTTAACCACATAATTAAAAGGCTTCTAAAAAGATAGTCTAGTACTTAAAATAGTTTTATGGTTTTTTACTGTATAGATAGGACACTGTTCTTGGTGTTAAAGAAAATAGGCATGTGAAAATTTAGAAATGCAATACATGTTTAAAGTATGTACTATTTTCAAAATCAGTTTGGGAAAAAATACATGGACCCTATGTTGTCTGTAAATATTTGACAATGTCTATAAGTTGATATTCAGCAATAAATAAGATGCATTGGTTTAAGTGTTGTCTAAATCTCTAGGAATATAACTTAACTTTAAATAAGAAGTGGATATTTTACAGTCATCTTGGTTATTTCATCTTTTGTTTATCAGTCTTTCTAAAATATTTCTGAATTATCTTACTTTTTAGTAGTTGATGGCAGTCTGTGAATTCTTCCTGTGTAAATGAGATCAATTTCTGTTTTTAAAATCAGGAGGAAAACCAGTAGTGACAGAGGTTAAAAAATAAAGTTTATCATCTCAATCTCCTCCTTGGATTCTCACTTGCATTCTGTTACTGATTGTTCTCTGCTGCCTAAAGCAAGGCTGCTCAGTCAGGCACCTAGGTACTGGCTGACAGATACAAGTGGATCACCTGGAAAAGGCCTAGGTGAAAAGCTTTGGCAGAGGGAGGCCGACAAGCATGCTCATGTGTTGCTTAGTGCTTTTCTCTCTAAACTTTCAACTCACTGATTTTCAGATAGGAAAAGAAGAATACTGATCTGTGCTGGAACAGGGAACTGGCCATTATTGGTGTAAATCAGTGTGGACTAACAAAGAGTAAACTCTCACAGTCTTGTATTTCACCTGTTAGAAAACTGAAGAGGTTCTCTATTTTGTAAGTGATGCAGGGAGAAGAGCTTGTGGGCAATGAGGATTATTTGAGAAACTGGCCAGTTGTGTAACAACCTTACCATCTGTTAATTCCACAAACCATTTTAGAACTACAATGAGAAGATTGCATTCAATTTCGCAAAACTGGAAAACTTTTCAGGCTTACAATTCACAAACAAACATGTTGACAATGGCATTTGTTTACAGCTTAGACTGAAACTTAAGTGAAAACTCACAGTGACTCCGACTTCCTTTGCAGTAGAAGCAGCTATTTTAAGACCAAGAGCCTGCTATTGTTTGTAAAGAAAATGTATACTTTTTGCTCTCAACTAGATCCAATAGTTACAAACTTGTTTCTTTGTGGTCTTGTTTGGTAAATAGGTCTTGCCTCAATTATGATTCTGTAGGCTTTGCTTCAGGTTGACATAAAGACTGGTATTGTTTCTAGATGTTCTCTATATCTCTTTGTGCTTCTATTTTTACCATACACAAAAAAACACCTCAGCTTTTTACTGCCGTTAACCAATTTCTTTTTTTTCTTTCATAGTTTATTGTCAAGTTTGTTTCCATATAACAGTGCTCATCCCAACAAGTGCCCTCCTCCATGCCCATCACCCCCTTTTCCCTCTCCCCCACCCCCATCAGCCCTCAGTATTCAAGAGTCTCTCAAGAGCAGTTAACCAATTTCAAATCTTTTTCAGGGCTCAGACTCAAGAAGCTGCAGGCATTTTATAATTATTTTTATGGGCTTTCTCATTTTTCATTCTCTTTCATTTTAGCAATGTTCATGAGAGTTTAAATGTCATAATGCATTTCATGTAACACTGCTTAATTATTATTATCTACTATTTATACAATGATCTCATGATGGCTTATTAACATCAGTTAAATGAGATTTACAAAACCCTGTGAAGTTTCAAGTGTTTAACCACTTATTTCTCTAAATGCTGCTTTGAAGTCTCTGAATATTTAACCTGTGATTATAAGTCATGTTGCTATCTTGGAAACTTGAAGTAGATTCATTTTTATCTTGTTCTCATGGTTTTCAGAGTTTCAGAAGTTTTTATTCATGATTTCTGGAAAGAACCAGAGGAAATTTAATCAAGTAATTTTTTAAAGTTTATTTATTTATTTTGAGAGAGTGAGTGAGTGTGAGCAGGCAAGGAACAGAGAGAGAGGAAGAGAAAGAATCCCAAGCAGTCTCTAGGCTGTCAGAACCTGAGCTGAAATCAAGACTCACATGCCCAACTGACTGAGCCACCCAGGCACCCCTTGATTAGGTTATTTTGACTTAGAATTGAAACTACATCTGTAAGAGTATTCAGATCATGGAGAAAGTGATCTTGACATTTTCGGTCAGCTGCAACCAAAGTAGTGACACACTTTATTATTCCTGCTATAGCATTTTTCACAACAGTCAGCCTGTAAGACTTCAAACTATGGCCCATGCAGGACACTGATAGCACAAACATTTTATTGTGATCCTAGCACCTTCTTTTCATATGTTCTCTGATTCTCTCTCTTGACCTTCTGTTCCAAATTAAAAGTATAGAATAAAGCTATGGGCTGGTAATCTGGAGGCTGAGGGGCTTGTAAGTATGTGACTTGGAAGGAATAATTTCACTTATTAAAAATTGTTTTCTATACAACATGCAGGCAAATAAAATAATACTTATCCTATTACTCAACATTGTAGTTATTATAAAATGAGATAGTGTATATAGCTGTTGTTGTTTGTTTGTTTGTTTGTTTGTTTTGAGTCTCCCTCCTTGGTTCATATCCATTTACCAAATATTTGTTCAATGCCTGTTATGTGCCATGCTCTGGTCAAGGAGCTGGGAAAGTCAAAGTGAACAAACAAACAAATAAGTAAACAAATAATTGTTATTCTCATGGAACATATATTCTAGTGGGCGGGGGAGATAATATATATAATGTGTTAGATAGTGATAAGTATTATAAAGAATCCTGATTCAATACAGGTTCTACCACTTATGAGCTATGTAGCCTTAGGAAAATTATTTGACCTCATCATACCTCAGTTTTCTTATCTGTGAAATGGAAAAAGGAATACTACTTACATTTTAGGGTTGTTTTGAAAATTATATCCATCTTATTACAAATAGTCCAGTTTGATATGCTAGTAAGATTTAGTGAGTTCCAGTAAATTTTATAGTCATTATGATAACAAGGAAGCAATGAGACTTTCTAAAAGGAATAGCTAGTAATTCTTAGAATTGAGATTTAAACCCAGGCAGGTGAACTTAAGATTCCTGCACTTAACTACTGGCCTACATTACTTCTCACATAGTAATAGCTAAGAACTTCACATGCATAATCTAATTTAACACACACAAGAACCTATAAAATAAGAAACATTAGTGTCCTCACTTCACAGAACCCTTCACTGAAGGCCTGAGTTACCACCACCAGCTGGGTGGCATCCTCTTCTCAGAGACTTGAGTCCCAGGTCTGTGGCTCCTCTCTTCCTAGCTTTAGATGCTAATTACCCCAACCTTTTTTCTTTGTGCCCCTTGCTATTGAGGTGATAGGGCTTCATGAAATTGCTAGTTCTATGTTACCTCTGTGTAACCTCAGTGTCCTCTTTTCATGTTTTCAGTTTTCTAATAACTGTTTAATCAATTCCTTTATAAAATTTCTCTATTGAAATACTGTGGTTTTTGTTTTCCTGGTTTTTCTTGGACTGATACTGTACCAAATGTGGTCCCCTCAACAACCTCACAAAGATGGAATTTTGGAATTGGCTAAATCATGTCCTTGGCCTTGAATGCTGTGCTAAATTCACTGCCAGTGAGAAAGGGAATACTAATAATCCGTGGCATACAATGCCAAGGGTCATTGCAATTAAGTTATTCCCTGTAGTTGATTGTGATGAAGTGTTAACTCAAGGAAATATGCCACACTTTCTAATATAATAGCCCTTTACATAGATGGGCTATATAACTAATCCCCTATAGATGGGGTGATTTTCAACTTTTCCCTATGATGATACAATAATAAACACATATACATTATATCTGTATGTATCAGATACATAGTATAATTATTAGTATAATACTCATTTTACTGAAAGTGATGGCTAACACTGTTGAGAGGTTATTTCTGGCAGTGGAACTGTGATCATTTTTATTTTCTCCTTTATAATATTCTGCATTTCTGATTTCCTTCCAATAAGAATTTCTGTGATGAGAAAAAATGAAGTTGTCCCTGTCTCCCCATTGTTATTAATTTTGCCACTACCACAACACAAGTGTATTTTGCTATGATTTAATAAGATTTATAGCAATTGCCAATTGTATGATAATCAAGAAAAGTCATGAAGTCAGCTGAACTGGTCACTTTGATGCATTTATTTGGTCAATTCTTTCTCAAATGTAAATTTCTCCTCAGGAGTAAGTAATTTTCAGGTTATCTGAAAGTAACTCATGAAATCATAAAATTTCTAGGTTGAAAGGGACTTTAAATGCCCTAAAGAAGTCCTCGTGTTAATATTAAAATGTATATGATGTCTATAATGTAATAAGTAGTTAAATCTTTAATATGTTGAAAATTAGGAAATCCTCAAAGCCCTCTAGTCTTCTCATTCTTTTCTTAGGCAAATTCATCCAAAACAAGGCTTCAATTATCAACTATCAAGCTGTCATTACTCCAAATTTTATCTGTATTCTAGAATTCTCTTTTGATCTCCAGAAAGGTTTTTTAAAAATCAAGAATAATAAAGATTTGGATTGGAGGAAAAAGGGCATAGGCTTTATGTATAATAGAATTGGATCAATATTAGAGGTAGAAAGACATCTTCATATCCCCTGCTGAAGTAGAAAAAGATGCATAGGTTGGAAGTGGAATGCAGGAAAACAGGCTATGACCTTAGATATAGGCAGATAAATCTCATTGAATATAATTGGGTAAGTGGCAGGGTATCAGATGGAAATCAAGAGGTGGACGCTCAACCCAGGAGCCTGATACAATATTGCCTCATTGAGATTTTCTCTAAGACTTAATAAAATATCTTTATTAAAATAAAATCCAAGATCATATATAGTATCCAGCTGTCATTTTCCATTAGTCTCTTTTAATCTTGAATACTTCCTCAGTCTTTACTCAGATTTCTAATGTTGATATATAATATGTATATATAATATAATATAGTATAGTATAAAATTTACCATCAATTGTTGTTAGGTGTATCATTTAATAATGTTAAATGTATTTACATTGTTGTACAACAAATCTCTAGAGCTTTTCATCTTGAAAAATTGAAACTTTGTACCCATTGAACACATATTCCTGCTCTCTCTTCTTTTGAGCCATTGGTGACCACCTTTCTACTTTCTGTTTCTATCATTTATTTATTTATTTATCTATATACTATTTAGATACCTCATATGAATGGAACCATTCACCACTTGTCCTTTTGTGACTGGCTTATTTTACTTAGCATATTTGTCCTTGAGGATCATCCACGTTGTAGCATGTAATAAGATTTCCTTCTTTTTTTGAGGCTGCATAATGTTCCATTGTACATCTGTACCACATTTTCTTTATTCATTCATCCATTGATAGACATTTGGTTGCTTCTACATCTTGGCTATTGTGAATAATGCTGCAATGAACATGGGTGTACAAATGTCTCCTCAAGATCATGCTTTGAATTCTTTTGGATATATTCCCAGAAGTGGGACTGCTAGATCATCTCCTAGTTCTATTTATAATTTTTACAGGAACTTCCATACTATCTTCTTTAATGACTCCACCATTTTATATTCTCAACAACAGTGCATAAGGATTCCAGATTCTCACATCTTCACCGACACTTTTTATTTCCTGTCCTTTTGATAGTGGCAATCCTAACAGAAGTGAGGTGATATCTCACTGTGGTTTTGATTTGTGGTTTTCTTATTACTAGGGATATTGAGCACCTTTTGATATACTTCTTAGCAGTATGTGTGTTTCCTTTGGAGAATTATCTATTATTCAAGTCTTTTGCTCATTCTAAAATTGATTTTTTGTTGTTGTTGAGTTATAGGAATTCCTTATATTATTAACCCTTATCTGATAGACTATTTCCAAATACTTTCTTCCATTCCATAGGTTGACTTTTCACTCTTGATTGCTTTCTTTGATGTGCAGAAGTTTTTGTTTTTCTTAAGTTTATTTACTTTTGAGAGAGAGACAGAGTGTGAGCAGGAGAGGGAAAGAGAGAGAGGGAGACACAGAATCTAAAGCAAGCTCCAGGCTCTGAGCTGTCAGCACAGAGCCCGATGGGGAGCTCAAACTCACAAACTGTGACATCATGATCTGAACTAAAGTCTGACGCTTAACCAGACTGAGCCACCCAGGTGCCCCAGATGTGCAGAAATTTTTAAATTGATGTAGAACCATTTGTCTATTTTTTTTCTTTTGTTTATTGTTATTTTGGTGTTATATTCAAGAAATCATTGTCAAATTGAATGTCTTGAAGGTTTCTACTATCTTTTCTTCCAGTTTTATAGTTTCAGGTCTTAAGTTTAGGTTTCAAATCTGTTTGGGGTCATTTTTGTAAATGGCATACAGTTGAGGGTCCAAGATCTTTCTTTTGTTTGTGTTTATCCAATGTTCCTATCACTTTGTTGTATAAGATTATCACAGAAATGATATAGGGTTCTTCTTAATCAGTTACTTCATATCTGATGATGTAATTTGATCATTTGATTAAGGTGATGTCTGGCAGGTTTTGGAGTCATAATTGGCAACTTGTTTTCTTTCTTCCTCCATATCCAATCCTTGATTTCTTCTTGTAGATTTTATTATCCAAAAATTTATTGAATCCGTCTGTTTTTTTTCCTCCTGGCTTTGACCTCCATTACCCCAAATATTCTATTCTCTGTGCTGGACCTCTTTTTCTCATTGTCTTGGTCTTCTGACTCCTGCCCTTTCTTCTGATCTCAGCCCAAATATCACTTCCTCCAGGAGGCCTCCCCTGGCCTTCCAGAACAGCTCAGATTCCTTATTTTACATTCTCACAGCACTGTATGCCTTTTCTTCATAGAATTTGCTACTGTAGTAAATTTATATTTGTGTGACTTTAGATATACAACTATCTTCTTGATAAATGGCAAATTCTTTGGCAGCAAAAATTGTTGCTTGCCTTTGTGCCTGCACGAAGTGTTTAATTCAGAGGCACATGGTGGCTCAGTCGGTCAGTCTGTTAAGCATCTGATTTTCGCTCTGGTCACGATCTCGTGGTTCGTGGCTTCAAGTCCCACGTTGGGTTCTGTATTGGCAGCTTGGAGCCTGGAGTCTGCTTTGGATTCTGTATCTCCCTCTCTGTCTGCCCCTCTCCTGCTTGCACTCTGTTTCTCTTTCTCTATCTCTCAAAAATAAATAAACATTAAAACAAAACAGAAACAACTCATATCATTCATAAATAATAGTTTAATAGTAGTCATAGTAAGAATAGCATTAATGTGGAGTATTTATTATTTGCCAGTAACTCTGCTAAGTTCTCATACCACTGTATCATCTCAGGGAAACAAATGTGAATCAAATATTGTTCATGAAAATAATTTCTTTGCATGTTATTGAATTTTCCATTTACACAATCATTTATAAATTATATAATTGTACATCTGTTTTTGGTAACTTAATTAATATATTATGAACTGTAATAAGGAAGCTACAATAAAAAAGATATAATTTTATAGAGAAAACCTTATCAATAATAGCCAGTAGGTCTCTAAAATCACCATCATCATCATCATCATCATCTTTGTGTTAAAACACATACTTTCTTTCTCCATTTGTAAATTTACAAAACTCAAACTGCATGAAGAATTATTTTTAAAGAATGATCTGGTGCCATTAGTAGCAGAATACACAAACAGTGAGAATTATATAAATTTACAATGGAAAGTAAACCAGGCTCCATATTTTTAAATGAATGAAGTTGGAAAAATAAAGGAAACTTTCCCCCAAAAGTTTATGGTTTAAATGTCATTTTTGCTTTTCGGGAATGACCTGCCAGTATTTGTTGGTTAACCCTTTCTTGAAGGGTTATTGCTAGCTCTTCGTTACCAATGGCAAACATTCCCTGGTTTTAACTGTTGTATTGTTTTAACTGTGTTTGTCTACTAAAGATCAACTGGAGAATCTTTGCTTTGGACACACTTTGAAAGGATGGAGGACAGACTAGTTTACTTTATCAGCCTTTAATCACAAATTATATGCATATAATTTTGAGATCATCAAGAGTATCAGTAGGAAAGAAGACATAGTTATTTTACTGCTTTAGAATTTGAAGTAGTTTCCATTAACATGCAATTTATTTTTTTAAGTTTGTTTGTTTTTAGTAATCTCTACATCCAACATGGGGCTCAAACTCATGACCCGAAGATTAAGAGTCACATGCCCTTCTAAATAAACCAGCCAGGTGCTGCCCATTGACTTGCAATTTAATTAATAGTATGTGTTCCCTGGGTGAAAGGAGTAAAGAGTTAATTTTTTGTAGTATTTAAAACATTTTTAATTCCGGTATAGTTAACATACAGTGTTGTATTAGTTTCAGGCATTCAGTTTAGTGATTCAACAATTCTATACTACTCAGTGTTCATCAAGATAAGTATACTTTTAATCCCCTATGCCTATTTCACCCATCTCATTACCCCACATCCCCTCTGATAATCATCAGTTTGTTCTTAAAGAGTTAATTTTTTAGTACATGTTGTATTCAGAATGAATACTGAAAGTTTATTAAATGCCCATAATTTACAAAATAAAAAGAGATGTACTTAGAGATCAAATATCCAAACACCAGGGTATTTGAAAGATCTGAGTGAATTTTTCATTACTGGAAATGTTCCATGTTTTTATAGTAGTCTGGCTATAAACTAACAGCTGCCTGAATTTGCATTATATCAAAATAATGTGTGGTTTTAGAATCAGGTTTAACCTTGTCTTTTTAAAGAAACTAAAAATATCTCGACAATGTCAAGGCACAGGCCTACAGGCCTGGGTTCTGGGGACTGATATTCATTTTAGGACATGTGTACAAACTATTTTATGGAATTAGGGAGAATAATCTTCTTTTACCTATGAACTCCACTGAATACACTTTTATGATTAGCCAGAACATGAAGGAGAAAGCTGAATTGTAGCCATTTGACTCAAAGTAGAAGTGATGCTGTAGTTTCTGAGAGCAATAAACTAAGAAGCTTCTTCACAGTGGACAAAAGAAAAGTCACATAAAAAAAAAGATGCATAATGTGCTATATATTTGAATTACAAGTTAACAAGTTGATTTTTTCTTACCATATAAGGATTTATAAAAGTTACAGAAAACAAAGAGAAGCAAAAAATAAAAAACATACATATATGTCATGTATCTTTACCCACATAAACACTTAGATTACACACACACACATTTTCTCAAGAAAATGGGATCCAACTATAAAAAGTGTGTATTAAATTGCTTTTGTCACTCAACCTTATCACTGATTTCTTTCTATAATTTAAAATATTCACCTATAACATGTTTTAAAACTAATTTTGTAAGCAGTGTAACTCTTTTATCTACTATGTAGTGAGGTTTTCAATTAAATTTTGAAAAAGCACAACTAAGTATTTTTAAAAATTTTAATCTTAAAAAGACTATAATCTTACAAAGACTATACTCTAGAAGATGGCACCCCCATAGCTCTAGGGTACTTATGAAATTCCTATAGCACATTCCCCAACATCATTCAAATGGTGGCAGAGTATCCCACAATACTGCCACATCATGATTTATCCAACCTACCCACTACGGTTGAGTTGAGTCATGTTGCTCCTGGTGCTTCTTTATCAAGTAAAACTAAGGCAAACAACGTCCTTGAAAGCTGATTTATGAACACATTCATGACTTTTTCTTTGTAGTAATTTCCCAAAAGTAGAATTCCTGGGTGAACAGTTATATATACTTTAATTTTTTTAATTAAAAAAATTTTTTAATGTTTTATTTATTTCTGAGAGAGAGAGAGAGAGAGGGAGAGAGAGAAAGAGAAGCAGCATGAACAGGGGAGGATCAGAGAGAAAGGGAGACATAGAATCCGAAGGAGGCTCCAGGCTCTGAGGTGTCAGCGCAGAGCCCGACACGGGGCTGGAAACCACGAACCGTGAGATGATGACCTGAGCTTAAGTCCGACGCTTAACCGACTGAACCACCCAGGCGCCCCCAGTTATATATACTTGAAAATGTTTTAAACTGTGCATTGCAATTTGTCTCCCAGAAACGGTATTTTAAAATATCAGTACAGGGGTGCCTGGGTGGCTCAGTCAGTTAAACATCTGATTCTTGATTTCTGGTCAGGACATGATCTTGAGGTTCATGGGATCAGACCTCAAGCTGGGCTCTGTGCTGACAGCTTGGAGCCTGCTTGGGATTCCCTCTCCCTCTCTTTCTGACCCTCCCCCACTCATGAGTTCTCACACTATCTCTTTCTCTCTCTCTCAAAATAAATAAACTTTTAAAAATGGTGATATTGTACTTTTTTTTCCAATATAAAGTCACTTATGTTTTATTAGTGAGTTACTTGTCATGTCTCTCATTCTATTCTCTTAATAAAAAGTATTAATAAGTACCTTAATGACTTGTGTATTTCCTTATCAAGTTAGATAATAAAATCTGTCTTTTAATATGGGTGTTTCTAAATACAAAAGAAAAAGTGTTTAAAAATTACTTACATAATACTTATATAATTTTTAAATTTAATATTCTGGGTGCTGTGAAACCTATTACATATCAGTGAGGGGCTAACGCAGGGCCTTAATACCTTAGTTTAATTCTAAAATCCCCATAATTTTGATAATTCTTGGGGAAATGACAAGTAAAAAGATATTTATTCTAGCTAAATTCGTTTTAGTGTTATAGGTAGGCACAGCATGCAGCTGATGGCATTTGTTCAACTCCTAAATTATAAAAGATATTAAATATAGTTGTGGAAGGAACTCAACCTGCCAAGTGTCCAACAGTATATATCAGTTTCTAAAACTGTTTAGAAAATTAGAAAATGCAGAAAACAATTGGTGGCACTCAATAGAAGATGTTATTGGTTATTTTATGATGTAGTGACATTTAATTTCATATTTTAGGGTAAATTAGTCAAGGAGTATAATTCATGATCTTATTGCTGAGAAAAATATTCATGGGATGTAGTAAAAAATGAAAAAATTCTTTCAAAAATACTATTTTGAAGCACTGAAATCCAAATTTTATGTTGTATTTATTGATTCTAAAACTCTGTTGATTGTAAGAAATATCACTAGTGCTTGAGGAGAAAAATTAGCACTACCACATTAAATGTATGCATCATTTACAAAATTTATCACAATTCTAGAAATTGTGAAAGCCAGGTCTTTGTATTGTGGATATGTGGTGATTTCATACTTTCTAAATGTTAAAGAAATGTGAGCATCCAACTGAGATGTGAGTGGTTTTGATTTCCTAAATGAACATTATATCCTTTCATCTCTTAGTGCATAAAAGTTCACTCGTCAGCAGTGGAACCCAGAATATCGCACATTACATGCAGATGATGGTTAAAACTAAGGGAAAAATAGAACTATGTAGACAGATTATAATCTATACTGTGATGTTAACTGTGAACTTTATTATCTGGCCAAACTAACACCTCCAAATTCAATCCAAGAGCTAATTAAACAAAAGTTACTACTTGTAAGTCTCTGTGGTAAGAGTCTCTGGGATGTAAAGCTGAATAAGATCTTATTTATTGTTTCTGGCCTCAAGGAGCTTTATATACATTTTATTCCCTTTTGGCTCGGNGCTGGAAAGATAAAATGAGAGAAAGAAATCTGAGGAGACTTTAACTTTGCTTCTTTTAAGAATTGAGAAGAGGGGGGCGCCTGGGTGTCTCAGTGGTTGAGCGTCTGACTTCGGCTCAGGTCATGATCTCACAGTTCGTGGGTTCGNGGAAATAAAAAAATTAAAAAAAAATAATAAGAATTGAGAAGAGGGGTGGTCTCTTGATATGATTAAAGGTGGTTAAAGCTGTAGAGAATTTTGGGACTAAAGAAAGCACAGGCGGAGAAGGCAAGGCAGAAAGGCAAAGAAAACAAAAGGGCAAATGTTCTATTAAGGAAATGCTGGGGCGGGGGCAATGTGTGGACTTCTGGGTCAGGGGCAGTTCAACAATCTCTGATTCACATGAGAGCAGAGGCAGCCTTTGCGGTGGGAGAATTAATGATGCATCATAGCATAAACAAACAACCTTTTCAAAGAGTGGATCACATGTCAAGAGAGCTGAAAAACAAGAGCAGGCAGGCTCTGGAGAAAGCCTGGTGGTGATGAAGGGAGTCTGCTCCCTGGAAAGCGCTCAGAATTGTACAGACAGTTTGTAAGTAAACACATTTTTCAGGCTCAGTTAAAAACGTGTTTATTTAACACCTCTCATCTAAGGACCTCAGAATGTTTTACTGACGTTTACATTCATAGTTTGCTTGTATTCCACGAGACAGTAAAATTGGAATGTTTCTGTGATCTGTTTCTTGTCCTGCAGTTCCCATGAATTTATTTCCCTCAAAAGAGTGACAGCATATAGTTATGTTAACAATACAGAGAATAGAACCACACCGAGATACCACCTCACGCCAGTCAGAGTGGCTAAAATGAGCAAATCAGAGGACTCTAGATGCTGGCNATTGTATAAAATGTTAGGCCATGAACAGGTTTGGTGACTATTAGCTTCGTAACACACCTGTAAAGTGGGCAGAACAGGACTTCTATACACCGACTCCATGAGTTTACGATGAAAAGTAATGAGATAGTATCTATACTGTACTTTGCATCTTGGAAGCAGTACAGGGTATTCATGCACAATTACTGCAAGGTTTTAGTTTTTTACAAGATTAAAATCAATACGGAATACGGTGAGGCATGAGTTGCTAAGATCAAAATTGATCCATTCTCTTTGAAAAAAATTTTATTCAAGATTTTGTGCATTTTTTCTGTTTGCTTTTTTAAAAAAGTGTTTTTAAAGTGTATTTATTTTTGAGAGAGGGAGAGACTGAGTGCGAGCAGGGGAGGGGCAGAGAGAGACGGAGACACAGAACCCTGCTCAGGCTCCAGGCTCTGAGCTGTCAGCACATAGACCATTGTGGTGCTTAACCCATGAACCATGAGAACATAATCTGAGCTGAAGTCAGACGCTTAACTGACTGAGCCACCCAGGCACCCTGCTTTTTCTTTTTAATTCTTGTATCTTCTCAGAAGTGACTCTGCTTACAACTAATACAGGAGGTTTAGCAAATTTCTCAGGAGTTGGAATTTGATTTTAAATAAAAGGTAGTTAACAATATATATGAGTCTAGAAAGACACATGCAAATTTTTTCCTCGTATATAATTTCTAAACTTTTAATACATATATTTATTTCTAGCACCATAAATACTATAATGAAGAAAAATTGAGATTGGACAGAAAAGACCATGATGGAAGAATACATTTATAATTTTTTAATTAATAAAGTATCTTTCCTATGAAGAGCGTAATCCTATATAGGAGAAACTTCCCATGTAAAAACACATTCTTGAGCTATCAGGACATATGAAAATAACAGATGGTGCCAGAGCAGTGGGAGACAGCAGATGGGATAAAGCAGAAGGAGAAGAAAATACGAAAGAACAAACATGGAAATCTCAGCTGACAGCAGGCAGGCAAAGAGATCCAAGTGCAAGCTGAGAGGAGGCAACAGTGTCCTCGAAAACTGACCTCTGTGCTGTGGAGCCCAAATATGTAACACAAAGACAGAGTTTGGGTATGAAGAAAGATGATAGTTTATTACTTTGCCAGGCAAAGGGAACTGGGGCAGGCTAATGCATCCAAAACTACAAGCGCACGCAGGGTAAAAGGCTGGGAGGTTTTATAGGAAACACAAGATCTGGGGAGTTTCAATAGGAATCTAGTATGTGCTGCCAGCTGCGTTTGTCATGTCTTCAAGGTTGTGCTGTCACTGGCCATTCAAGTCTCTAAGTATCAGCATAGATACTGAGTTCCTGAAACAAAGGATTCTACAGAAAAACAAGTTTAGAGGAGAGGAAGGTTTTAAGAATGAGGAAGAGAAATACTTGTTCAGTTTTAATCATGCAGTGCTGAAACAATGTGTCCACCTTAATTGCCAACAATTTTTACGTTTTTATAGCAGTTTCAACAGGGACATGGAATTTGAAGGGATTTAAGATACCACTGAGTTCCAAACCTTACCTTTTTGTGAGGAAACTGCAGGCCAGAGTTAAGAGATATACCCAGTCATAAAGCGGGCTCTATGCCTCAGCACTGAGTCTTCAAACTCTCAGTCTGTCCATTCTCCTCCATCAGGCAGGTTTCTGCCTGGTCTCAGATTGTATGGGAACCTTTTCCCCAAGCTAGCATTAAATAAAACTTCTGGGGTTGCCTGGGTGGCTCAGTCTGTTAAATGCCCGACTTTGGCTTAGGTCATGATCTCAAGATTCATGAGTTTGAGGCCTGCATCGGGCTCCGTGCTGACAGCTCAGAGCCTGGAGCCTGCCTTGGATTCTGTGTGTGTGTCTCTCTCTCCCCCCCTTTCTCCACCCCTGATCTGTCTTTCTCAAAAATAAGCATTAAAATTTTTTTAAAAATAACAATCCTGAACCGTGCTTTTTTCCTTTTTCTGAAACAATTGAGAAGAATCACAAGGAAAAATACAAGAAGCCCATAAAAAACAAAACCCCAAAGATGAAAGGTAGATGCCTTGTACAGCTTCATCTCCACTCTTGACTTTTTTTGGGCATGATGCTCAGGACCCTTGGTGATCCCTCATTTTTATCTCATCCTGTTGTTTCAGCAGGAAGAAGCATTGCCCTGTGAATCAGTGTGTGGACTCTCATCACCTGGATCTGAATTCTGGACTCCAGAAATTGCAAATATGATCTTCAGCTAGTTGCAAAATACCTTTGTCCTTCAACTTCCCCATTTGTAAAACGAGAATGAAAAACCAGTACTGACCTTCTATGGCAGTTTAACAGGGCTGACACTTGGAGTGCTCAGTAATTATTATTATTTCAGCCTCTCTCTATTCGTTTAACCTACTATTGCCTCTGCTACAAATGTCTATTTCAGTTTTCACATCTCAGCTCCTCTGGAAGCTTTTCCAGACAGGCTAACTTGGATAAGTGTGTGTGTGTGTTTGTGTGTGTGTGTGTGCACGCGCGCGCGCACATGCACACACACGCTTGCGCTTCTTTGAGCCTGTACACACCCTATTAGAACAGTTATACTGAGAAGCATAACAGAAAAAAAATCAAATTCATAATATAAGCCTAAAATGACTTGTAGTCACTTCTGCTTAAGCACCTTCAATGAATTTGGTAGATCAGACTGAGAAAATAAGCAGCCGTGCTATTCTTTTCCCTTGTGAGGAAGCTCAGGACAGAAGTTTCAAGACCCTTACCATATATTCTGGGCCGCTAAAGGGTAGTTGTTTGTCAGGGCTCGTAGTTTTTACAAAATTCCCTGGGTTTGCAAAGGTAGACCCTGAGACAGCTGACTGTGGTTGTGCCAATGGAGAGGGGATGGAGAATGATATTTCTTTGCTTTTGGTAGTCAGATTTGAGTATAAGGAGAAAGTCTGTCCTCAAGAGATCAGGATAAGTAGGGAAGGCTTTTGAGTTGGTTTGTTTATGAAATAAAACGCAAACCTAGTGATGCTATTTACACAAATGCCACATATTAGTGATACGTACATGTGAATTAAAGAAAAATATCTGAGTTCTAAGGGTTAGTGTGGTCAAATTCTGTGTCCTGAAATATCACTAACACAACCTGTTGATAAGACAAAGCTAGGTTTATTGCTTACCACAGTAAGGAAGCATACTATCTAAACAGACCCGTGGTATTGTCTTGTAGGAGGGTAAGTAAAGTAAGAATTTATTGAGAATTGGAAGTTTAGTTCAGCATGAAAATGTGTGCAGAGCAATGAAAAGATCCATAAATTGAACTCTTCAACCCAACCAGGTACTTAGAACTAAAGGTTAATTGGAAACGTGTAAGCCACTCCCAGAGTCCTTGAAAGACTGGAAGAGACCCAGGGTTGAACAAATGGTATGGGCTTTGAGCTATTTAATCTTCAGCCCTTCATCTTCCACTTTGCCATTGGCCAAAGTCAACAATGAGTTTGTAATTACCAGACCCAATGCACTCTTTTCAGGGATCCCATGATTAATACTCTTATTGCTGTTTCTCTAGAGGTAGCAGGAGATCCTCCATCTTTTACCTGACCTCCAATGGCCATCCTTAGTTGCCCTTATTTTTCATCAGACATTTTGTAACTCACAATCACAGACTTCTGAAGCTCCTTTACACTTTCTAGGAGAATATTCAAGACTCAACTTGGCATATGAGGTGGTTCATGATGTATACTTGGTTCTTACTTATTTCTCCACCTCTTTTGGTGAGCTTTGTTCCTTGACTATATGTTCACACTGTACAGAATACTACCACCCTCTATGCTTGGAAGGTGTTCTCCAAGACATTCTCCTTGTTTTGCTAGTGACACTTAACTTTCAAAACTCTACTCGTGTTCCTTGTCTGATATCTTTCTCAATAATGCGCTGGTAAAATTGGTGATAGTCAAAATGCTAAACTTAACAGCTGGTATAACATGGGCATTGGATGATCAGAACACACATTGGATGGAAACAACCTGATGCTCAATGTAACACATGTCAGTCCAGAGTAGATTTGACTATCCTTGAGTGATGTGTCTGTTAAACCCAGTACATGTATTCTTGCATATAACTGTGCAAGATTCTTCTGCCCAGAGTGTAAGCTCTATGATAGCATAGACCTTATTGGTTCATTTTCTAATCTCTAGAATCTAGCCACAGTAAATGCACATAGAGTTTCTTAATGTCTGTTGGTATTAAAAGTAAGAAATATAAGAGAGGGGTGAATACAGGCTTGGCATAAACAAAGCAAAACAGATACTTAAACATTTTACCAAACGATGAAAATGGATTTAAAACTGAGATATCCTACCTCCTGGTTTTAGTGATTTTCTTTGGGTGCAGTTAAGGGACTGTGCTGTAAGGAGAGTGAGCTACTGTTGCCTCCTCTCCCCAACATACTGTGACTTTCTGACCTGATAATCTGGATTCTTCATTTCTAGATTCAGCCCTTTTATTTCTTACTTTTATCTTTTACTGCTTTATTCCTTAGTTCCTTCCTCCCTTCCTTCTTTCCTTTCTTCCTTAACAATTCTTTGAAAAAAAAATTTAAGTGAAAGGCTTGGATGTAGGTTAAAAAATAGTGAAAGCAGATACTCAAATAGATGCTTGTTTACCAGCATTATTCACATTAGACAAAAGATAGAAACAATCCAAGTGTCCATCAACAAATGAATAAATAAAATGTGAATATATAAAGTAATATTATTTAGCCAAAAAAAGCAATGAAATCCTGATGTATCTTACAACATGGATGAATTTTGAAAACATGCTAAGTGAAATAAGCCTGACACAAAGAGACAACTATTGCATAAATCCAGTGATATTAGGTACCCAGAACAGGCAAGTTCTTACAGACAAAAAGTAGAAGTTACCAGTTGCTTGTACCCCAGTGTTCATAGCAGCACTCTCAACAATAGCCAAAACATGGAAAGAGCCTAAGTGTCCATCAACTGACGAATGCATCAAGAAGATGTGGTTTATCTATATGATGGAATACTACATGCAATCAGAAAGAATGAAATCTGGCCATGTGTAGCTACATGGATGGAACTTGAGGGTGTTATGCTGAGTGAAATAAGTCAGGCAGAGAAGGACAAATATCATATGTTTGCACATATAGGAGGATTAGGAGGAACTTAACTGAGGAACAAGGGGAAGAAGAAGGGGGAAAATAGTGGGGGAGAGGGAAGGAGGGAGGCAAACCATGAGAAACTCTTGAATGCTGAGAACGAACTGAGGGCTGATGGGGGTGGGGGTAAGGGGTTGGGGGGTGACGGGCATGCAGGAGGGCACTTGTGGGGATGAGCACTGGGTGTTATATGGAAACCAACTTGACAATAAACTATTAAAAAAAGAAGTTACCAGTTGCTGAGGGAAGGCAGTACATGGAGAGTTATTATTTAATGGGTACAGAGCTTCTGGTTGGGATGATGAAAAAGTTGCAGAAATGAATACTGATAAGGTTTGGACAACATTGTGAATGTACTTAATGCTACTGAATAGTACTGTTAAAAATGGTAAATTTTATGTCATATAGATTTTACTACAAATTAAAAAAAAAAGTACTGTAATGCATGTAATAAAAACATTCAACTCCATATATCTTCCCATCTTTCAGTTCTGTTCTCTAGAGGTAACCATTTATTACTTTCTTTGTTTTCTTTTCACCTATGTATTTCTCAATATTTGTATTTCTAATTCTTGATTTATCACTTTTTGACAATATCTAATTATTTCCTGTCATGGCAAATAAGGATCTGGCTCTTCTACTGTTCCCACTTTTGACCCCCATCTTCTCTATAATGTATGTGTTTTATTTTGTTTTCTGTGTGTTTTGGCCCCTCTTTTTCATTTTTCATTTTGAATTCTGCAGCTAAGAGACTAGTGTTATGTGTCAGAAACACTTAGCCCTAGGTGCCCATCGTGGGGATCTAGCCCAGGCTACTTGTTTCCCTGCTGAGTACCTTGTCCCTGCTTGGATGACAACATTGTCCTGAGTATCTCACTTGCCTGGGCACTTGGCAGGATGCTAAACTCAAAACAGCTCTCTAATTTGCATGGCTGGACTCTATTCTGTATATGCCCTGGTTCTGGCTGAGGTCCTGCTTCCAATAAATGGATCTCTTAAACTCTGAGGCTGTAGCTGTATGACTTCAACTGGTCAACTGCCTAGAGATGTCTGTTGCTGTGATCTGGTCCCCAGAACAAATCTCCATAGAATGGATAGCAGATAGAATCAAAGAGAAGCTCTCCATGCCTCTTTGTACCTATAAATAGGCTTATGCCATATTCAGCCTTGTCCTTTCTGCCTTTCTTTTGGACTATGACACTGAGATTTCAAAATGGTTAATAGCTAAGTCTTCCTACTTACTACAGGGCAATCATTGAAGCCACGCCAAAACAAAGTAAACAAAACAGAACACCTTCCCTTTTTCACAGATCCAGAGGTGAAACTGAGAATTTGAGTTAGGCTGGGGAGCATTCACAAAAGAAAACTCTACCTTGAAGACTGGGTCCCTGGAGGAAGCAGATGACCAGAATAGGGCAAAAAGAGTAAATAGCTAGAAGAAAAATGGGAAGAAATACTAGATTTGAGTCCTTGAATCTCAGATTTTTTTCTTTTGTAGTAATAATAGCTGTCATATTTCCTTACAGGATTACTATAAAGATTGAATGAAATTATATATGTGAATATGTTGTAGCAGGTGTAAATCCCATTCCCAAATATCAGGAGGCAAGAAAATCAACTTTATTTTTTATTAGAAGCACCATTCTCTCTAATGCATAAACATAATTTTGGTCAATTTAAGGTTCTCCCACCTCCTTGCCTTTGCTTGCATTTGACTTCCTTAGTACTTATGTAATGAAATGGATTTGGTATATGACTTCTTTGGTTTATTTAACAAATATCTGAAGACGTACTACTTGAAAGCACTTAAGCAAATAAAAAAAAGATCTGTTCTATTTCATAAAGAAGTATAGTGTTTAGTACTTTGCTTCTCTCTCTCTCTTTACTTTACCTTGAATCCTTTTTGTTTCATCAAATATCCACTTTCTCTTGCAGAAAATTCCCCATGGTTTTTCCTGCAGGCTATGCACTTCCTAACTCTAACACATAGAATATGATGTGTGTGGGACTACAAACCTAATGAGTGCATAACTTCATCACTATATGTGGCCAATCTGTGGAGGCACATTTTATTTTTTAATGTTCATCATATCCTTTGTTTAAATGTTTATTTATTTTTAAGAGAGAAAGAGAGAGAGAGGGTGCACGCTAGGGGGTAGAGGCAGAGAGAACGGAAGACACAGAATGTGAAGCAGGATCCAGGCTGTCAGCCCGGAAAGCCTGAGGCTGGAACTCATGAAATGTGAGAACATGACTGAGCTGAATTCGGATGCCCAGCCGACTGAGCCACCCAGGTGCCCTTTCATTACACTCTTTATGCATTCAAGCAGAGATGCTTGAATCTTTTGGTTATGTGAGAGAACCTAACAAATATGTTTGTCATTTATTAAGGCGCCATTATAGAGAAAGGAATAGGCATTAACAGGTAAAGTCACTTAGGAGTACTGTTTCCAGGCATTTGTCTAATTAGCCATTCCAGTAGCTAGCTAGCAGTTTGTGTTCTGTAGGGGACATTCAATATTCAAGAAATGCCTTCTGAATGCATGAATGAATAAAAGAATAAAGATTAAAAAAAGTGATGTGAAATCATATCAGTTCACTATTTGGTGATTTAATGGAAATTACTGGTTTTAAATGATTCATCCTATACCTACCTCCATCCCACCGTCACCTCCACCTCCACCACTAATGAAAAGTTGGGTCTCTTTCAGAGTGTCTGCTCAAAGTTTATTGTCTGAGACACAGCCATATCCCCTCTCTCTTTTGATCTGTTTTAGAGGCTAAAAACCTGCTTAGAACACCTTCCTGGCTTCTGCTCTCCAGACGACTTGTCCCAATCTTCAGAGAGCTCTTGGAATTGTGCTGCTCCAAGTGGGTGAAAATGCCTGTGGTGGTGTTCCAGAAAGGGGAGGGCCCTGGGTCCTGGGGGATGGCCAGGAGTGTTTAATTTAGTGCCTGAGGTAAGTAGAGAGAGGCACCCTGGAGTTTTGGGGGGATTGGAGAGCATGGGGAGTCAGTCAGTGAAAGTCCTAAAGCAAAACAAGAGGCTCTATAATTTAACCCAGAGGTGACTGGTTAAGTCATGTGGGTTAATTTCTGCCTCACCTCTCACATATGAGAAACAGGGGTTTAGCTAGAACCATTCTCTCTCTCTCTCTCTCTCCCTTTTTCTGTCCTTTATTACCCCATTGACTTTTAAATTTGTATACATGTCACCATTTGGTGATATGTCTAGTAACTCTCTATTCCCTTAAGGCTTTGTTCAGTAAGCATTCATGGTGACTGAGTCTGATCATTCCTAATCAGTGTATCTTTATATTCCTAGAGGAACATATGTGTGCTGCCAGTTTCCACAGTGATCCCTTGGCCTGCCAGACAGAATCCCATCTCCCTGCCGTTGTTCATGCTGCTTCATCTACCGAAAATATTCTCTTCTCTCCAGTTGCTAAATTTTCCCTTCCTTTCAAAATTCCTCTCAAGCCTTACTAACTCCCCAAATCTTGGTGATCTATTTTCCAGGCTGGGCCATCTGCTCTGAACACTTTCAAAACAAACAGTCTTTGCGCTTAAACTGCTTAGGTATTTAGGTCCTGACACCTATCGTACTGGCTTCCAAATGTTTTAAGTTAAAAGCCTTCTCCTTGTATAACAAAAGTATCACATAGTTATTTTAGAAAAATTAGAAAATAAAGACAAATGAAAAGAAGAAAATCGAAATCATCTTTATATTTATCATTTTATGACTCATGTAAAAACTTTTCATGAATTCTTCACAGAATAGTTGCATTTTAAGTGTCTTGACTGAAAAAATATATAATGAACGCAAACTACTTTATACCAGTAATGCTTTTAAATAAGTTTACACATTCTTGTCGTGATGATATTACCCATATTTTTGAAAAATAGTAGTGCATATATGACAGAATATCTTGCCTACATTGCCTTTTGAATTTGGAAACATCTATTTTCAAGGTTCTCCGTGTGTTCTGTGGAGACTAGCTTCCTTTTTTATATGGAATATAATGTAATTGAGCTAGAGATTTGTAAAGTCTAAAGAACTAGACAAACATTTAAATACCTATATCTATATAATGTTTGCATAAATCATGCATATATTTATAAATTTTTTTTGATTTTTTTAATTTTTAATTTAAATTCTAGTTAGTTAACATATAGTGTAGTATTAATATAGTAATTTATCACTTATATATAACACCTGATGCTGGGGACACCTGGGTGGCTCAGTCAGTTAAGTGTCCGACTTCACCTCAGGTCATGATTTCATGGTTCGTGGGTTTGAGCCCCACGTTGGGCTCTGTGCCGACAGCTAGCTCAGAGCCTGGAGCCTGCTTCACATTCTGTATCTCCCTCTCTCTCTGACCCTCCCCTTCTCACACTGTCTCTGTCTCTCTCTCTCAGAAATAAATAAAAAACATTTAAAGATTATTTAAATATATAAATATAACACCTGATGCTCATCACAATAAGTGCCCTCTTTAATACCCATCACCCATTTAATCCATCCCTCCACCCAACTCCCCTCCAGTAACCCTCAGTTTGTTCTCCTAATTAAGAGTCTGTGCTATGGTTTTCCTCTCTCTCTCTCTTTCCCCCCATGTTCATCTTTTTTATGTCCTAAATTCCACATTTGAGTGAAATGGTATGGTATCCCTATCAAAATACCAACAATATTTTTCACAGAGCTAGAACAAACAATCCTAAAATTCGTATGAAGCTACAGAAGATCCTTTTTTTTTTTTAATGTTTTTATTTATTTATTTCTAGGAGAGAGAGAGAGAGACAGCGTGAGCAGGGGAGGGTCAGAGAGAGAGGGAGTCACAGACTGAAACAGGCTCCAGGCTCTGAGCTGGCAATCAGCACAGAGCCCGACGCGGGGCTCAAACCCACGAACCGCGAGATCATGACCTAAGCGAAAGTCGGACGCTTAACCGACTAAGCCACCCAGGCGCCCCAAAGCTACAGAAGATCCTGAATAGTCAAAACAATCTCAAGAAACAAAAGCAAAGCTGGAGGTATCACAATTCCAGACATCAAGCTATATTACAAAGTTGTAGTCATCAAGACAATATGGTACTGGCACAAAAACAAACACACAGATCAATGGAACAGAATAGAAAACCCAGAAATGGACCCATAACTAAATGGTCAACTA
This sequence comes from Crocuta crocuta, assembly GCF_008692635.1. Classification (NCBI taxonomy): domain Eukaryota; kingdom Metazoa; phylum Chordata; class Mammalia; order Carnivora; family Hyaenidae; genus Crocuta; species Crocuta crocuta. The sequence goes on from NW_027530499.1 coordinate 754,801, forward strand.
ATCTTTGACAAAGCAGGAAAGAATATCCAATGGGAAAAGACAGTTTCTTCAACAGAAAGTGTTGGGAAAATTGGACAGTAACATGCAAAAGAATGAAACAGGACTGGAGGGACCAAGATGGCAGAACAGCATGGAAGTTTTTCTCTGAGTCTCTCATCCCTAAAATGCAGCTAGATCAACACTAAACCATATTGTACACCTAGGAAACTGATTTGAGGATTAACACAACAACTACACAGCCTGAATCACAGAACTCAGCAGGTACATGGTGGGAGAGGTGAACTAGTAGAGAGAGAAGCTGCAGAGGGCAGGGAAATGTTTTTGCTTGCAGAGAGAGGATGGAGATGGGGAGAGAGTACAGGAAAGCACCCCCCACCCTGAAAGCAGCTGGAGACAAAAGGAGGAGTACGTAACGGACTGAACAAAAAAGGGAGAAAGGAGAAGGTTTAAACTCCTCTATAAACAGGAGGAGTGCAGAGTCTAAAACTGTGCAGCTTGATACCTGGCAGTGTCCTGGTGGGAAAGGTGAATCCCCAGGAGCAGAGAGCAAGGACTGCAGGGGCCTCGAGCCACATAGGTAGAGGCAGTTCCCATGCTGGGAGGACATTTGATACAGGCAGTGTGGCCTCCCCACAGGCAAAGGTCCCAAGGGACCCTGGAGAAGAAACACATTTGCTGGTGTTGGAACAAGGACCTAAGGGTGAAGCCTAGTGCCAGATGTGTGTGGTGATTTACCATAATCCCTGAAACTCTGCTGCTACACGATTGCTTCAACTTTTTTGGGGGCAGCTGGCACCAATTCAAGTTATGTCTGAAGGGAGTTCTCTGTGCCTCCTAAATTTCAATGTCTGTTTCCTTCCTCAGATGGGGGAAGTTCTTAGCTATGATTTATTCAAGCACACCTTTGGCCCCTTTCTCTCTCTATTCTCTTGGAACTCTTATGATATGGATATTGTTCTGTTTTATTGAATGACTTAGTTCTCTAATTCTCCCCCTTGTGATCCAGAATTTTTTTATCTCTCTTTTTCTCAGATTCATCTTTTTCCATAATTTTATCTTCTATTTCACATATTCTCCCCTCTGCCTCTTCAATTCTTTCTGTCTCTGCCTCTAGTTTATTTTGCACCTCATTTACAACATTTTTAAATACAACATGACTATTTTTTAGTTCTGTGATCTCCGCAGCAATAGATTCTCTCCTGTCTTCTATTATTTTTTTCAAGTCCAGCGTTTAATCTTATGACTATTATTCTAAATTTTTGTTCAGCTATATTGTTTATATCTGTTTTGAGCAATTCTTTAGCTGTTGTTTCTTCCTGGAATTTCTTCTGAAGAGAATTCTTCTGTTTCATCATTTTAGCTAGTTTTTCTGTCCCTAACGTGTTTTAAAAGCTTGTTATGTGCCCTGCACCTGTCATATAGCACTACTACAGGCAAGAGGGGTCATACACTGTCCAGGGCCTGTTCCTTCAGGAGGTGTTTCTTGGAGAGTGTTACTTGCTCTTTGTTGTTGTGACTTTGGTTACTTTATCTCCCTACTTGTAGTGATATTTAGAACCCTACATTATGTGTGCTTTGATCTGTTCATTGAAGTAGCTCTGGAAAGGAAAACAAATAAAAAACAAATAGAAAAAAACACACAAACACACAAACAGAAAAACCAACCCTAAGTAAACAACAGGGTGGAGGTGGTGCTGATGGAAGAGGCCTTGTCCCATACAAAGAGAGAAATGAAGGAGCGAGGAAAAAGAAAAAATAAATATTGATCATGGCTTACTCCTGAGAGAAAGGAAAATAAAGAAGGAAGCAGGGGAAAAGAAAAGAAAATAACCTTGACCAGACAGGGAAACTATTCAGCTTAATTCAGAGAGAGAGAGAAAGGAGAATAAGGAAAGAAGTGTGGAACATGTATCAAGAGGATGGATTAAATATGTCTGCTTAAACAAACCAACAACCAGAGTAACCAGATGAGAGGAGAGAAGAGATAAGAAGGATAAAAGAAAGAAAGAATATATCTATATAATAAGAATTATCTGAGAATTAAACCAGACAATGCAACAGTGCTAGTCTGGAGGACGGGCTGTCTGGTTCATCAGTGTCAATCCTCTTCCAGTAGATACGCAGTTCCCAGGTGAGGAGCAGCGTGGTTTGATATAGGTGGGTCCTGTCTCCACTGTGGGCCCTCTGTCCCATCCCTGAAGTCCCACCTTGTTGGTGATGGGGAGAAAAATGGCAACATCCCAGTCTCTCCTCTACGTATTAGGTGTCCCAAACTACTCTGTTCAAACTGTCCTCAATTTGCAGAGGAGTAAATGAGGCGGTGTGTCCTGCTCTGCCAACTCCCATCCCCTGGCACTTGGCTGGGATTCAAACTCAGTTAGAGGTTGGATCTTTCTCCGTCTCAGTCCATGGTTCTTCTCTTGTCCAGATTCAGTCTTGTTTCCCAAGCTCCTCTTTCTCTTCCCTTTGTCTCTCCACAGAAGGGAATCCCTCCACTCCATTTGTTTTCTCTCTCCCAGTTTGCAAGCACATGTGGCCTGTCAGGTTGTCCTGGTGGGTCTCTAGAAGCAACTGTCTCTTTACCTCCCAGACTTTTGGAGGTCAAATCCTTTAGCTTCAACACTGCTTTGTTAGAGAGACAAGGGAACTTCAGATCCCTCTACTTCTCTGCCACGTTGGCCCCTCTAGCCACAGAATCCTTTATTGATAAAAACCCTCAAGAAAGTAGGAACAGAAGGATCACACTTCAAGATCATGAAAGCCATGGGCGCCTGGGTGGCTCAGTTCATTAAGTTTCCGACTTCGGCTCAGGTCATGATCTCACAATTCGTGGGTTCGAGCCCCGTGTTGGGCTCTGTGCTGACGGCTAGCTCAGAGCCTGGGGCCTGCTTCAGATTCTGTGTCTCCCTCTCTCTCTGATCCTCCCCTGATCGTGCTGTCTTTCTCTCTCAAGTACCAACTTCTTTGACATCAGCCATAGCAACTTTTTACTAAACACATCTCTGGAGGAAAGGGAAACAAAGGCAAAAACGAAGTCTTGGGACTTCATCAATATAAAAAGTTTCTGCACAGTGAAGGAAATAATCAACAAAACTAAAGACAAGTGAAAATAAGAACATTGAAATCACTTTTTTATCATTTTATAAGTCTTCTATTCATGTAAAAACTTTTCATGAATTCTTCACAAAATAGTTGCATTTGAAGGAATGGGAGAAGATATTTGCAAATGACATATCTGATAAAAGGTTAGTATCCAAGATCTATAAAGAACTTACCAAACTCAATACCCAAAAACCAAATCATCGAGTTAAGAAATGGGTAGAAGACCTGAGTAGACATTTGTCCAAAGAAAACATACAGACGGCTAACAGACTCATGAAAAGATGCTCACCATCACTCATCAGGGAAATACAAGTCAAAACTACAATAGGATAACACCTCACACCGGTCAGAATGGCTAAAATTAACAGCACAGAAAACAACATGTGTTGGTGAGGATGCGGAGATAGGGAAACTTTGATTCCACTGTTGATGGGAATGCAAACTAGTGCAGCCACTGTAGAAAATAGTATGGAGGATCCTCAAAAAGTTAAATAGACCTACCCTATAGACGACCCAGCAATTGTAGTACTAGGGTATTTAACCAAAAGATTAAAGATACTGATTTGAAAAGATATATGCACCCCAATGTTTATAGCAGCACTATCAACTATAGCCAAATTATGGAATGGGCCCAAATGTTCATAGACTGATGAATGGATAAAGAAGAAGTGACACACACATGCACACGCGCGCGCGCACACACACACACACACTAGAATATTACTCAATCACAAAAAAGAATGAAATCTTGCCATTTGCAACAATGAGGATGGAGCTAGAGTATATTATGCTAAGAGAAATAAGTCAGTCAGAGAAAGACAAATATTATATTTACAAATTTTTGAAGTTACATATAATGTATATATGTCATATTTGTGTGCCCTGTGTAAAAATCATGTGGCTGAATTACCAGTAAAGATCAATGTTTCTCACCTGGCCAATGGATGTATCAGAAATAAATAATTATTGATACTCTGCTGACATTTTTGAATATATTGGCTACCAGTAGTAATAAGCAAGTGAGAAAACTCTTTAAAAAATAAACTAGTATTTTGTTCAAGGAATGCATTGTATGCTAAAAGGTTTCCCTTTGTCCCTAGAGAGCTGTGCAATCCTGTCTAAAATGTCCCTTTGGGTGAGGTTGGGACTATAGACAAAATAGTCTATTCAGGACAACCCTCTGGGGACAGGCTCTGTGACTGACAGCTGCATAATGACAGGTCAGTCTGAGGCGTCTAACAGAGTTAAAGGTCCTAGGAAAGCAGGAACCATGGCTCTGATGCTTCTCCTTGAAGTAACAGGGAGACCCAGTTGCATAGTAAAGCTGGGATTAAAGTGAAAACACCGCCCTGAGTTTGGCTTTGGGGCCATCATAACCACACTACCAAACCAGCAAATCTATGTGGCCCAAGACTTGCCATGTTTGAACACTTTTTGGAGTTAGGTAGATAAATTTGAATGCCAGCAGCATAACAGAATACTTCCAGTTACTAAAAGTGTGCCTTTAATAGCAATGTATGGATACCAGTAATAATAAGCAAATGAGAAGGTCAGAGAAGGTAAATGCCAAATAGTGATCCTGGCTGCAGGAAGGTAATACATAAAGAACAGTGCCAAGAGTTTAGTCTTTCCCTTATAGACGTGCCTTCTTTCAGATTGTCCCGTTGCTTAAATTACTCAGTAGGTTTAAACTAAGCACTTTTAAATTTCTATTAGCATATTCAATACCGAAGTTACTATTAATGCTCATAGGAATAATTTACTAAATTATTAAGTCCTTATGGCAGAAAAAGCAATAATGAAGCTACCCTTAACATTGCAATAGATAACACACATATATGTGTATGCTTGGAGGATCTGTTTAATCAATGTCAGTTTAGCTTTTCTAAATAATTTTGGTTTTTGAAACAAAGAGGGATACAAATGGAGGCCACCAAGAAAAGCTAATTTTTCCCAGTGTAAAATTCTCCCCTTTTCTCTAGCTGGATTTTGTTTGGTTCTCCTAAGTAACTCAATGTCTCCAAACACTTTTTCCATAGAACATTAGTTCTACAGGGTAATCTTTTTTAACATTTTAATTCCAGTATAGTTAACATACAGTGTTATATTAGTTTCTGTGTACAATACTGTGATTCAGAATTTTGTACATTACTCAGTGCTCATCAAGATAAGTGTACTCTTTAATCTCCATCACCTATTTCCTCCTTCCCCCTACCCATCTCCCCTCTAGAAACCTTTGGTTTTTCTCTATATAGTTAAGAGTCTGTGTTTTGGTTTGTCTCTTTTCTTCCTTTGTTCATTTCTTTTGTTTCTTAATATCCACATACAAGGGAAATTGTATGGTATTTGTCTGTCTTTGACTTAATTCACTTAGTGTTATACTCTTTAGCTCCATCTATGTTGTTGCAAATGGCAAGATTTCATTTTTTTAATAGCTGAGTAATATTCCATTGTATATATATATACCAAATCATCTATATCCACTTATTTATTGATGGGCTGCTTCCATCATTTAGCTATTGTAAATAATGCTGCAATAAACATGGGGGCACATACATCTTTCTGAATTAGTGTTTTCATATTCTTTGGGTAAATATCTAGTAGTGGAACGACTGTATCATAGAATAATTCTGTTTTTAATTATGGGGGAACTTTCCATACTGTCTTCCATATGATTGCACCAGTTTGCATTCCTACCAATAGCACAGGAAGGTTCCTTTTTCTTCACATCCTTGGCAACATTTGTTTCTTGTGTTTTTGAATTTAGCCATTCTGACATGATATCTCATTTGGTTTTGATTTTCATTTCCCTGATGATTAGTCGAGCATCTTTACATGTGTCTTTAGGCCATCTGTGTGTCTTCTTTGGAGAAATGTTTGTTTATGTCTTCTGCACTTTCATTTTTAATTGGATTATTTGTTTTTGGAGTGTTGAATTGTGTAAGTTCTTTACGTATTTTGGATACTAGCTCCTACTAGCTCCTTATCAAATATGTCACTGCAAATATCTTCTCCCATTCACTAGGTTGCTTTTAGTTTTTGTTTATTGTTTCCTTTGCTGGGCGGAAGCTTTCTTTCTTTCTTTCTTTCTTTCTTTTATTTATCCTTGAGAGAGAGACAGAGACACAGAGAGACAGAGAGTGAGAGGGACAGAGAGAGAAGGAAGGAGGGAGAGAATCCTAAGCAGGCTCCATACTGTCAGACAGAGCCTGATGCGGGGCTTGAACCCACAAAGCATGAGATCATGACCTGGGCTGAAACCAAAGTCAGACGCTTAACCGACTGAGCCACTCAGGTGCCCTTCTATTTTTTTTTTTTTAAGTAGGTTTCACGTTCAGCGCAGAGCCCGACATGGGGCCTGAAACTCACAACCCTGAGCTACAGATCTGAGCTGAGATCAAGAGTCAGACACTTAACTGATTGAGCCACCCAGGTGCCCCAGAAGCTTTCTGTTTTGATGTAGTCTCAGCAGTTAATTTTTGCTTTTATTTCCCTTGGCTTGGGAAACTTATCTAGAAAAATATTGCTAAGTCCAATGCCAGAAATCCCTTTAGATTTTATGGTTTTAAGTGTCACATTTAGGTTCTTAATATTTTGAGTTTATTTTTGTGTATGGTATAAAAAGTGATCTTGCGTCATTCTTTTGAATGTATCTGTCATGTTTTCTTTAGCACCATTTGCTAAAGAACCTTTTTCCTACTGCATATTGTTGCCTCTTCCATCAAAGATTAATTGACCATAAAAGTATAAGTTTATTACTGGGCTCTCTATACTGTTTGATTAACCTATGTGTCCATTTCTGTGCCAGCATCATACTGTTTTGATTACTAGTTTTGTAGTATGTCTTGAAATCTGGGACTGTGCTCCTTCTAGTTTGTTCATCTTTCTCAAGATTGCTTCAGCTATTTTTGGGATCTTTAGTGGTTTCACATCAATTTTAGGATTCTTTGTTCTAGTTCTGTGAAGAATGGTATTAATATTTTGATAGGGATTGAATTAAATCTGTAGATTGTTTTAGGTAGTTTGGACATTTTAACAATATTTATTGTCTCAATCTATGAACATGAAATAACTTCCCATTTGTTTGTGTTATCTTTCATTTCTTTCACCAGTGATTTATAGTTTTCAGAGTACAAATGTCTTACCCCTTGAATAAGTTTTTCCTAGGTATTTTATTCTTTTTAGTGCAATTGTAAATAGGATTGATTTCTTAATTTCTCTTTCTGCTATTGCATTATTAGTGTATAGAAATATAACAGATTTCTGTATATTAATTAATTCCCTGCAATCTTACTGAATTTATATATCAGTTCTAGTAGTTTTATGGTGGAATCTTTAGGGTTTTCTATATATTGTATTTTGTCTTCTGCAAATAGTGAAAGTTTTACTTCTTCCTTACTGATTTGGATGCCTTTTATTTTTTTTGTTGTCATATTGCTGTGACAAGGAGTTCCAGTACTATGTTGAACAAAAGTGGTGAGGGTAGACATCCTTGTCTTCTTTCTGGTCTTATAAAAAAAACTCCTAGAATTTTTCCCCATTGAGTATAATGTTCACCATAGATTTTTCATATATGGCTTTTATTATATTGAGGTATGATTCCTCTAAACCTACTTTGTTTAGCATTTTTATCATTATTGCTAAAATTGTACTTTGTCAAATTATTTTTCTATTTCTATTGAAATGACCATATGTTTTTTTATCCTTTAACTTATTGATATGATGTATCATCTTGGTTGATTTACAAATATTGAATTATATTTGCATGCTAGGAATAAATCCCACTTGATTTATTCCTTGGTGAATAATATTTTAAAAATATATTTAATATATTGTTGGATTCAGTTTTATAGTATTTTGTTGAGGATTTTTTCATGTGTGTTTGTCAGAGATTGCCCTATAGTTCTCTTTTGTGGTGTTTAACATGGTTTTGATGTCAGGGTAATGCTGGCCTCATAGAATGAATTTGGAAGCTTTACTTGCTGTAAATCTTCTTTAAATGTTTGGTAAAATTGACCTGTAAAGCCATCTGGTCTTGCACTTTCATTTTTGGGGAGGCTTTTTTTTTTATTACTGATTCAATTTCTTTGATGGTTATCAGTCTGTTCAAATTTTCTATTTCTTCCTGATTCAATTCTCTTGCAATCCTTTGTATTTCTGTGGTGTCAGTCATTATTTTTCCTTTTTCACGTGTGAATTATTTGAGTCNATCTTTGAGAGAGAGACAGAGACACAGAGAGACAGAGAGTGAGAGGGACAGAGAGAGAAGGAAGGAGGGAGAGAATCCTAAGCAGGCTCCATACTGTCAGACAGAGCCTGATGCGGGGCTTGAACCCACAAAGCATGAGATCATGACCTGGGCTGAAACCAAAGTCAGACGCTTAACCGACTGAGCCACTCAGGTGCCCTTCTATTTTTTTTTTTTTAAGTAGGTTTCACGTTCAGCGCAGAGCCCGACATGGGGCCTGAAACTCACAACCCTGAGCTACAGATCTGAGCTGAGATCAAGAGTCAGACACTTAACTGATTGAGCCACCCAGGTGCCCCAGAAGCTTTCTGTTTTGATGTAGTCTCAGCAGTTAATTTTTGCTTTTATTTCCCTTGGCTTGGGAAACTTATCTAGAAAAATATTGCTAAGTCCAATGCCAGAAATCCCTTTAGATTTTATGGTTTTAAGTGTCACATTTAGGTTCTTAATATTTTGAGTTTATTTTTGTGTATGGTATAAAAAGTGATCTTGCGTCATTCTTTTGAATGTATCTGTCATGTTTTCTTTAGCACCATTTGCTAAAGAACCTTTTTCCTACTGCATATTGTTGCCTCTTCCATCAAAGATTAATTGACCATAAAAGTATAAGTTTATTACTGGGCTCTCTATACTGTTTGATTAACCTATGTGTCCATTTCTGTGCCAGCATCATACTGTTTTGATTACTAGTTTTGTAGTATGTCTTGAAATCTGGGACTGTGCTCCTTCTAGTTTGTTCATCTTTCTCAAGATTGCTTCAGCTATTTTTGGGATCTTTAGTGGTTTCACATCAATTTTAGGATTCTTTGTTCTAGTTCTGTGAAGAATGGTATTAATATTTTGATAGGGATTGAATTAAATCTGTAGATTGTTTTAGGTAGTTTGGACATTTTAACAATATTTATTGTCTCAATCTATGAACATGAAATAACTTCCCATTTGTTTGTGTTATCTTTCATTTCTTTCACCAGTGATTTATAGTTTTCAGAGTACAAATGTCTTACCCCTTGAATAAGTTTTTCCTAGGTATTTTATTCTTTTTAGTGCAATTGTAAATAGGATTGATTTCTTAATTTCTCTTTCTGCTATTGCATTATTAGTGTATAGAAATATAACAGATTTCTGTATATTAATTAATTCCCTGCAATCTTACTGAATTTATATATCAGTTCTAGTAGTTTTATGGTGGAATCTTTAGGGTTTTCTATATATTGTATTTTGTCTTCTGCAAATAGTGAAAGTTTTACTTCTTCCTTACTGATTTGGATGCCTTTTATTTTTTTTGTTGTCATATTGCTGTGACAAGGAGTTCCAGTACTATGTTGAACAAAAGTGGTGAGGGTAGACATCCTTGTCTTCTTTCTGGTCTTATAAAAAAAACTCCTAGAATTTTTCCCCATTGAGTATAATGTTCACCATAGATTTTTCATATATGGCTTTTATTATATTGAGGTATGATTCCTCTAAACCTACTTTGTTTAGCATTTTTATCATTATTGCTAAAATTGTACTTTGTCAAATTATTTTTCTATTTCTATTGAAATGACCATATGTTTTTTTATCCTTTAACTTATTGATATGATGTATCATCTTGGTTGATTTACAAATATTGAATTATATTTGCATGCTAGGAATAAATCCCACTTGATTTATTCCTTGGTGAATAATATTTTAAAAATATATTTAATATATTGTTGGATTCAGTTTTATAGTATTTTGTTGAGGATTTTTTCATGTGTGTTTGTCAGAGATTGCCCTATAGTTCTCTTTTGTGGTGTTTAACATGGTTTTGATGTCAGGGTAATGCTGGCCTCATAGAATGAATTTGGAAGCTTTACTTGCTGTAAATCTTCTTTAAATGTTTGGTAAAATTGACCTGTAAAGCCATCTGGTCTTGCACTTTCATTTTTGGGGAGGCTTTTTTTTTTATTACTGATTCAATTTCTTTGATGGTTATCAGTCTGTTCAAATTTTCTATTTCTTCCTGATTCAATTCTCTTGCAATCCTTTGTATTTCTGTGGTGTCAGTCATTATTTTTCCTTTTTCACGTGTGAATTATTTGAGTCCTTTCCCGTTTTTTAAATGATGAGTCTGTCTAAAAGTTCATTAATATTGTTGATCTTTTCAAGGAACCAACTCCTGGTTTCATTGATCTATTATTTTTTTTGTTTCTATTTCATTTATTTCTGCTCCAATCTTTATTATTTCCTTCCTTTTACTGGTTTTGTGTCTTGTTTGTTCTTTGCCCAATCTTTTATGTGTAAGGTTGGGTTGTTTATTTGAAATTTTTCTTACTTCTTGAGATAGGCTTGCATTACCATAAACTTCCTTATTAGAAAAGCTTTTGCTGTACCCCAAAGATTTTGGACTGCTGTGTTCTGATTTTCATGTTTTTAAAAAAATTTTCTCTTTGATTTCTTGGTTGAGTCATTCATTGTTAGATATGTTATTTAACTTTCAGTATTTGTGTTCTTTCCCTATTTTTTCTCTTGTGATTGATTTCTAGTGTCCTAGCATTGTGATCAGAAAAGATGCATGGTATGACTTCAATCTTTTTTGAATTTGTTGAGATTTGCTTTGTGGCCTAATACATGATCTATTCTGGAGAATGTTTTATGTGCAGTTGAAAAGAATGTGTATTCTTCTGTTTTAGGATGAAATATTCTGAATATATCTGTTAGATTCATTTGGTCCAGTGTGACATTCAAAGCTACTGCTTACTCTTTGATTTTTCTGTTTGGATGATTTATCCATTGATGTAAGTGGAGTGTTAACATCCCCTATTATTACTGTATCACTATTGATTGATTACTTCCTTTATGTTTGTTATCAGCTGTTTTATGTATTTGGGTGCCTTCATGTTGGCTGCCTAAGTACTTACAATTGTTATATCTTTTTGTTCAGTTATTCCTTTTATGGTATACAGTGCCCTTTTTTGTCTCTTGTTATAGTCTTTGTTTTAAAGTCTGTTTTGTCTGATATAAGTACAACTACTCTGGCTTTCTTTTCACTTCCAACTGCTTAATAAATATTTTCCACCCCTTCACCTTTAATCTGGATGTGTCTTTTGGTCTGAAATGAGTCTCTTGTAGGTAGCATATTGATAGGTCTTGGTTTTTGTTTTTTTTTTTTAACCATTCTGTCATTCTTTTTCTTTTTATTGGGGCATTTAGTTCATTTATATTCAAAGTAATTATTGATAGGTATGCACTTATTGTTATTTTGTTACTTGTTTTATGGTTGTCTTTATAATTCTTCTCTGTTCCTTCCTTCTCTAGCTCTTGTTTTCCTGGCTTTATTTAATAATATTTTTTGATTACTCTTTATTTTTAACATATCTATTATTATTTGGAATTATAAATAATTTAAATTTGGAATTTGTGGTTACCATTCAATTTGTATATAACATCTTCTCCATATACCAGTTTATATTAAGTTGATGGTTGTTTAACTTTGAACCCATTCTTTACCCCTCTGCTCTCCCATATTTTATGTATATGGTGCCATATATTACATTTATTTTGTAGATTCATTGACTCACTTTTATAGATATATTTAATTTTACTGCTTTTTTTTGTTTCCTGCTTTTCTTACTCTTACTTATGTTCTTCCTTTTCTAATCAAAAAGTTTCCTTTAACATTTCTTGAAGACTGATTTATTGATCATGAATTCCTTTAATTGTGTCCATCTTGGAAACTCTTTATCTCTCCTATTCTGAATGTTAGTTTTGCTGGATAGAATATTCTTTGTTGCACTTTCTTTTTTCTTTTAGCATTTTGAATATATCACTCCACTCCTTTCTGGCCTGCAAAGTTTCTATTGAAAAATCAGCTGGAGTTTCCCTTGTATGTAACTTCTTTTCTCTTGCTGTTTTAAAATCCTCTCTTTATCATTACTTTTTGTGTCTTGGTGTGGACCTTGTTGTGTTGATTTAATTGGAGGCTCACTATCCCTCCTGGATCTGGATGTCCGTTTCCATCCCCAGATTTGTGAAGTTTGTTGGTATTATTTGTTCGAATACAGTTTCTGCCACCTTTGTCTCTCTTTTCCTTCTGAGATCTCTATAATGTGAATGTTATTATGCTTTATAGTGTCGCTAAGTTCCCTAAGTCTGTTTTCACCTATTATTATTATTATTATTTTTTCTCTCTCTTGCTCAGCTTGTTCTATCATCCAGGTCATTGATCCATTCTTGTACTATTAATTCTGTCTATTGTATTTTTATTTTCAGTTATTGAGTTCTTTATTTCTGATTGGTTGTTAATTTTTTTTCTAAACCTTTGTTGAAGGTTTCACTGAGATCCTTCACCCTTCTCAAGTCCAGTGAGTATCTTTATGACCATTATTTTAAATTTTCTATCAGGCATATTTTTTTATCTCCACTTTGTTTAGCTTGCTCTCTTGCTGTGATTTTATCTTGTTCTTTAATTTGGTACACCTTCCTCTGTCCCCTCATTTTGTCCAACTCTCTGTGTCTGTTTCTATGTGTTAGGAAATCAGCTACATCTGCTGGTCTTAAAAGTAGCGGCCTTATGAAAAAGAAGTCCTATAATGTCTGCAGTGCAATATCCCCTATACACTAGAACCTGGTGCTTAAGCGGTGTCTCCTATGTGTGTTGTGCATGTGCACTACTGTTGTGGCTGAACTGCATTTTCCATCAGTCCAGTAATCTGCAATGGCTCTTTTTGCCTATTGTGGGCAGTGTTTGGTATCTCTGTTGTTACTAGGCCAGTCTGGAGCCTCCTTGGCCTTGAGTTAAGTCAGACTGGGTGTTTACCAGGGATGAAATAGCACCTAATTACAGGGCACTTTCCCTATGTTGTCACCTGAGAAGCTTTCACTGGTGGGTGGGGCCTGCATTCAGACCAGATGTCTGCCTCCAGCCCACTACTGGGGCTGTAGTGGGACTGGTGTGTGTGGTTATCTTCCCTTATCCCAGGGGCAGGAGTCACGTTGGAGTGGTTCTGGCTCCTACTGGAGGTGCTTGTACTCTGCCAGGCTATGGCACTGCTTTGGATGGGTTCCTGCCAAAGTCATATTGGAAAGAACAGGTCTATCAGAGAACATAGGTGTGGGTTTCATGGTGTTAGCATAGTTTGTGCAGATCTTTTGTGGGAGGGGAACTGAAACTGCTTTAAAAAACTCCTGCCACAAGGGTAGAGGGGGGCCAGTCTGTAGGAGAGTGAGTGGATAGTGTGTATGGTGTTGGCAACTTTTGTGTGGATCTATTGTGGGTGGAGACCTGGGGTAGAGAGGCCTGGCTGGAGGGTACAGTCTGCAAGAGAACATGGGACTGGGGGGGAGGGGAGTGGAGCACACTACTAGCAAGCTAGGTAGAAAGTGTTTTTCTTTGCACTGGTTCCTGCAGGTGTCCATGTGTCTAGGCAGGAGGATGGGGGAGGGAAACGGTGCCTGTCAGCTCCTTTTTTCCGAGAGAAGTCTCCCAAAGATCCTGCCTCTGCAGCAAACACTTTGAGATTAGTAAATAAATCTCATTTCTATAAATCATAGGCATTTACAATTGATGTTTCTATAATGTATCTCCAAGTGGCTGTTTAATGTGCTGTCTCTTTAATGGCAGAGATTCAGTTTTCTCTCACCCTCCCAGCTCTGGGAGAGCCAAGTCCACTGATTTGTAAAGTTCCAGGTGTTAAGCCAAACTGATTGTAAGAATTATGAGGCTAGGTATCTCTAGTTTTCCAAGCCAAATGTTGTGGGATTCTGTCTTGCCCCTTGAGGTTCCACATATCTGGGGTGCCTGGTGTGAAGGTCTGTTTCTTTCCACTCCCCATACTTGTGGTGTCCTTCCCTCCTGTGGATAGTCATGTGGATCCATTTAGCTCCTGACTCTGTTTCTGTCCTTCCTACCCACTTCTACGTGGCCTCTTCCCTACATTTAGCTGTAGAGAGTTTGTTGTGTCTATCTTCAGGTCATTTTCTGGGTTATTTATACCATGTGGGTATGGAACGAGATAAGCTTAGGATTTTCTTACTCTGCAATTTTCCCTCTCCACAAGGTAATCTTTAACCATGTTTAAGTAATCAAATAAGTTTGGGAAGTGATGCATATTATATCCCTGTCTTGGAAATTTATAAGGCACATGAACATATTAACCACCTTAAAGTATTGTATGTTAAGGAAGTCTGTTTAATTGTTTATTAGCTCATTTCCAAAGCATATATAATGAGACAATATTAAAAAATATTTCCAGGTGTTTTTCCATACCTGTAAATATTGTTGCTCCAGGGTCTCCATCTTTTGAAGCAATGAATTTTGATGCTTCTTTTTTTTTCTTTCATAGTTTATTGTCAAGTTGGTTTCAATATAACACCCAGTGCTCATCCCAACAAATGCTCTCCTCCATGCGCATCACCACCCTTCCCCTCTCCCTCACCCCCATAAGCCCTCAGTTTGTTCTCAATATTCAAGAGTCTCTTATGGTTTGCCTCCCTCCCTCTCCCAGACTATTTTTTCCCTTCTCCTCCCCCATGGTCTCTGTTAAGTTTTTCCTGATCCACTTATAAGTGAAAACATATGGTATTTGTCTTCCTCTGCTTGCCTTATTTCACTCACTATAGCACCCTCAAGTTCCATCCATGTTGCTGCAAATGGCCAGATTTCATTTTTTCTCACTGCCATTTAGTATTCGGTATAGATAAACCACATCTTCTTCTTCTTCTTCTTTTTTTTTTTTTTTGATAAACCACATCTTCTTGATCCATTTGTCAGTTGATGGACATTTAGGCTCTTTTCATGATTTGGCTATTGTTGAGAGTGCTGTTATGAACATTGGGTTACACATTCCCCTATGCCTCAGCACTCCTGCATTCCTTGGGTAAATTCCTAGCAGTGCTATTGCTGGGTCATAGGGCAGTTCTATTGTTAATTTTTTGAGGAACCTCCACACTATTTTCCAGAGGGGCTGTACCAGTTTACATTCCTACTAACAGTGTAGGGGGGTGCCCATTTCTCCACATCCTCGCTAGCATCTAGAGTCTCCAGATTTGTTCATTTTAGCCACTCTGACCAGCGTGAGGTGGTATCTCAGTGTGGTTTTGATTTGTGTTTCCCTGATGATGCGGGACACTGAGCATCATTTCCTGTGTCTGTTGGCCATCTGGAAGTCCTCTTTGGAGAAGTGTCTTTTCATGTCTTCTGCCCATTTCTTCACTGGATTCTTTGTTTTTCGGGTGTTGAGTTTGGTGAGTTCCTTATAGATTTTGAATACTAGCCCTTTATCTGATATACCATTTGCAACTATCTTTTCCCATTCCATCAGTTGCCTATTAGTTTTATTGATTGAATTTTGGTGCTTCAAGAGAAAGGTAAATAAAATTGGAATAATAAAAGAATGTTTAAAGTTTCTCAGTTCTGACTGACAAATTACATTTGCTCTTGGCTGCTACAAAGGCAGTAGTTTTGAGCAGCAAGCTTTATTGAAAGTTGAGACTACGAATTGCCATGAGTAGAGAAATCTAAAAGATGATACGAGGTGGTCCTTGTCTTAAGGAAGAAATCTTGAGTCTCCTGGATGAAGGAATTTGGGAAGAAGAGAGTTGAAAGGAAGAGGAACATGTGTGCAATGGCTTCACATTTAGGCTAAGATCTTGTGGCAGAGAATTGTTAGGTAAATCTGTGGAGAGGAAAAGTCAAATTGTCTTTTGCACAATTTGTGGATCACAACTCTGAGAGAACATCACTATATTAACTGCACCAAGTGGAGGGGTGGCATTAGAGTAAAACTGGCAGTGTGGAGCCTCTGAGCAGGCATCGAGTCTAAGTTTGCAATTTTGAACCTCTTTTTGTTGTTTTTGCAAGACTTATGGGGGAGGAGGAAAAAATAGCTGAATAGGGCTCATAGACCCACTGCTGAAGATGTATGGAGCAGTTCATGGCACCTTATGACCCACCTCAGAAGCCATCAGAGGGTACTTGCCAAGAAGTGGTCCCATAAAAATCCCGGAACTGGTTTCAGAATTTTTTTGCTACTAATTAGTGTAAGGTAAGGGTGAGTGGTAAAGGAAGACCCCTGGGTCCTGACTAAGCCAAGAGGTCATGTCTTGTGTTGACCAGCTATAAACATCTGTGGCTATTAGCAGGCTACTAGTGACAAGACAGGCCAGAGATATCTCCGAGGAGATCAGAGAACCCAAAAGACGGCAAGAGAAGCTCCTGTGGTTCACTGCCATAGGCATGTAAAGAGTGATGTGATAGTAAATGTTTATCCAACTCTGGCCTCCCCAGAAAAATCCTGACTTAATAGCACGTGACAAATCTGTGTGTAAATACACCATACCTGACCTTTAAGCTACCAGTATGTATCACTGAACACAGAGTTAGGAAAAGATGTGTATAACTGTCTCAGATTTCATGTAAACACCACTCTTACACATAAGGTATCTGTGGATGCCAAATCGAGAAGGGATGGGGGGAGGAAGTAAAAGCCTGAAAGAACATTGATCTGACGAGACTCAGTTATGTCCTGTTAATAGGCAATTTTATGTTCTTTTCATCCCTGTTCTTCCCAGTTACTTAGTTAAGTGGAAGATTATTAAAAATTAGAAAAAAATTAACATTATTTTGCACATCCAGGTGTTAATTTTTTTAACTCACTCTCATCCTATTATTTGAATACAGAACTTTTTTCTCTCTTTGGGTTACCAACTTGTGAATTATTATTCTTTATTCTTCATTGATTTTTCTTCCTATAAATTTGGGCTCAGTCTCAAAATTGGGGCTCCAGGCTTATATCTTCTTTCCCTTTGGGTCTCCACTATGAGGNTTTTATATTATATATAATTGTATACATGTCTGTATATTTGTAAATCTGTATCTCCAGTGTGAACCACCTCTAATACTCAACCAAATCATGTTGTATACATTTCCTTTTGGTTCTCTGTCATCCAATGAAGCCAATATATTTATAGCCAAAGCTAGTATTTTCATTACTCTAAAATAAGTCTCCACTTTCCCAAGTCAATTTTTCCACTGTGCTTGGAATCATACTTGTTCCTTCCTTTCACACTCACTGACTTCTAAGCAATATGTCTTTCACATTTTACCCTTATTTTCCATTCCCATTGCCACAGCCTTAGTTCAAACACTCATGACCCCACATCTAAATAATCATAATATTCTCTGTTTATAATGATTTATATTTTATTTTAAAGATATGTTTTTGTAAATAATTAGAATTATCATAAAATAGAAAATATAGTTAAGCAAAAACAAACTAAGCAAAAATAACCCTGAAATCCCATTACCCAGAGGTGACAATATTTATTAAACTTCTTTTGTCAATATTATCAGGTATTATAAGTGTGTGTAAGTGTATATGAGAAACAGAGATAGAGAGAGAGAAGGAGAGGGAGAGAGGGAGAGAATTTAAATCATATATAAAATATTTACATACAATAACATTGTGCACTGATGTTATAGGTACTGTCTAAGGACTCTGCATATATATTCTCCCTAAATATTCACAAAATTTTATGAGGTAAATATGATTATTTTCATTTTACAAGTGAATAAACTGGAGCTTAGAGAGTCCTACAACGTTACACATAGCTAATTAAATGGAGGAACCAAGGAAGTCTGATGGATCCCAAAGCCTATGCCTTTACCACTACACCATAACACAACCATGAGAAAATGTTGTACATACTCTAATTAACCAGCTTTTTAATTTAACGATATAGTGAAACTATTTTTAATTCTAAATATGTGTTTTATAAGCAAGAGCTCATAGTACGCATATAATATCTAACCAATATTTTAATTTAATAATACAATATGCATATTTTTCCTATCAAATATACATTTACATTTTTAATATAATATTCCATTGAGTAGCTGGAATCTTCTTCTTTTATTGACCTCTGACAGATATTTAGTTGTTCCTAAGGAGAAAAGAATTTGAGTAAGTACTGGTGGACATACATTTATGGATGATGGAATTAAATTACTTTTTATGCTTATATGAAATTTTAAATATTGAACACATATATATAGGGCACATATGTGGTGTGGGATGGTGCCAAAGTGGAAAGAAAATGAGGCAAACCACATCTATGGGCCTTGGTGTGGGAGCCAGGGGCTAGATCTCACACTGCTGTATTTCAGTATGGACTACAGAGGAGGGTGAGAGTTCTGATTTAATTAAAATTTTAGGTCCCTGTGAATTTATATTTTTAAAAGTTTTAAGAAATAAAAAGAAGGAAAACAATTCAAGCTTCATGTTTGCCTAATCTATACTTGAACACCTGAAGAAGCAGTGAGCTTACTAGTTTTCTAAAACTTCAAACTTTGTTCCTGACTGCCCTTAACATTTTGGGTACCTGGGTCAAGAAGCCCATGTACCATGTGACTAAATATTTAAAATAAATTCAAGCTAAATAAAAAGTTAGTTTTTTTCCCTACTCTCGGCACAATCCCATACTGAGTTATGATCTACACACATATGTGTGCATAGATATCTCAGCCCCCAGGTGTCAAGTCTGCATATTTCCCCCCGGGCTGCCCAGGCTTAGATGCACACATTGGCATATATTAGAAAATAAACTCTTAAAAAAGTAGTGGAGATACATATAAAAATGAGTCTTGTGGGATAGTTTCATTAAAGAAGAAGAATTTAAACTACCAACCTTGTAGGTGAAAATGGGAAGGAAGGGAGAGAGTGTGTGTGACGTGTGGGCAGAGTAAAGGAGTGGGTGAGTGCTGGCATGAGGGGAGAATAGTGAGTGTGGTGAGGAAGCTGGCAGAGATTTGGTGAGACAAGTACCCAGAGTAGGCTAGGAAAACCTTAAATGATGTGTCAGGAAATAGAAGTTTCCCTTGTAAGTAGTGGAGAGTTATTGAAAGTTTTTGAGCATGTAAAAGACATAGTTAATTGAATCTGTATTTTAAACAGCCTACTTCAATATCAAAATTGAAAGTGAATAGTAGGTGGTTGTAGATCAGAAAGAAATTGGATATTTCTTCAAATTTCCTGCCTTTGAACTTTTCCTCACAATGTTCCCTCACAGTACTGGGAAGGAAGTTATTAGTTCCCAGGCATTCTGCAATGAACTGTGGAAAGATATATGGTGATCTTAATGTTGGTTCCTAGATCTACCATTATACAGCATATATGGCAGAGGACGCATAGCAATATTACTGAAAACACTTGCCTTCTAAAAGATGTCCAGGGTTGTTATTATTAAACCCATACAATGTCTTAAAAGATTTTTGGTTTTAAAGAGTCTTGGCAGTATGTTCATTGGCAAATGTATGTGTTTGTGTGTGTGTGGGCGCTCGCACGCGTGCACGCACATGCGCGTGAAACATTGAATATACAGATACTGACCATCTGACCAGTATCTGGGGAAGGACACGTAGTGAATAGTCTCCTGTATATCTCTGTGTACTGAAGGAGTTGATAGAAAGCAGAGAGAGAAAGATATAGTCAGCCACTTAATTAGTGGAAAACCTAATCTGTGTACAGATGGGGAAAAGAAAGTATTTAACAATTATGTCGTGTTACTCAAGGCATAAGTTTAGACTTTAAAATGTACATATTATTTAAAAGGAACACTATAATTATAACCTTTCAATGAAATACATTATTTCCTGGATTACCTGGAATAGCCCCTTTGAGGCCATCTGTAGAAGGTCAAATTATTAATCTAATTTTGGTCTGTTGGTCACAGTGCAGAGATGAGGTTAGATGGTAGTTATCACTGCTGTCAAATATGCAGAATCACATGCTGTGAGGAAATGTCTTGGCATTTAAGCGTGAAGTTTAGGTATTGCATATAAAGCTTTTCAATTCAAAAAAGGCATGTGATTGAGATTTGTACTCTTATTTATTTACTTAGTGAAATTGACTGCAGAGCCGTTGAAGATTTAGGCATTGCTCTTCTTCAAACTCTGTTCTCATACTTGATGACCTAAGCAGCACCATTTCCTTTCTTCCTTGCTCTAATTATCCAGTCCTTCACTCTGCCTCATATCTTTTCCTGCTGACCTCTCTAACATGCCTCTCTGCCCTCCATGTTTGTCATGTTTCCTGCCTGCTCACAAAAGAAGACCAATAAAGCAGAAAGCTGACTTGGGTTTTTATAATTTCAGCTCTGTCACTAACCAGCTGCATAACTTTGGGCAAGTCCTTTTACCTTCCTTACTCTAAGTTTTCTTCATTACTACAATGTGGAGGGGAAAATAAATGATCTCCAAGGTACTCTTTAACTCTGACACTTAAAAAAATGTTTATTTATTTTGACAGCGGGGCAGAGAGAGACAGAGAGAGAGACAGAGAATCTGAAGCAAGCTCCACACTGTCCATATAGAGGCCAGCATAGGGCTCAAACCCACAAACCCCAAGATCATGACCTAAGCCAAAATCAAGAGTTGGATGCTTAACTGACTGAGCTACCCAGGGGCCCCCATCTCTGACATTTGTGATTCTAACAACTATGGAATGTAATTATTAAAATAACATAGTAAGAGAGATAATTAAAGGAAAGCTGCCCCAAAGTAGGAAATGAGTTTGTGGTAATACTACAGTCATCATGAATGCTGAAGAACTCTCCATGAGAATAAGTTTTCTTATATCTTTAGGAGGCTTTTTTCTTCCCATCATGTCCCAAACTGTTATGCAGCAATTTACTCATTTTATACTTTAATCACCATGCAGTACTATATTCAGATTTAAGAATGCTCTGGCCACTATTGATATATGCTAACATTTCTCATGGAAGAATAGTTTGAGATCTAGTTGATAGTGTAATTACTAAATCTCCATGGATGGATGGGGTCCAAGATAGATTTACTTTATACCAGATTCTGCTCTATGTCAAATAATAAGTCAAATGCAATAATCCTCAAATCTAACATTTAGCAGGGCATGTATTACTGAAAAGAAAACAGATTTTAAAGCTGAAACCTGGGTTTCAGTCCTAGATTCAAAAATTCATAGTTTCTACCCAAGTCCAATTGGGTCCAATTGACTCAAAATCTTAGCATTATATTTACAATCTTCCCAGAAAATATTCTTGAAAGAAAGTATGATGTAATTTCTAGCCAAGAAATAGAGTAATAGCAGTATTCATTAAAAGCAAAAGGTATTTTAAAAAGTTATTAAAAACTTAATAGAAGAATCGAATTTTGTGCCAGGGAGTTGTATTTGACAAATACACTGTTGGTTAAAGAGATTCAGGCAAGAATGACTGTGAGCAGAAATAAAGTCTGAAGTCATTTGAGGGAGGTAAGAGAGGAGTAATGAGCATAGTAGTAGAGTATATGACTTTAAGATGGTAGCAAAATTTTTTTTGGATATGTCTGATAGAAAATTGAAAATAAAGTCTGTAGGTACAGGTTTAGGCTCCCCTTGTCCAGAAATTATAACTGAAGTCTTCTTAGTAGCTCTCCAAGAGAGAAGGTATACAGTACAGGTTTTCAGACTTTAGCGGGAATGAGAATATCTTGGAATTGCTGACACTGTCCTCAGAAATTCTGATTCAGTGGGTTTAAGATGGGGCCTAGAAATCCATATATCCTACTAACAACCTCAATAATTTTGATGTAGGCAGACTGTGCTACTGTGCCACTGATGATTCTCAGACACTAACATGTGTCGAAATTACCTGGAAGGCTTGTTAAAGCTGGATTGCTGGGCCTCACCCCCAAGGTTTCTGATGCAGCAAATTGTGGGGCCAGGTAATTTACCAGTCTAACAAGGCAAATGGTGATGCTGCTCATCTGGGGACCAAACTCTGATGAACACACACTTCAGGATGCACTGATTTCACTGACATAGAGGCACTAGAATAGATTTAAGAACAGACTTCTGGAAGATAATCATATTTAGTGGCAGCATAAAGGAGAAGAACCAGTGAAGAAACAAGAGACAATACAAAATGTAGAAGAAGAATTAGCATAATGATATGAGTGAAGAGGATTAAATGTGTTTAACCAAGGGGTCTTTTTGTACTATAAAAAGAAGGAAAAAAAAGTCACATGTTATTACTACTGGAATGAAACAGGGATAATAATATTATTCTTATAAGCTTGTTAAAGAATTGAAATACAATGTCTAAACTGTTTATTGAAGTCTTTAGTAAGCATTCATTATATATCATTAATTTATTGACAAAATCAGAAAATTAGTAAGTAGCAGAGATGTGGCTTTTTTTCACTCTATCAAGTTCTCAAAGCAAGGAGAACTCAAATGAGAAAGAGCTATCAACAATACTGAGGGCTGGACGCCCATCCCAAATTGAAGTAAGACAAAAAAAGAGAAGCCATTGGATTTGATGATAATCAGATAGAATAATTAGGGCAGAATCAGATTGT
The DNA here is from genome assembly GCF_008692635.1 of Crocuta crocuta. Taxonomy (NCBI): domain Eukaryota; kingdom Metazoa; phylum Chordata; class Mammalia; order Carnivora; family Hyaenidae; genus Crocuta; species Crocuta crocuta. The sequence goes on from NW_027530499.1 coordinate 777,486, forward strand.
AAGAAGAATTGGTCAGAGAGTGGAAGCAACACGTAACTTGTATTAATTTGAGGGACTTGGCAATAAAAGAAAGGTGAGAAAAGATGGTATATAGAGGAAGCAGTAAAGTGATGCCTTTTTCTTTTCCCTGGGGTAGAGAAAAAGGGTGCACATGTATAAACTCAGGAGGAAGCTGACTGGAAGATACAAATGAACACAAACGAGTAATAAAGGGAGCTGTGGTCTGGAGCAGGATAAAAGGAAGAGATCAATCACGGGAGGTGTGAGCCTTTGAAATGGGGTGATATCTACTTGATAGGGTGTCAGAAAAGGGTAAGTGAAGATCAGAGGTTTGTTAAGATAGAGAGAGGAGAGAAGACTTCAGTTGCTTATTCCATTGAGAAACCTTTGCTTTCTTGCCTTTCTCTGGCACACCTGCCCTGCAAAATCACATCACGTTTGCTCAGCTCTTATACAAGCCTGTTGAGTGCAGCACAATAACTAAAACCGTATTAGAATAAAGATGTCAACCCCATATATTGTTATATTTTTCCCTGCTAAGCTCCTCTTACGTTGCCTATGTTCCCAAAACCTATTTTTCAAACTGTCTAGAGTTTTCCTGGGCTTCTTTTCCATCACACCTGCCTCATCCTCTCAGCAGATGATCTATGTTCTTTAACTGTCTTGAATCTTGACCTTTTCCTTTTATCTGACTGTATACAGAATAATTAATTGGTTCCCTGTCATTCTCCAAAAGTGAGCACTGAGGTTGTTTTTAATATGGATTTAAAAACCATGTTTTACTCCATTGAAATTATTATTCTTTTTGATGTTCAAATTATTCCATTCTTGGCCAGTCAGAAATGCTTCAAATTGAACCCTTATCCTCCTGGTACAACCCCAATAATCATTAGTAGTTGTTTTGTTTTCCAGTGTGACAAATTTTCTAGGTCTGCATTGTACATATCTTGTCTGAGCCCAGGATTAGCCATTTACCCAAGAAACTTTTATTTATTTTTAAGTATTTTCTGAACTGTGTTGATAAATTGTGAATTTTCTTGACTAGCAATATTCTTTTATAATGTATTCTCTATTAGCATTTATTCTGAGTTAAACTGTCAGATGTTCGGGTAAACTTGGAGCCAGTTTGTGTGTTTTTCTTTCTAGAATTGTTTATATGTAATATGTTTATTTTTAAGATAAAGAATATTCGTGGGGTTTTCTTTTTTGGTATAGTGTATTTTTCCAGATGATCTCAGAGATTCCATGAGTCTGACATCATAGGAGAAGGAGAAAAATGCCAAGTCTAATTATGAAAATTATAGAAGTATTTAGGGCTTTTAATTACAAGTAACAACTATGCAAGAATCTTTTGGATGTTCTTCTACTTGCTGAATAATGCCAGTAAAGACGTACTTTCCCTAGATTCCTGCCCTAATACATTTCTATTCCCTGCTTCAAGGGCATAAGTCATAGAGCCTACAGTCAAGTGTACTTCATCTAAACTAATGCTGTGAAGTATTTGAGATTTTTGGCAAAAAATGTTTTACAAGATTTGTTAGCCCTCATGAATTAGTCCAATCTAATCACCTACTGGTAAGAAATTGGAAGCTTTTGGTTAAAACATAAAAAAAAAGTTCTCTTGCCACATATAAGAAAATTGCAAAAAAAACCCAAAAAGTTGTTCAAGAGTTCTTTGTTTTTACTTTTTTTTTCAGAGAAGAAGAGTTCTGTTTTGAATTTTTTGGGCATTATTCTCAGCCTTTACCATGGTTTCTGTGTGAAAGTAATCACAATTGTATGTTTCCTTCTATTTGTACATGTAACCATAAGGAATCAATGGTTTGTAACTGGAGGTAGCTGAATCAGAGTATAAGAATTTGATTTATTTTAATATGTCTTAGTGTTAGGTCCAATGGCAAGTGCAGAGTATGACATGAAGTAGCCATTCAGTGAACATTCATAAATAAATAATGTCAAGGAAATTAAGCAAGCTGCTTTGAGAGTCTCAACTTGTTAGATCTTAATTGGCTCAAACAATGTGTCAAGGCACTTGTAGCTGACATACACCCTTTCTTCGCTTTTTGTTTTTATTAGTAAAATCAAGATTTTTGTTGAAAGAAGGTGATCAAATTCCCAACTCAGGAATAAATCCTAATTAGCCTAAGCCAGTACCTTGCCAATGTTTGTCTTAGCGATGGGCATGTGATATAATAATTTTTTCCAGTAAAATATAAAAAGCATTTTATTTTTAATTTTAATTTCCCTTTTTAAATGCTTTCCTCACATTAAGAAAAAAAGAAAAGAAAAGAAAAGAAAAAAAAAACGGCCTTAGGAAGAACCAGGCTTTTCCACTCCTGGAAATGGCACAGCTATTTTGTCTGAGCTTGACTGAGGACAAAGCCAATTCTCTGAGGATGGCAGAGTTTAAAATAGTAAGAATTCAAATCCTTGATAATTCTATCAAGCCCAGAATTTACCAACTCTGGATCCCTGTTATATATCATTATATATGACATAATGAATAGTAATGAACTCATATTGTTTAAGTTACTGTGATTTGAATTTTCTTATATTTGCAATCCTGAAACAATGTCTTCATATGCTACATTAAAAAAAAGGACACTGAATAATTCACTTGTGAGAGTGAGCATATTCAAACACACATGATCATGTAGATTTGAACAAGTAGCAATTAAAAACTATATTTAGTTTTCATTTCATAACTCTTCTGAAGAAATATGGATTTTGAACTAATGTAGAGATATTGGATTAATACAGTGTTACAATTTCAGAAGTTATTCACAGATTTTGAAGAATAAAAGACATACTTTTATATTATTTTGTAATCCTCTAGATGTTCCTAAATTACCATGCATCTTTTCAAACAGCATAGTTTACTTTGAAGGCAATCTGAGAGTTGAAGGAGAACTGTATTCATCAAGAAGATAAAATTTTCATCAAATTTTGGGAAAAGTTTATGAATTTCTAGATTCAACTGAAATTTCTGACTGTGTGATAAAACCAAGATATGCTTAAACCAATATGGTCTTTGAAAGTGTATTTTCTTAAGAATTTACAGTATTGTATCTATTGATGTAAATCCAAAATCAAAATTCAAGTTTCAACATATGAAAATTTTTATAGTTCTCATTTTTATAGTTTTATAGAAGAGTTTCATTCAGTCTGTTAAATATCAGACAGATTAATTGATTAATCATGATTGATCAATGACTAGCACCAAGCCTATCAGTGTGGCATCAATCCTTTCTAAGAAGCCTTCCTGATTGAAATTCCAGTATATTACTTTGATGTCAGTACATCTTTCAACAGACTTGGGAATTTCATATCCCTTGTAATCCAAGTATGATTTACTTATATAGAGGATTTCTTTGAAAAGTGAATATTGAGGAAGTAGTAATCAATAAGTCTATGTTATTAGATAGGCAATGGACATTTCCATGGAGAGCCAGAAACAGGAAAAATGCCTCTTAGTGGTATGATTTGTTACAAAATGCAATGAATTTATACACGTCTTATTGACATTGTGGAAGGGAGGAAGTTTATAAAATTTTTGGTAACAACAGAATGATAATTAAAAATTAATTTGCTGGAGGCTCCTGGGTGGCTCAGTGGGTTAAGCATCTGACTTTCACTCATGTCATGATTTCATGGTTTGTAGATTCAAGCCCTGCGTTGGGCTCTGTGCTGACAGCTCAGAGCCCGGAACCTGCTTCAGATTCTGTGTCTACCTCTCTCTCTACCTCTTTCCAGCTCACACTCTGTCTCTCTTTCTCTCAAAACTAAATTAAAAAAAAAATTGACTTGCTGTTTCCATTGTTCATAACTGACCATGTCTACAGCGTCATTGCTATTTTCTGTGTTCAATATGCTGTGTTAATTTATTTGAATAAATATTATATTTCTATGTTTATAAATCACCTTAACAGAATCAGTTGTGATTTTAGTTTCTTTAACTCTGTTTTCCATCAGTTTTTGTCTTCCTCATACTTGAGGTTTTCAACAATCCAGCTTTCCTAATTGGGAATATCTTTTGTATATTGACTTTTTTGAGTACAGTTTTGTATCATTCCTTAAGAATCCATGTTTCTGAAAAGTTAAAAAAATTTTTTTCATGAAGAATGTACATATACATATGTTCTACTTTTGAAAAATTTGGATTCTTCTTCTATATTTTTGCTTTCTGAGTATCATCTATGCCTAGGACTTTGTCATCTCTTACAAATGCTACCTATGATATTGTGATAGGATAAAAACATATATATATAGCTGCTCTTTGTAGTTCTTGGCACAGAACTCCTAAAGCCTTTAAGATCTGCTGAATGACAGGGGTGAGAGGAACATCTTTTGTTGTTCATAATAAGCCCCCTTTCAACCATACATCAGTTTATGCCGGTGAGGAGACTGTTGAAAGAAGAAGATTGGTTGCCAAAGGAACCAACAAAGTGATTGGAAGCTTAGAACCCTCGGCCCCACCCCCTGAGTTAATTCAAACAGCCAATGATTTAATCAACAATGCCCACATAGTAGAATTTCCATTAAAGCCTTAAACAAAGGAATTCAGAAAGCTTCCCCATGCCAGGAGGGTGGTGCACCCCAAACTCCACGAGGAAAGAAGCGTCTGTATTCAGGACTCCTTTTGGACTTTGCCTACATACCTTTTCATCTGGCTGTTCATTTGTATTTTTTATAACAAATGAGTAATAGTAAATAAACTGGTAATAAGTAATGTTTTCTCATTCTGTGAATCATTATAATAAACTATCAAGCCTGAGAGAGATTTATGGGAACCTCCAACTTGTAGCTAAGCCAGACAGAAATTTGGATAACCTGGTGGAACCAGCACTTGGGGTTTTCATTTCAAGTAGGAGACAGTCTTGTGGTACTGAACCCTTAAGCTGTGGGGTCTGCACTAAATCCAACTAGTTAGTTTCAGAATGAATTAAATTATAAGACACCCAGTTGGTGTCTACAGAGAAATGGAGAATTGCTTGGTGTGAAAACTCCACACATTTGGTGTTGGATGAATACTAAACGAGGAGAAAAACAGTTTTCTATGGGGTGCCTGGGTGGATGAATCAGTTGAGCATCTGACTCTTGATTTCAGCTCAGGTCATGATCTCTCACATGCCTGTGAGTTCTAGCCCACATCAGGCTCTGTGCTGGTAGTGCAGAGTCTGCTTAGGATTCTTTCTCTCCCTCACTCTGCCCCTCCCCTGATTGTGCTCTCTCTCTCTCTCAAAATAAATGAGTAAATATTAAAAAAAAAGAAAAGAAAAGAAAAACAATTTTGAATATCTCTGACACCTTTACCTGAACATCCTATCAGTACTATCAGTACCATAAATGCAATATTTCTATAGTCATAACTCATCATTTACATTCCTGAAAAACACTCTTCTATCTGATTTCGTTTTCAAATCCTTCTCATGGTGACTCACGTTTGAAACCTTGGAGTTACTTTTATTTCATCTTCTTGTTTGCATTCAGTGTACAATCTGCTGAGAAAATGCATTTCCTGCTTCAGGTGGTAATTGAAATCAAGCACCAAGCATTTATTAAGCCTCTCCATAAGTTAATTACTATGCTAGCAAAAGTGGGTCATGCACAAGAAACATTGAATTTGATGCAAAAAATCACAAAAGATCATACACCCAGGTGGTCTCACCACATTACTTGTCTGCTGGTATAAAAAGTACCAACGTTAGCTTGTTTAGCAAGCAGTCACCATATGCATACATATTACACAATTTCTATGTAGAAGGGCTTATGAGTTAGGTGATTAATTTGTAGGAAAAATCTGTTGCAAGAATTTCAGCACTTTAAAAATGGGTATAAAGTATAACAACAAAAAACCTAGATCAAAATAATCCAGATAGATTATCTATTACATTATTTGAAAAATGTACTCATTTCACAGTAGAGTCAAGATATTAGATTGAGTCTATTAGCCTTCTTTGCTCCACATGAAAATATAATCATGGATATGGATAAACTTTTCCCTGCCCTGCCACATCCTTAAGAGAGTTTGGATTGGGTAGATGGAATACTTTAATTTTTTCATCTAGTACCAGTTACAGTCCATTATTTTAAAACTATCCTCACCAAATCCCTTTTGAAATTAATTTTTGGCATTCTTACCAATTATTCATGCCATTAACTGCCAGCCTTTACAAATTATCAAAAGTCAGGATGATGACTACATGAAAAGAAATATCCAGTGAAATCCATGGGGCTACATAGGACTGGTACCTCACCTTTGAGGTTCTGGGACCAAGTGGAGTAGGGATCAAAATAGACATTTTAGAGGAGGTAATGTCTGAATTGACTATTACATAATATGTGTGAATCACTCAGTTGAAAGAGATTAAAGAGAACAATTCAGGCAGACAACAGAATCATAAAGGCTTAGAGATAGGAGAGAGCATAACTCTTTCAGAGAAATGCAATTTCAGATAGAGAGTAGAGTATATGAAGTTTAGGGAGAGAGTGTATAAATGAGACTGGCTTGAACTGGATGTGATAGGTCAGAATATGAAGTTCCTCATATGCCATGCTTAAGAGTTTCTGAGACTATGGGGAATCTGTAAAAGATTCAAAGAAGAGATGTGATGTGATTCTACATGTATAGTCCAAATATCATTGCACTAGCCTTTATGATAGTGGATTATTAGAGGCTAAGACAAGAAGCAGTGTGCAATTCAGTGACTATTATAATAATCTAAACAGGAAATAGTGAGTTTTGAATAACTGCAGTGTCATTGAGAATGGAGAGAATGGAAGGAATCAAGAGAATCGTGGTTCCAAGAGTACTGGGAGTGAGAGATACTAGGTTTCTGTCTTAGGCAACTGAGAAAACACTGCTGCAACTAGAAGATAAATAACTGATGAAAGAGCCCCACTGATTCAGCATGGCCAGATTTTCAGAAGGGGAGTTAAGGAAAATGATGAGGTAAGGCTGTTGCATTTGACGGCCACTAGAGAATTTCAAGATAGTGACCTCAATGAATGAGGGAGGAATGTAAACCAAAATATAAGGGCTTTAAGGAGTGACTAGGAGAGAGGAAGTGGGAAAATTTGGCTTAGACCAGTTTTACTTTTAGATTTTTGGCAGAGAGAGGATGCTGAAACATAATGGCTGATGGGAGGAATAACAAGGTAAAGGGAAGTATTATAATTAAGTTAAAAATTATAAATTAGATCTAAGCATGTTTGTAGAGGAAGTAGAAAGGAAAAGATTGGAAATCAAAGAATCAGAACAGTTAAAAGAACAAGGGCCCAGAAGAGCTAGGAAGGAATGGAGATGATAATAAACGTTTGGGGAACAAAATGAATAAAAGTCATTTTGGGAACAATGACTATGATATCTCTAATATGGGAGGGAAGGAAAAGATCATGTGAGAATAAAAGGAATTCTATATGAATAGGAGAGTGTAACTGCAGAGGAGTTTTGGGGTGGAACAACAAGAAGTCAAAGCAGTTCTGTGAACATCTCCTGGGGATGACACCTTATGCTCATGGGAATGCTTTGGTTTAGTAGTTGTGGAGATATGTCTGGAAGTGGGTGCATGATGACTGACAGCATCATGAAATGTGTTTAAGGGGTTATTTGGGATCAGCTAGCATGAATTAACACAAGACCTTTTAGCATGATTTCAAAAACCTTTTTCATGGTTCAGCTGCCTGATAGAGACCCTAAAGACTAGGAGAAGACCAATAAAGGGATCTGACAGTAGTTTCTTTACCTCCCATTTCTTATGTTATTCATTTATGGTCCATAATGTTGGTTTCTCAACTCATTCACATTTTCCAGGCTTATCAGCAGCTATGGGTCTACAGGCAGAAACAGTGCTGACCATTACAGTGCATCTATGAAAGAAATGGAGAAACTGAGAGGTAGTAAGTGAGCCAGGACAGTGCCAGATAAGGAATTTTCTATATCCCAACCATGTTAATGGCTGTTGTTTCCTGAATGGAATTGCTGTTTCCTAGATAAGGAAACTTTTGGGGTTTTTTCGCCTCTGCACATTTGCTCACTCCTCTACCAGGATTTCCTTCCTTTTACCATCTGAATATACAACAGTTAAGATACACCTCAAATGTTCTCTCTTAGAAACCTTCTCTGGTCACTTCACCTAAAATAGAACTCTCTCATTTCTGACTGTCTTTGGTAATATGCACAAATTTTACAGACTTCATATTTTATGTTCTTTCATTGGTTGTTTTCATGTCTACCATCCTTGTTTAGTGTGGTGGTCATTGGGCATAGCAACTATATTTGAAATTTCTTTGTATTTTAGACTAGACAGCATCTTGTAATAAATGTTCAATAATATTTGATGACTCAGTCGGTTAAGCATCCAACTTCGGCTCAGGTCATGATCTCGCAGTTTGTGGGTTCGAGCCCTGCATCAGGTTCTGTGTGGACAGCTAAGAGCCTGGAGCCTGTTTCGGATGCTGTGTCTCCCTCTCTCTCTGCCCCTCCCCCACTCATGCTCTGTCTCAAAAATAAACAATAAAAATTAAAAAAAAAACATTTAATAAACAATGGAGAGAGCTACCAAATGGTAACTATCTTTGAGAGGAAATGGCATGAATCTAAAGTTAGGCAGCCCTGAATTTAAATACAGCTTGTAATCGCACTACTAGCTGTGTGATCTTAGACTAGCTACATAACATTTCTGAGCTTATATTTTCTTGATAATAAAATAAGGATAATAACTATTTTTCAGACTTGTTAGGAGGATTATAAATGATGTAATCACCTAAGAAAAGCTTGAACCACCTTAAATACTCTATAAAGAGTAGCCATTATTATTTGCTTTATGTTCTATACTTTTATTCTTAAAAACTTAAGTAACACTATATGGTTTAAATAGCAATGAGAGGAGGCCAAAAATAAACTATTGGTGTGTTTTAAACTGAACTGGAAGAAACCCAAGACACTCTGTTTATAATCTGGACTTGGATACAGTAAGCAACTGGGCACAACTCCTGGATGGATGCACCACAAGGATGTCAGGTGCTCACTGCTCAGTGCTAGTGTTTATCCAGGGAGGTGTCTACACTAACCACTAAAAAATGGCTCCATGCACAGATGTTCTGGCCCTCATTTCACTCAGTTTGTATGGTTGACAGTAGCCAATCTGTCACAGGGAATAATCCTACCCTAACCAGACGGAGTGATCAATTCACCAAGTATTGTCTCTTTCTCATTACTAATGACTGTAAGTAGATGAAGTAATCTTTCTATTAAGCAAACATCTTTTACAATAAAAATAAAGCTGGTTAATCTGGAAGAATTTCTTGCCCAGGAGTGCTGGAATTAGTGAATGTCTTGTTGGGAGAGCAGCAGGGAACTAAGGCCTGCCACCCAAAGTGAAAACAGACCACAGTGCAATAGCAACCACTAGGGTAATTAGATGTGTGTATTTCGGGAATCACAAGATTGCCAAGGAGAAATGCACTGTGATGGGCTGTTTAGAATAGAGTAAGTATTTTAGGGAAAGTAAAAAAAAGATATCCAATTCTATTCTGCCAGACATCATTTGTAAATATAGTTCTATCCAGGGATGAAATATTATATGCAAACAAGTATGCTAATAACTCTTTTTAACAAACACTTGTCTAAACTTGGCTAAGAAACTTAACATTGTCAAGGGGGTTGTTGCAAATGATGTGCTTCTCTTTGCTAATATCAACAGTCCTGAGCCCGTTAAACCATGCTTTCCTCAGAGCCACTTCCTTGGAAGGTGTATGGGTAGACATGTGGGTGCGGCAAATTCTGTGACTAGATTACTGGAGTTGGTAGTATTACCTGGTAATACAGAGGTGTAGCAAGTGCAGATTCGCTTTAGGTGTCTCTGAAATATCACCCTGTAGGCTCTCCATCCCTGGGCTCATGGCCTGATACTTCCTTTTATATATTCTCAGCTACCTGCAGTATTTACAATAGGTCATGCTCCTGCTTTCCTCTCCAGCTCCTCTCTGCATATTTTCCTCTACCTGAACACACCTGCTGAACTTTACCTCCTGGGTAATTCCAAATTTTCCTTCAGGTTTCAGCTTTGACATACCTCACTTTAGAAAGTATTCCCTGAGTACATGCTAAGATGCCTCAAACACAGCACATGCCACATTAAATATGATGATTCCTTGTTTATCTGTCTTCCATTAGCCTCAAAGCTCATTAGATCTCTATGCTAGATCTTGTTCATAGTTAAATTTTCAGTGCCCATCAAGTTACTTAGGACACAAGAGGGAATAAATAGTTATTTAACAGATGAATGAATAAGTAAGTGTACCTCCCAACAGCCTAAGAATATCAAAAATTGATACAATGTGTCAGCCTGATGCTAAAGAAATCAGTCATGATAGAGATAAAACAAGATTTGTAGAAATGTTTTACTTTTGAAAGATAATTTATCTTAATTTATGGAAATATTTTGAGAACAATATAAAGAACTTGTATGCACTGAGCCACTCAAGAGTAACTTGTTGATAGAATGCCTCATTACCTCCCAACATTTTATTGTGTATTTAAAAAAAAAAAAAAAAAAAGGGATTTTCCAACATAACACATTATAGAGAACTAGAAAATTAATTCAGATTACTATCTAATCCTCAGGCCCCATTGAAGTTTCACCAATTAATCAATAGCTTTCTTTACAGAAAATGGTCTAGTCCAGTATCACAGGTTTCATTTAGTCATTATAGCTCCTTAATCACCTTCAATCTGGAGCAGTTTTTCAGTCTTTCTTCTATTTCCATGATCTTGATAATTCCAAAGATTTATGGGTCAGTTATTTTGGGAGGGTAACGAGGGGTTAGTATAATATCCTCCATTCTGGATATGTGAGATGTTTTTCATGATTAAGATTAGATTAGATTGACAGGAATATCACAGAAACAATATTGAATTCTTATATTTGTGTTTTATCAGATGACACATGATTTTAATTTGTCCCATTATCGGTGATGTTAGTGCTCATTACTTAACCAAGGTAGCATCGGCTAGGCTTCTCTACTATAAAGTTACTTCTTTCCCCCTACCTTGTAATTAAGAAGAAACTTTTGAAAAGGTATTTTGAAACAATGTAATATCTTGTTTCTCAACAAAATTTCCATGTATCTATGTATGCATGTATGCCAGTCTGTATAGGTTTCTATATTCTGTTATGGGTTAAACCTTACTACTATCATTATTTATTTTGCTGCACAAACTGGCCCCTATTATCCAACTTAAACTTCTTTATCTGAATTTTTTTTTTCACATTCAAAGGAACCTTTGAGTGGTTCCTTACTTTTGGGCACAATAAGATATTCCAAGCTCATTTTATACTTTCCTTGCTATAGCCCTGGAGTTATTCATTTCTCTGTGGAGTCCTGTTTCATTTTAATGGTGAATGGTATTTATGATATTTTGATCATTATGCTGGTGTGGTATCATTTATGCAAATTGTGTTCATTGTCATTGGATACTGCTGTTCCCATACCCTCTCACTGGATGGATCTAAGGAGTTTATAAAAATTACACTTATATCTACATTTATTTATGCGTATATTTATATTATTGAAAATCATGATTTCAGGGCACCTGGGTAGCTCAGTTGGTTAATGTCTGGTTTCAGCTTAGGTCATGATCTCACAGGTTCATGGAGTCAAACCTGATGTTGGGCTCTGTGCTGACAGCTCAGAGCCTGGAGCCTGCTTTACATTCTGTGTCTCCCTCTCTTTCTGCTTCTCCCCTGCTTTCTCTCTCTCTCTCTCTCTCTCTCTCTCAACATTAAAAAAATTTAAAAACAAAGCAAAACAAAACCCCATGAGTTCACAGTGATATTTTCAATCCAACACCATAAAGTTAGATGATTCTTCTTTTCCAGATTAATAACTCCCTTTTACAACACTGAGAATCCTGGCTCCCATGATACTAAACATGTTTACTTAATTCCTCAGTTTTTCCTGTATAGAACTTAAATTCTTTCTCTGACAACACACTCCTCCTGTACAGACCCTTCCTTACTTTTCTTGGGCTCTGACATCACTTGACTTACCACTAATGCTGTTTCCTCCTGTATTGTGTCAGGATTGGTCAGTGTAATCAACAGAATATGTGACAGGTGATGGTATGTCACTTACATGGCCAGATCATAAAAACAAAGAAGCAAACTCCAATATTGTGGCTTCTGTCTCTTTCTTTTGGCTCATTTGTGCTGGGGGAAAGCTGGTATCACATCATGAAAAGAGGTCCATGTAGTGAAGAACTGAGGCCTCATACTAGTGAACCATTTTCAAAATGACTCTTTAAGTTCCAGTTAACCTTCAGATGGCTGCAGCACTGGCCATAAGCTTGACAGCAATATCATGAGAAAACCTGAACCAGAACCACCTGATCCTGAATTCTTAACCCTCAGAAACTGTGAGAGTTAATACCTGTTGTTTTAAGCCACTATGTTTTGGTATAATTTATACACAGTGATTGATAACAAATACAATGTTAGTAGGGTGACTAAATCATCTTGCTTCCCTCCTAATGTTCTGGGCTTAATACTGAAAGTCCCATAACTTAGAAAATCCCTCAGTCCTGGGCAAACCAGGACCATTGATTATTCTACATGTTAGCTACAATATAAAGTATATGTACACTGTAGATTCATGAATTAAAGCACATAGCAAATAGCAGCAACTTAATAACCAGTGTAGTTGATATCATCTTTAAAATGAAATAATTAAAACAGATGATTCTTAAATTCTTTCTCAGCTCTAAATTAATCTTATGACTTAAGTTTTTGGGTAGCAGCTATAAAAATAATGCCGAAAACTGGTAGGCTGAAGCTATTAAGTATATTTTAATGCAAGTATTAAAGATGTATCATTGCAATAAGGGGATGTCTTGAATCAATTCATGGCTCATGAAAGAATCTCTGAAACCATGGAATTTTTAATTTAACTCCTGCCTGGCTGAAAAAATTTTAGGTTCTCATCTTAGTGTTTGATCTTTTTCTTCCTTTGTTGTCCATGTGAAATTTTCCAAAAAACACAAGTTAACAATCCCAGGCACCTATCATTTAAACAAAAGACATCATTCTTTTCCCCCTCAAAGAACAAATTATTACCTAGCTCGGCAAAGTGTAAAATTCCCCATCTCCCTTTTAACTCCTGAGATATGTTACTATTATGGACCTCATAAGCTCTTTAGTATGGAAAATGAAACTTATTTTCTCCTGGAAATCTCAGGAACTTAAAAATCAGATAGAGGCTGAGTTTCCAAGGGAGAACAGAGGGCACCTCCAGAATCTGTGGACACTAGGTCCTTGGAGGAAAAAGACTGTATGAGGGAAAAAGAGGATGGAGAAACTTGTGAGGAGCCTGTTGAATCATAATTAATGTGGAGGGAATGGAGTTATGACAAAGTCATTTTTGCTGAAGGTAGCTATGTAGAAACCTGGGGCAATGAGATGATGCTGTGGATGGTCCAGTGTTTTCAGTCTGATATCCAACAGTGGTTCTACACAGCCTGGAGGAGCAGAGACAACCATCCCAGTAGCCAGGGAGGTACCAGAGTTTCTCCCAATTTGGAATACAACTTTACTGGACTTCTTGTTTGTACTGCATTGAGTCCTTTTGAGGTACCATGTGATGTCAGGGACTTTAAGGCAGGCAAACAAGAGGTAAAAATGGATCTTCTGATGTGGGAGTTTAAAAATATGTCAATAAGTTATCCAACACTACTCCATGTAAAAGGTAGAACTTAATTTCCCTTATCTTGGGTGTGAGCTATCTTTAGTGATTTGCTTCTCATGAATAAAGTATGGTGGAAATGATGTTGTGTGAGTTTTGACATTATGTCATAATAGGCATTGTGGCCTGCTTCTTGCTTTCTCTCTTGGATCACTAGTTCTTGAGCTGTGAGGATATTCAAACAGCCTTGCAGAAAGGTCCATATAACAAGGAACTAAGCCTATGTGCCAGTAGTCAGCAAGGAGTGGAACTGAGGCATCCTGCCAATAACCATGTGAATGAGCCACCATGGAAGCAGATCCTCTAGTTCCAGTGAAGGCTTCAGATGACTACAGCTCTGATCAGCATCTTGACTGCAACCTCATGAGAGGTGCTGATGCAGAATCATGTAGCTAAGCAACTCAAATTCCTGACCCAAGAAAACTATGAAGTAATAAATGTTTAAAAGTTTTGTAACAATGAAATTTTATTTTATTTGTTTTATTTTGTTTTGTTTTATTTTATTTTTTTTACTATTTTAGAGAGAGAGAGAGCATGCAAATAAAGAAGAAGGGCAGAGGGAGAGAAAGAATCTTAGGCAGGCTTCATGCTGAGCTCATTACTGGGCTCAATCTCACAACCTTGGGATCACAACCCGAGCCAAAATCAAGAGTTGAACGCTTAACCAACTGAGCCACCCAGCACCCTAGTAACCACTAGGTTTTGAATGAGTAGTAAACATATCTGTCAACCCAGAGATGAAATCTCAAGCTTGTTTTATGAAAATTTAGTGATATAAAGGAATATCACTCTATTTATCCTCTGAGTAGTATGTTGCAAATCATGTGGATCTAGTATGATAGGAACGCTATACACAATGGGAGATGATAACATACTTCCCAATTTATGGACTCGGTAGGCCACTAGGACCTTTCCAAGCATTTCCTCTTCTGCCCTACTCCATCATCATAGGGAGTCTTGTCTCTGGAGACTAGTATTCTGATGTCAGTAAACCCTGGAACCATCATCTAGTTTCTGGACCCATGATTATATTCAATTAGAATAAACCAATATGAGAAAGTTAGTCTATGGAGACAAGCAGGAACAGAGAGAATGAGAAATGGTGGTGGGGGGGAGTACCTAAAGACCTTAGTTTTTAAAAGGGCCCAACTCTATTTTCTACATTTGGGTTCTGTGAGATTCCACTGTATTCTTTCAATTGTTCCATTTATATTTGAGCTAATTTGAATGGTTCCCTTTTCCTTGCAACCAAATGGTCTCTAATTATTGACAGGTATGTACTCATTGCCTTGGTGGGATGGCCAGAGGTGAAGTAGCTGTGGATCAGGGAAGTCCCAGGGCTCTCCATGCAGAGGCCTCATGCCCCAGGAGGACAGTTGAAGTGGAAGTGGGTGCCAGCCTGGGGGTTTTGGGGCTCTCCATGTAGGGGGCACCCTGGCAGGACAATTAAAGCTGAAGTGGGTGCAAGTTGAGATTCCAGGGTGCTTTCTGCAGAGGGTGACCTAGTAGGGCAGCTGGAGCCCAGCTGGAATCCAAAGCTGGGGGTCCCTGGGCTTGCTATGTAGGGGGTGCTCTAGCAGGGTGGCTTGAGTTGGGATGAGGGCCTGGGGTTTCTGGGGCACTTCGTGCAGTGAGCACCATGACGGGGTGGGAAGAGTCAAAGCGGTGTGAGCCTGGACTGTTCTGGGATGATTTGCACCTGTGTCACCTTGGCAAGACACCTAGCTGTAGTAAGAACTGACCAGGGATGTCCCAGTGTGTGTCATACTGAGACTGGCTTGGTGGGAAGACTTTGACTGGTCTGGGCTAAGGGCCCAGGGCCCACTAGGATGCCTGAACCTTGCTTTGGCCTGCACATCAAGGTGAAGGGGAAACATAAACTATAATGTTCTCTGGCCCCTCTGACCCAGAGAGTTCGAGCAGCTCCTCTGTTGTTTGGCTCTGTTCTAGGGCTGTTTCTTTTATATTCTAGTTGCTATTTTAAACCATGGCTTTTTTTTTTCTGTGCCCTAAGGCAGACAAATTTGTTCCTGGTCCCTCAGTATTATCCCTCTTCACTGCAATTCCTAGTATAGGAGTAGTGTTTCCCTTCCTTATCATGTCTCTGTTTCTTTTGTTGTTCTGTATGTGGTCTTTTTGTACAGAAGCTGTTCAGTCAGGCCTCAGTTCTTCTTCAGGCAGGCTTCAGTTCTTATTCTATAGAATATCTGCTCTATAAATAGGTATAGATTTGGTATGTCAGTGGAGAAGGTGAATTCAAGGTCTATATCAAATGATCCCTGTAAGACAGCATCCCAGGGCCTTGTTGCTGATCCCTCTTTTCTACTCCATAACAGCATCTGTGGAACAGAAACAAATGTCCATGGGTTCACATTTCAGCAAGGCTAGTTCTTGCAACACAAGATTGTACTACATGCATGGATCTATTCTTAACTCAAGACTTCTTCTTATGGCAAGATAACCCCTAACAAGCAAGTCATTCCTGGAAAGCTTCAAAGGATAAGTCCAAGGTGAAGAGCACTTATTAAATAGCTGAGTTAAAAAAAAAAAAATAGAAATATGCTCTGTTTTTGAGTAAAATGTGTTCTAAACATTCTTATATTCTGTGGGAAATAAATTATTTCAACCAAAAATGATTCAAAACTATATATTTCTGAATAATCAAAAGGTCTCTAAGGTTTTTCATCTGAATTTCCATAAATGGTAAATATTTGAGAAAGATCATATGAAGTACCCATAAAAATTTCAAGAATTTAATTTAAAATTAAAAATAAAATGCAAGAAAACAACAACAAAAAAAGAAAATCAAATGCTTTAGTCTCAGAATAAAAAGCCTGTGAATAGTTTCCCTGGGAACTGAAAGCCCTGTGAGCCTCTCAGAGGTGCTGCATTGATTCCTAGCTGTTAGGTGGGGGAATGCCATTTTACAAATGCAAAGTATATTAGACAAACATTTACTGGCAAGTTTCCAGAAAAAAGCACCCCTTGCATGGAGGAAATTCAACATAGCTGAGATTACTGTTGAAAATAAGGAGTAATTTTTACAGGAGGAAAAACCTTGCCTGTGCCACCCACATTCCAAACCATGCTGTTGATTTCACAAAGGGTTTGTTTACTGGTTCAATTGTGACCTGATTTAGGCCCCCAAGGATTGCCTGTTGGCAATTCTAGTTGATAATTCAATTAAAAATTTTTTAATGTTTATTTATTTTTGAGAGACAGAGAAAGACAAAGCTTGAGCGAGGGAAGGGCAGAGAAAGAGAGAGGGAGAGAGAGGGAATGCCAGGCAGGCTCCATGCTGTCAGCACAGATCCCAACATGGAGCTCGAAGTCACAAACTGTGAGATCATGATCTGAGCTGAAGCCAAGAGTTGGATGTTAACTAACTGAGCCACCCAGGTGCCCCACAAATTTAATTTTAGTTCAGAGGTGATTTAAATAAAAGCCAATTGTTTAGGTTGTCAGTACTATGAAAACATATAGAAGGAAACACACATGCACACAATATTCCAATAGGAAGACATTACTACATTTTCACAGAGTTTATTTAAAAGTAATTTTTCTGCTCAAAATTTCTTCTTCTAAAGACTCAAAATAATTTCACAGCACACCTAGTGAACAATTTTTTTAAGAAATTTGAGATGGAGATCTTGGAGATCAGAGCAGAAATGGGAAGTAAAAGACCATTCAATCAAACAATTTTTTTCTTAAAATGTTAAGGAATCTCTTTGGAGGCTCTAAAAGAAGCAGTTTGGTTTCCCATCAAATTTGGAATGCTGAGTAGATGTATTAGTTTTGCACTTTTGGAGAACTTGGTGGGATGGAAGAACACAGTGGCATTTGGGGTTTGGCAAAACCTCTCAAATTATTTTTCAAACACTTTTGGTTTGGCAAAGGCAGATTGGATTTTGCCAAATGTCTTTTTCCCTACTTTGGAACTCAAGTGTACTTCAAGGAAAATTTAATCCATATGCTTCTGATTTACTTACTCTTAAGTCATCAAATTATTATCTTGAAACAATTGATTAATGCTCAAGAAAATCTTAACTATTTAATAAAATTGTTATAAAGCCTCTTTGCACTCCATTCCTTCTCCTTTGCCCTGAATGTTGAAGTCATCTGATGTCAGCATTAAATCAAGCCAAAAGTCTGGAAAATTTACTTTGTGCTTTCTATTTAGAGTCCTGTGAGTATGCAGTGGTTATAAGATTAGCCAGAAATATAGCCTATTGTTAGCAGATGATATGATTACAGGGTCATACAATTTTTGAGTTTAATCTTTTCTCCAGTACAAGAGTTCCATTTTCCATCCTTCTGAGCAATCAATCATGCACCTTCCATATCAACACACAGCAGGAAATGGGCCCTTCCATTATTGGATAACTCTAAATGTAGGTTTTTCTTTAACTTGTGATTAAAGTTCACAGTAGGTAAAGTGGTTATTATTCAGGGAGATTATGCAATGGTTACCTGGGAAATGTCAGCCTTCCCTGGTGTTATGTCTCTAGGCTTATGGTTAGGCTCTTTTGCCGGTGTGGGAGTCATAGTGACACTGCAGGTCCTCAGTGCTGTGAACTGATGTCATTTATGCATCCAAATCTACTTTTTATTCCTATCTTTTTAGCTCAAAGATACAAAGCCTACCCCCAACCTTGTGTAGCCAAAAGACTCACTCATTCCTTCAGCGTTTACTGACTACTACTCTGGTTAGCAAATGAAAGGTATTGAAGCCAAAAAGACAGGAAGAAGTAAAATGGATATTGAATGCATATATCAAGTTATGTGATGTTCTGAGCTTAAATGGTAAAGTGAGATTGGTCAGTGCTATGTGGTGGAAGTGCTTTCTGGTGATTTCTGGCTAAGCAGAGGCAGAGAATGGCCATAGTAAGAATCCCTTCATAAGAGAGGTATCAAGATTATGATGATTGCATGTTCTCAACTGACCCAGAAGCTTCTAGGAAGCATAAAGTCCTTGCACTATATATGGCAATGACCTCGCCCACAAGAAAGTGACTTTTGTGTAGGGGCATAATTGAGAGTTGTAGGGAGACTGACTTGAGGTGCGGACAGCAGTCTAACTTAGGGGCTGGCACAAGGTGTGGGGCAGTGAATGGATAACCTAAGTAAAGAACACCAGGACATGCAGCTGATTCACATCCTAGTTATGCAGAAGAGATAGTTCCAGTTTTGCTGTATGCTTGCCTTGAGCATACAGTTCTTAAATAAAGCTGTCTTCATGTTTGTGTTTAAGAGTTTCCTATTATCTCCATAATGCCCAGATATATGGACCAAACACTATGCTGTAGAGTCTTGGTGATAAAAACTATGTGCCAGGAGTGTATATTTTTATAATTTTCCTTATAACATTCAAGGAAAAGATGATATAATAAGTTCTATGATAGGACAGAGTATAAAGGGTGCTTCTGGCAGAGGCAATTGAGATTACTGAGTAGATGTAGATGATAAAGGACAGAGAAAAGCCAAAAGTACCCCTCGAGTTTCTGTAACTGAGGTAGTGATGGTTCCACTTACTGTAAGGGGTAATTCAGTAAAAGGGTACATTTCAGGGGGAAGGTAGTGAGTTCAATTGTGGACATCCTATGTCTATGGAACAGCCAAATGGAAACATCCAGATATAGGTCTATAGTTCAGAAAACAGACATAAATCAGGGAATTGTCAAAATATGGGACACTTTTTGATTATTGAAGCAAATGTCCTTTTTCTGAAAGTATATATACAGTGGAAAGAGGGGTAAAGACAGAATCTAATAGAAGGGCTTCCTGTCTGATGTAAAGCGGTACTGATTTCCATGAGATAATAATCCCCTCAAATTTAGAGAAGCTGATTGGGATTAGCAGTGTCCAGAGTCCCCGGGATGTTTACATCCGGATGTTGTAGCCATTCAGTGGAATGTTTGGCCATACTATTTCTAGTAATTTATATCGCATTCCTTGAAGTTGGCTAACGTGGTAAGAGTCTTCTGTCAGTTTCATTGTTGCGAAACTCAAAATATAGTCAAGGATATAATCCACCATCTCAACACTTACTTTACTTTGAACTTCTTTTTTTTTTTTTTTTTCTAGAATGGAAGTGGCCAACTGTGGTGTTCCTGGGGGAACTGATGGTCCAGGTATCCAAGAAGCACTGGGTGCGGCCAGTTGAGTGAGATGGAAGGTAGGAAGGTGGTAGGAAAGGCAGGAAGAGTAGGTGCAATTCAGGTGGTGGTTTTACATCTTTGATTTCACATAAAATCAATAAATTTGTCAGTTTGTGGTCAGTGTGGAATCCAGACTACCTATAATACCGCAAGTACTTCAGATGGGAATCACCATTTTGAAATCTTTGATATGAAAAAGTTCAATGAAATTAGAAATTTATATTTTCACAAGAAATGTTAACATTACATTTGTCAATGAAAGAAAAGACAGAGCTGTTAGACTCAGGAAATGTAATGTCAATGCTTGTAAACATTTGAATATTTGCCAAAATTAAGGAAATATTTTTATTATCTATATGTGACAACAAAGATTTTTGTTGATTGTGACTATCAGGAATATGAAGAAATCATCACTATAAAGTGTTGACAAGTAATTGTGCGTAGCATTTCAAAATTTAAAAATTAATATTTTTGAATTTTAAACAAATTCAGTTCTAGTTTAATACCTCTTCTAGTTATTTTTATTTTATTTTCTTATAAATTATGCAATGTATAGAGAAGGCAACTGATTTTTTTCACAAATACCATTTAGACACTTCCAATCAGTTTCCAATTTATCCTAGTACGTTATATAAATAGTTTTATTATCCATGTGGTTTATTAGGTAAAAAAGATTAGAAGGCACTGATCTGTGGATACCAACATTTAAGAGGAGAGTAGAAAAAGAGTAGCTCCTGAAGGAAGTTGACAAAGATTAACTAGAGAGTAGGTATCAGATAAGCAGAAAGTAACATCACGGAAATCAAGGGAGTTAGAGGATATGAATAACAGTATCATAAAGCATGGAGACATTGGATAAAATGACTCTGACTACCCTTCTCTACTTAGCAAAGAGGGGATTATTGATGATTTTAATGAGAACAGTGTCAGTGGGGTTCCCATGGCAGATTGTGGTTTGCAACAGGTTAAGGAGTAGAGAGAAGTTAGGATGTGGAGGTGATAAATATATATCTACTCTTTCAGGATGCTCTACTTTGAAGGAATGGAAAAGATTGCAACCAGAGTGAGAACCATTAAAATTGATAAAAATTGTAATGTTTTCCTCACAGAACTGGAAAAGAGTACATTCATGAGTTGACATAACACAACCAGTTGAGAGAGAGTATTTATAGTTATAGGAAGAAAGGGGAGATAAATAATGGAGCAGTCTCTTGAGGGAGTAGGAAGAAAGAACAGAGTACAGGGAAATGGGTTAGCCTTAAAGGGACACCCCCTTCTTGGAGCTTATAGGGACAGAGATGAGTATAAGGTTCTGATACCAACATATAACAATGTGGCTACAAATAGTTGCAGGCATATGAACCACATAGTTTTTATTTTTTCTCAGTCTATTAAGAGGTCAAATTAATCTAGGAGAAGAGAGCTTGAGAAGAGTGTTAAAGTCTGAAGTTTGGTGAAACGGACTAAAGACCTTGGTTTTATAATGTTTATAATCTAAAAAGATGGGTGATTTTCTCCAGACATATTTATCACATATGAGAGTGGAGAAGACAGACAAGATTGAGAATTACAGAGTAGCCTCAGGGCAGAAGTGGCTTGGAGAGTGAGAGTGCTGTAAGACTGTTTGAAGAGACAGACCGTAGGGTTCACATAACAAGGGATGGAAGTGAAGCTGCTGGATCTCTCCAAGGTAATAGAGGGACTAGGAATGAACTAAGTGTCAGAGTTGTCGAAGAATGAAGGAACAGAAGACAAATTTTGTGCAACGTTTGACAAAGTTAGGGGGCTTTTATTTACAATGAAATGATTCTGTAGATACAAGAGAAAGGCTGGGAGAAATGAAGGGCAATGGAAAGAAGACTCAGGAGAGAGGAAGCACAGGGCAATAAGAGGAGAGATGAGATGATCCCCAAGGCTTGCATTTTAGATAGAGTTATAGGGGTTCTACAGCTGCAGTAACAAGAGGAATCCATGAGGTCAACAGGACTTACTTATCCAAAGAGGATGGAGGCTGGGCTGCAGTTGGGGAAGGGAGGCTGGCCATGGACTCAGGGTTCTCAAAAAAATATGGTGAGGAAGTGTTTAGCTCCATAAGAGGTGGAGGTGGACGTGGGGAAGATGAGGACAATTCAGCCTTAGAGATGGCACTGCTCAGTGGATTACTCATGCTTCAAGTCCTCCAGGATGCCTTCTCTGACACCTATAGGTAGTAAGAAAACATTTTGTCAGAAAGGGACCAGGCAAAAAAATATGACACATCAATTGCTAGATTGGGAAGTAGTTTTGTGTCATCTCAGCTTCACTTTTTGGGAAGCGTTCTGGACAGAAGGCTCATGAATCACAGTCAGCAGGTCAGGCTAGAGCTCTATACAACACTGGGAACATTGCCACGTGCAAACCCAATGAAACTCTCAGAGTACAATCTTTTGCCTCCAGGCCAGTCCAACTAAAACAATTCTGGCTCAAAAGAAAAAGACATGTTACCAACCAACTTTGGGACTTGAAATGGAACTGGAAAAATATCCTCAGAACAGAGGTAGGTCTTGATTCATCCTTTTTTTTCTGAAAGAATTAAGGTTTGATTAAATATTTATTTCTGTCCTCCTAAATCTGCTACAATAGAGACCATATATGATTTTTAATCATATGATTATTTTCAGTTCTGCTGCTATATGTATCATTGATTTTGCCGCACATATCTGAGGTGTTTAAATGAAGAGGAAGTGCTCATTTGTTGGGGAGCGCTATATGAAACATCTTTCCCATAATGGCATTATGAAGTACTTTTATTTTTATTTATTTATTTTTTTTATTTCTAGGAGAGAGAGAGAGACAGCATGAGCAGGGGAGGGTCAGAGAGAGAGGGAGACACAGACTCTGAAACAGGCTCCAGGCTCTGAGCTGGCAGTCAGCACAGAGCCCGACGCGGGGCTCGAACCCACGAACCGCGAGATCATGACCTAAGCGAAAGTCGGACGCTTAACCGACTAAGCCACCCAGGCGCCCCTATGAAGTACTTTTAAAAGCTATCAGGCATAAGTAGAACAAAATATAAGTATAATATCTATTTTTAGTTATACATCTTTAAAATATTTTATATAAAAATGGAATTTTGTTTTTGTCAGATGCTTTTCTTATCTTCTTTTCAACTGTTGACTGCACTAGGAAAATGATAGGGAGAAAATAAGGAAAGAAACAAAGTAAGTATTCGTGCAATATTATGTATTTAAATAATAGCTCTACTAAATGCTTGAATCCATCTCCTTGACTCCGCCCAGTCTCCTACTCATCATTGTTCTTGTTCCTTTCTTTACATTCCAGAGGGCAGACAGAAAACATACCTGGTGTTTCACGGTAATCTTTTTCTACACACTACGAAAGACAGAGGCCTTCTCCTTGGGAGAATACTCATGTGCACACACACACACTTACACACACACACACTCACACACACAGGCACACATACACAGTTTTGAGAAATTCATGCCTTCTGGCTCTATTCACCCCCTTGAATCCCATTCTTCGGCTCCCAAATTAAGTTCCCCTACTCTATCCAATGGGAATTCAGTACAGAATGCCATTTATTGCCTGGGACTATGATAGTGATCTCTGCATCCTTGCAGTGCCTACTGTCTTGCCTGGCATAGAGAAATCATGTTTGATATGCTACACTGTAAGAAAGACATGCCATTTTAATTAGGGGCGCATAGAGAAGAGTTGTTAGGTGAGTGCTGAGGTGAGGTGAAGCTGTTGGAGCAAAGGCAGGGTGATTACAGATTGAAGTTTACTAGTTGTTTTCTCTTAGATCGCAGCCAGCTGACTAGAAAGACTGAAAAAGAAGGAGTCTTTGGTTAAAGAAAGGATTCCTAAATTTTTGAATCTGGACTCTGCTGATTGCAGGAAAATATTGGATAACCTCAGAAACCAAAGAAGCTTTTGAAGAGTGATGTGGGTAAAAGAAATACTTAAAGGAGTATTGAGACAGAGTAAATTACAGAGGTACCAGTGTGAGGACTACTGTCCTCAAAGTTTTTCAGCTGAAGGTTGGCCTCCTCATGGTTTTATACAGCAAGACAAGGCTTCCAAAGTAGTGGGCTCAGAATAGTCACTGCCTGTATTGTTCCCTCCCAAACAATCATTGATTCCACGACCCTGTCCCGTATCCCCTGAAGGAACAGAAAACATGCTGCATTGGGGACTTTTCCACCCAGAGTTTTTGACCAGTCACTGTCATTGTCATAGGAAAGCTTTGGCCTGCTTTCTCTGCAGCCAGTCTCAACTGGAGCGGGTGTGCTCAGCTCCTGCCAGAAATGAATTCCTTATGTAGATGACTAAAATAAAACTGCTTGTGAAAAGCTAGTTTATACATTAATACAGAGACATAGTTTTAGCTACAATTGTATTTACAGGGAAAAAATAAACAATAGAAGAAATCATCAAATAACACTCTCCTCTTCTTTCTTCCTGACCCAGCTTTCCTTCCCTTTTGTGCTACACCCACAATCTCTTTCTGCACAGTTTATTTGACCAAAGAAGCTGTTTAATCAGCTTGGAATATGTTAGCTGAAAACAAATTTATTTGATCAGGAGAGGAGTGTCAGGAATCCTTTGTCTTTAATCTGAAAAAATGGGGACTAGAATGATGTTTACCACAGAGACAGAAGAAAGACATCATAATTTGATGTTTTCCATCACTTTTCGCTTGTGTTCCATTTAAAACAAGGTCAGACCCTGATCCTTACACCAGCTGAAAGCCAAAAATCACTCCAAAATTTGTTTTTGTTTTTGTTTTGCTGTTTCCCAAATATACCCATGATATGTCAATTTAAGAAAACAGAGGGTCA
This sequence comes from Crocuta crocuta, assembly GCF_008692635.1. NCBI lineage: Eukaryota > Metazoa > Chordata > Mammalia > Carnivora > Hyaenidae > Crocuta > Crocuta crocuta. Next base: position 802,228 of record NW_027530499.1, read on the forward strand.
GACCTTCCTATAGACCTTTCCATCTAGGAGAATTTGAAGGAGAAATCTGTTTTGTGACTTTATATGTAGTTAGGGGACACATGATACTGATCTACTGGAGCTTAGAGGAAAATAGCTATAAACTCTCCACCTCAATTTGCTGGATTATTTCACCCTCTGTCATGATATAAATATCTATGACATTAGAGAAAGAAGCTTGATCTGAGATATTATACTCATCAAATATGTGCTAATTATTATTGAGTCACAGATTGATAAAATATGATCTAAATAGTTGTTAGTAATCAGGATTTAGTTTTCCTTTGGCTTACTTTTTCCCATCTGGTTTTGGTTTTGTGATTGCCTTTCTGGTCCTGAGCAAATGTAGTAAAAAAAAAAAAAAGATTAAGAAAATAAAAACACAATATGATTTGTGCATCTCATCCTTTCCACCCCTCTAAATATAGGAAATCCAGACTGAGTAAGATATTACACTAGAGACTCCTGTATTAAATACCCCAACCAGACATAAAATAACATATTTCATTCTTGAATGCCACATTCGACAGAGAAAAATTATTTCACCCCACCTAGATATTCTGTGAAAATGACATGGAGAGCAAGAAAGAATAAAAGAGAGACAGAGAGAGAGAGAGAGAGAAATCCAGCAATGAGAAAAAGCACAAAAATGTATTGGTTAGCATGGCCAAGAGATTGGAGCTACATTCTTGGGGTAATCATCAATTTTCTTATCTCAGAGGACTCTCGTTGACACAATAAAAGCAAACACTCTCTGTGCATTCTTGGTTGCCTCCAACTTGAGCCCATGGAATCCATTCCAGGTCTCTTGGTCATGACATGAAAGTAGTAATAGTAATAACGATAGTTCACACACACTATGTGCCAACTGTTGCATCGAGTACATTAAGACATTATCTTTGGTCCTCCCAATAATCCTCTATGATAGCTTGTATTTTTATTATTACAGGTTTTATTGAGGGGGAAATCAAAGCTTGGAGAGGCTAAAAGATTTGCGTAAGGTCGTAGAATTAGTAAGAGTGTAGAACAGGATTGGAAACCATGTTTGTGTGTCAGCAGTTATCCTTTAGCCTAGGTCTCCATAGTCAGAGGAATGTATCTATCAGAAAAAGAAAACTACCTAGAGAGGCTGGAGCTCTCCCTCCTTCTGATTCCCAGTTTGTGCTACACATGTCCCAGCAGCACGCTAATCATTGTAGTCCACCTCATCTGTCTTCTTGTCTATCTCGTCCACTAGATGGAGCTCCTTGACAGTGAATCCAGAACTGATAATGCCTGACACCTAGTAGGTACTTTAAACAATGTTGTTGGGTGTAAAATGCTAATAATGATTATATGCTGGAGATTTCTAATAGTTAGGACCAGTTGTGCCTAGCTAATTTTGCATTCTTTTCCAGATATTTAATAATTTTGTTTGTAATTGCATACCAACTTTTGAAAAGTAGGCAGGTGCAGTTGAAAATACAATCTGATGCATAATTGCCATTACTATAGTTGGCATTTGCAAATTTAATTCTAATTACAGAATTAGCTGTTGTGTTGAAATGAAAAGAAAGCGTTTGAAGTTAACACTTTAATAGGAAGTTTATGCATATTTACTAACTTAATTATAGAACTATCATCAAGTAGTTTTTGAATATCTAAGTCACAAATACAATTAGCTTTTTTTATGGAAAATTTAGTCTTACTTTAATAGAGGCTTGTTTCATTCACAGCATCCCATTGTACTAAGCTCAGTCCTCAGATGCCCTCTAGTGGTGATAAATAGTAACTAAAAAATAAAATAAGTGAAAACAGTGGATTTATCCAGTAGTGGCTTTTTTACAATCAATAACCACATCTGTTCTAATTATTATATAGATCAGATATGATGAAAAAAAGAATTATGCCTTTTATTTTTAAGTGTAACATCCTTCTAAAATGTGGTATGAAAAATAATAGTAAGGGGTACCGGGGTGGCTCAGTCGGTTAGGCATCTGACTTCGGTTCAGGTCTTGATTTCATGGTTCGTGGGTTCAAGCTCCGCGTAGGGCTCGAGCTCCGCGTAGGGCTCTGTGCTGGCAGCTTAGAGCCTGGAGCCTGTTTCAGGTTCTGTGTCTCTCTCTCTCTCTGACCCTCCTCTGCTCACGCTCTCTGTCTCTCTGAAAAGTAAATAAAACATTAAAAAAAAAAAAGAAATAGAAAAGGAAAAGAAAGATAGTAGACAAAAAATTAATTTTTTAAATTTAAAAGTCCAATGTTTTTCCATAATGCCATACTACTTCCTAAGAAGCAGAAGAAGAAAACTCATAGCCATGTGAATAAAATCAACCCTCAGCCTCATGAACAAATATGCTCCAGCCAGCTGATCAAACCAGTAGTTTTTACTAAGAAAAAAAGCTTTCATAATGCTCTGCACATAGTGAGCACTCAATAAATAATTAATTATTTATTTTGTACTCTGTAAACAATCTTCTAATAAATCTTGATTGAGTCTTTTAAAAGTTATACTGGGGAAATCTGAATTTCTATCATGGAGAAAATTATTATTTATCTGCTTTCAATTAATTTATTTCAAAATCATTCCCAGAGGAAATTGTTTCGTTCATATGCTAAAAACAGAAACAACAATGACTATTTTAAAGGTCTACTGATTTAAGTTTCTTGCAATATTGTTGTAAGAATCACTTCTCACAACTTATTAATTTAGACTACTTATGATTCAGAGATACTTATTATTTTTCAACATACTGGAAATTGATACCAACCCTGCTATCTTAAATTTGTATAGGACCAAACTATATTTCAGTAGTCAATACTCAAACTGTATCTGATGACAGTTTCCACTTTGGAGATAGAGAAAGTAGTTTGGAAATACTTAGGAACATACAGATGTAATTCAACATGCCTTTTCCACAAGATGTCACTATGGTACCTATGAAATATAGTCATAGATGTATTTATCTGTATGTGACCTTATTTTTAAAAAACAATAAAAAAAGACTTATATTTAGGTGCATGATCCTGAAATGAAGCACACATAGGAGATGACTGAATTTACAGATATCTAATATATACTATATATGTATTAAAGCAAACATACTTGTTTGGATGTATATTGAAATCTTAGTAATATATATCCAAAGGAAAGTATAAAACTGATTTTATATATATATATAGATATATATATGTGTGTGTGTATTCAGGATTATTCATTTTTAGACAAATACTCTAAAAGTACATGGCATGTCACTTACATTGTGACTCTTCTCACCAAGGATATGATACATTCATGGACGGTTACAGATTGAGGTTATATATTTAATGTACATGTGTAATGGTTAAAGGATGAATATTGAGTGACTTTTGAGTGATGAACAACTGGCAAATTAGTGTCTGTCTTTTGTTTTTTATTTAAGTAAGTTTGAGGTTAAGAGCCAAGAAATCGTTCAGAGCAGAGTTCAAAATCCAGTTCAGCCACCTGTATAACCTCTAGCAAGTTAATTAACCTCTTGAGCCTGCTTTTTTATATATAAAATGGGGGTAGTAATATCTATCTCACTGTAGTTGCTTTGAGAGTAAATTGAGACAATGCATGTAAAGCACCTAGCACAGAAGAGATTACTTAATAAATAACAGTAGTTATTATTAATTTCAAGAGGGAAATGTTAATTAGAATCAGATTTTATGCTTTGATCACAGGCCTTTGCATATGAAAGATGAGTGTGGTTCACAAATGTGGAAATCTTATTTAATCAAATTCAAACACATCTATAAAAATTTAAATACTTGTAATAGCTGATATTCTAATGGTCTTTAATGAAGGTTTTGTTTACTAACCTCAACCTTCTGCTTGAAGTGTAATCAGAGTTCTGGCCTTGCTTTTAGGAATGATTCTCTCCTGCTAGCGACAGGAGCTGAAATTTGTTTTAAATCAGGCAGCTGCATGGAGTTAATCATCGTTTGATTAATTATTAGGCACACTGTGGGATTTCTTTTTGTCCGTTAGTGTTAGTCCTGCCTCGGACCATTGTATGATCCCCTGTCTCTAAGTCTTCAATAGCTCCCCAAGGCTCTGAGTACAAAGTGCAAACATGGCAGATATCTTCAGCTTGCCCAGCCAATGGAGTTAGCCTCAGATGTTGCACCCCAGGTATAGTCACCACTGGCTGATCAGCCACACTTTACAAATGAGGGATCTGAATGCCTGAAGGCTGAAATAACTTGCCCAAAGTAATACTGCTCCTAAAAGACTGAGCTGAGACTAAAAACCAAGTGTCCTATTGGCACCATCTCTGGACAAGAAGGGTTCCTAATCCCAGAAAGCCTGGATTATCTTTTTCAACCTAAGTGCTGTTAAAGACATAGACCAGGCTGGGACAATGAAGTCCAGCATACTCACTCATCCAAAGCAGTCAGTTTGTACCCAGGTGTATGAAGAAAAATATTTCAAGGGCTTTAAGAAATACACTTTTTGTTTATTAAACAAAAACTTTAAGAAATAAACTTCTTGTTTATTAACAAAAGAATAAACTTTTTGTTAGGTATCTTTATTTTTGTTTTATTTCTAAATACAATGATTTTTTAAAATTTTATTTTATTTATTTTTAATTTATTTTAAAATTTAAAAAATTGTATTTCTAAGTACAATAAATATTACAATATTGCTAATCTTTTCTGTAAGGAAAACTGACCTGTTGGCTATTCTGTGGTTCAGAGAGTACCCTGCAGGTGGTGACTCTGAGCTGTGCTAAAAACAGCCCAGGTTATGTTGTAGTAAATCTTTGCTACTCAAAAATGTGGTCTTCAGTTCAGCAGCCTTCAAAACACGTGGGGACTTGTTTGAAATGTAGACTCCCATAACCGCCTTAGATCTTTTGAATTGGAATCTACATTTTAACCAGGTTCCCAAATGACTAGTATAGACACTAAAATTTGAGTAGCATCATCTTAATCTTATATGAAAGAGCCTCATGGAAGCAGTTTTCTGTTTAGATTCCTTTCTAATGCTCTGGCTGGTTTGACTATGGGAAAAACAGGTGAAATCCTTGGCATAGTTATTGACACTTTTTTGTAATTCCACAAGTGATACTTTCCTTCTTCCTTCTTTAGATTTTATTGAGTTTAGGCTGTCTGGCAAGGAATTCGTTAAAAGAAAAAACTAGACAAAAATGTTTGGTTTTCTCTCTTTTTTTAATAGTAAAAAGAACATTTATTCATTAGAGGAAATTTGAATGCTATATGTATAAAGAAGACAATAAAACATTTGTAAATATAGAGCAATAGCTGCTATTTTCCACCTTGGCTTATTGTCTTCTAATATATATAAAAATTTATTTAATAAATATTATTCAATAAAATATANAGCATTTTGCCCATTTCTGTGCACCATTTGCTCAGTTCCACTTGCAATCCCAAAAGATAACTACTCTTATTAATATTTTATGTATCCCTCAGGAGATATTTTTATGTTTAATCAATTAAATAGGAATATATGTACTTTCTCCATTTTAAAAAATGTTTCATTTATTTTTGAGAGAGAGAGAGCGCAAGAGAGAGAGCACACAAGCAGAGGCAGAGGATCCAAAGTGGGCTCTACGCTGACAGCAGTGAGCCGGATGCAGGACTTGAACTCACCAACTATGAGATCATGACCTGCTCCAAAGTAGGACACTCAACCGACTGAGCCACCCAAGCATCCCTGTACTTTCCCCATTTTAACACAAATTATAGCTTTATTCTGCATAGTTTTACACTTTATGCATATGTGTTTACAGTGAATGTCCACCGTTATGATACATTTGTAAATTGTGTTTCACTTTATTCTACCATAAGCATTTTCATGTTTTTACAGAGTTTTCATAAATGTCATTTGAAATGACCACACTATGTTTTATACATATATTTGCAATAACTTACTTAACTAGTAGAGGTTACTGTGCACATTTTGCTTCCCCCATCAAGTGCAGATACCTTTGTGATGAAATTCTTTGTGCATAGCATTTCTCCTACCTGGTAGATATTGGGAGGAGCTTAGATAGACATACAACAACTAACTGCTGCTAAGATCCCAGAGAAGCTCAAGTCTTGGTTGTTCAATTCTTTTTCCATATTGTGGAATACTCTATAATGTACTAAAATATGAAACATAAAGAAGAATTTAAGCTTGCAGCAAATAAGTCTTAATTAATTCACACATAAAACAATGGGAAGAGAAGTGGATACTTCCATCCAGCAAAGGATTAATTCATATTTGGTAGAAGGAAAAGGATTACCTATGAGTCAAGTAAAAGTGAAAAACAAAACCTACCTAAGACTGAGAAAATGGCAAAGGCACATCCGTAGGAAATGAACACCATAGGGGAGTCCATTCTTGCTACAGGAGGAAAAAAGATTAGAAAAGGAAAAGTGCTTCACTGAGAAAATGTCTCAAAGTCTGGAGAACTCAAATGGCTGAGAAAACACCTTTCATCTCTGAAGCAATAGACTTAGAAAGTATCTAACAGAAATAGTTCTTGGTCAGAAACTATGAGACAGATTCACTAACCAGAGCAAAGGCAGAGTGCCATAGCTTATATCTCAGCAAACGCTAGAGCAGGAAGCAGCTGACCATTGAGAGAAAAGATTGTTTTCAGTTTGAGTTGTGGAAACACACAGAGAAAAACATGATTTTGGAACTGTTGGGGAAATGCCCATTCTTCTGGTGAGATGGTTAAGGGTAGCCAGAGCCAATGGAGAGATGGAGTGGGGAAGGTAATGCCATTCAATCCAATCCCATTTTAAATTCAGCCCCAGAGAGCCAGTCAACCAGGGATTAGAGGAAAATTGAAGCCTTAATTATTTGTGATAGATTCCAAAGGGAAGAAGTTCTTAGAAAAGACATGGAAATTGGAGAAGGATATATGTATATCTATCACCTAGCATGCTGAAATAGCAGAAATTGTCAGATGCAATCATGAAGAAATTAGAACGATGTTCTCTCATTCTCTCACATGACCCCTAGGAAATCTGCAATTTTGACCCTTTGTAAGTGGAAGTTCACTTATCCCCAAAATGTTTCCAGAGACTGCACTGCTATAGGTTAATCCAATCAGCATCTCACTCTTTAGATTTCTCAGTCATGAATAGGGTACCAATACACCAAGTCTACCAAATTCTAGGAGACATACTTAGTTCCAGAAGCCATTCTGCCCTGGGCTGCAGGGAAGTAAGTACTTGATCCCTTCCATGGGTAGATATTAGATGAAAGTTCTCTTTTGTCATGTCCACCTCTTGGCCAAATGATCCCAACTCTTTTTATAGGATGAAGGTGAGCTAAGGGATGTAAAACTGGTTCTTGACCAGTCTTGAATGCTTTGCATTCAAAGTTTGATGCTCTTGCACTAACACTTTCATATGTGGTGTGATCAAAGCATAACTTTTGTTATTTTCAATAATTGATAGGCACATGCCTATGTAATTAGTTGATATTCAAATTCACATCAGTTCTAGAGCTGCTTTTTAGTGTCTAAAATAATGAAAAGCTTGTATGAAATGTTAGTCTAAGAATAATACCGTTTAGAAAGTTCTTGAATTTCCTTGAATTTTATTTTTATGTCAAAGAGCTTGTGTGTTCTTGAAGACTTAAGTTTTGAGACTGGAAATAAATTTTATTTTCTAGAAGAAAACATCTATACCATTTTCTAGAGGAATAAGGAAATGAAATCCCACAGTGAGAAAACAATTTACGTTGGGGGTTGTATATGTATGCGTAAGTTTCTGGATGTCTATGACATAAATCTATGTGGGAAAATGTCGTTTTGGGATTACATTTTTATGTTATGAGACAGTAGGATGGAGAGAAATGAGTTGACCTTCAGCATTCTCAGATTCCACTGCTTTCTCCTGCTTGTGGATAACATGCCTAAAAACTAAATGTGCACACTAAAGCTGCTTCTTGGCAGATATGGATTATATTCTAAAGGGATACATAGAAAGACCATTGCTCAAATCACTTATTTATCCTGCATATCTCAGTGCACTTCCAAATTATTATCATATACAGGTTTACATAGTTCTCTGTAATTGCCCTTTTGCTGTTTCAGTCCTAGATGAACTTCACTTTGAAAAAACTCTTAATACAATTCAGCATGAGTAAATTAGTAAATTGGGGTTGGGGTCTTACTTGTCTGATATAAAATAACTTTTTGCTTTATAGAAGAGTCACTATGAATTTTTTCTAATATCAAATATTTTTCAGGGTAGTTTTAAAAATTAAATTTACACAAAATTGGTCCAAACAACACATTTTTAGTAGCCTGAATTTCCTTAGGGGACACTAGGGTATATGCAGTATTGAGGTGCTCCAATTGTCTTATGGGTAGTGGAGAAAGCCAGACGGGGAGAACATAGGCAGGTTTATTCCTGAACAAATATGAGACTAGTCCTGTCTTTGAGGGTTTACATAAGTAGCTTTGGTAACTTTAGAGTTCTCATGTGAGCAGGTAGAAAATATGAATAAAATGCTTACTTGTTAATGCTCATATACTCTCACTTGTCCCCACAGATGGACCTGAGTGTGGAGTAGGAACTGAAGATATTTAGGATATGCATCTTATAGGGTTTCTTCTCCTTTGGGTCCTCATCCTCTACCAGGATCACTTACTTTTTTTTTTTTTTAATTTTTTAATGTTTTATTTATTTCTGAGAGAGAGAGAGACAGCGTGAGCAGGGGAGGGTCAGAGAGAGAGAGGGAGTCACAGACTGAAACAGGCTCCAGGCTCTGAGCTGGCAGTCAGCACAGAGCCCGATGCGGGGCTCGAACCCACGAACCGCGAGATCATGACCTAAGCGAAAGTCGGACGCTTAACCGACTAAGCCACCCAGGCGCCCCAAGGATCACTTACTTTTAAAAGCATGTTGAGATCTGGCAGCTTATCAGGATCTAATAGCATTATATAAATAAATAAGCAAGATGAGACTGGCACATGAAGCCCCATTAAAGCAAGCCAAGTCTTGTTCTAGCATGAAAAGTAGGGAAAAACCAAATGTTCCTTTGCTCTCCTTGAAAACAGGGCTCCTCAAAGATGGGCATTCAATAAATTGTGCTTAATAAAAGAACGACTTTATCAAATGGTGCACAGTGAGTCTGATACAACATTAGTCCGGTCTCTAAAGCATAGCATCAATATCTCAAAACACGAGTACTTGGAGGGCAGAACCCACCCTTGCATGATTTTTAGCCTATCCTTCTCTTCGCTGTCTCTGGTGTCTCTCTACTACCTTCAAGTATATAGGAAGGATTATATATCCACTTTGAGGTTAATAAATGATTGTCTATGATGATCAGATTAGAGTCATTTATTTGTAACATCATAAATGTCTGAGAAATTTTGGTGGTGCCATTTTGCTTTTGAATTTTAAGAATTACATATGACATAGATGTACAATTTAGAAAAGACTAGAAAACAGATATGTTAAAAATAAGATTATTCACTATGGCACTCATTAGATATAGAAGATAGATATCTCTTTGTACAGAAATGAGATCACACCATATATATTGTCTTGTTTTTTCCTTTGTTACAAACTATGAACATCTTTTTTTGTGGCGTGATTTTAGAAGTGTCCTATTAACATACTCTCTGTCTCTTATGCTCTACACTAACAAAGATTAATCTACAGATTTTTTAAAAACTAAACTTGGTAGTTCTTTCTTGCTCCTAATAAATCACTACCATTTATTATGCCTCTGGGATCCAGCAAACAGTGTCACTTCTGCATGTGATGTAGAAAAGAAATGGGTTCACCTAAAGAGGGAAGTTAAGTTTTAAAATCCAGCTAAAAGTACATACATAAAACAGTAGCAAAACCTCAAGGGAAAGCTGAGTTTCAGCAAGAGCATGAGGCATCATGAAGAACATGGCACAGCCACCACCTTCCCCCTGCTCCAAGCCCTTGTACAGGTGCAGAGGGAGGCCTGGAGTTTGCTTTCTCTTCATACGGAGAAAGATACAAAGAGTAGGAAAGAGGCAGCTACTCCTATCGGTGACATTCATTCAAAGAGATTATTTGGATTTCAACAAATTTGTGACTGTGGTCCTAACAGTAAGCTCTGGTGTAAGTTTATGAAATTAGTGCCCAGGAGAGACCCTGACTGTATCAAGCACTGTGCTGCTGGAGGCAGAGTTGCTCCTCAGAGACCTCTGGCCAGGGACTTTGTTTTTTCCCCTCCAACTCCATTGAGGAAGTGACCTCAGTGATCAGACTTTGCTTCAATAAACAGAGAATCTGATTTATTTTTAAGTATGCATCTCTGTGGTTTTCAGTGTGTTCATGGGCTGTGCAATCATCACCACTATCTAATTATAGGACATTTTCATCACTCCGGAAACACCCAATAGCTGGAACTCTCCATTCCCTTCTCTTCCTATCTAATCTCATTTCTGTCTCCATGGATTTGCCTTTTCTGGGCATTTCATATAAATGGAATAATAAAATTTGTGGCATTCTGTGTCTGGCTTCTTTCACTTAGCAAAATGTTTTTAAGACTCATTCAGTATTATAGCATGTATCAGAACTTTATTCCTTTTTATGGCTGAACAATTTGCCATTGATATACCACATTTTGCTTTTCCATTCATTAGTTGATGGACATTTGGGTAGTTACCACTTTTTAGCTATAATCAATCATGGCGTTATGCATCCTTGTGTACACCTTTTTATGTAAACATACAGTTTCAATTCTCTGGGAGAATCTGATATATTTATCATTTTTAAACAAACACACAAAGATTTGGGAACTTTTTGTTTTCAATTTTTATGTAAACCCAAGACTGCTCTAAAAATAGAGTCTACTGCACACCTGGTTGGCTCAGGTCATGATCTCGTAGTCTGTGGGTTTGAGCCCAGCATGGGGCTCTTTGCTGACAGCTTGGAGCCTGGAGCTTGCTTCGCATTCTGTGTCTCCCTCTCTCTCTGCCCCTCCCCCACTTGCTCGGGCGCGCTCTCTCTCTCTCTCTCTCAAAAATAAATAAACATTAAAAAAATAAAGTCTCCTGATAAAACATGGATTATTAGTTCTTAGTGTCAGTGACATTACATCTGTGTGTGAATGAGCAAATGGCATACCAAGAATTTGGTTGTTTTCTTTTCATCCCCAGCTTTATTGAGGTAGAGTTGACAGATGAAAGTGTATACATTTAAAGTGTACAATGTGATGATGTGTCATAGATGTATATATTGTGAAATGATTACCTCAATCAAGTCAAATCAACATATTGACACCTCACATTGTTACCCCCTTTTATGGTTAGAATCTTAAGATCTGCTCTCTGAACATATATAACACAATATTATAAACTCTAGTCACCATGCTGTATATTAGATCCTCAGAATTTATTCATCTTATAACTGAAACTTTGTACTCCTTCATCAACATCTCTCCATTCCTTCCACCCCCACATCCAGGCTTTGGCAATAACCATCCCACACTTTCTTTCTGTGAATTTTATTTCCTCTTCCCCCTCCTCCTCCTCTTCTCCTTTTTTTAAATATTCCACATTCAAATGATACTATATAATATTTGTCTTACTGTCTGTCTTATTTCACTTAGAATAATGCCTTACAGTTTCATTCATGTTGTCATAAATAGCAGGATTTCTTTCCTTTTTTGCTGTTAAATAACATTCCAAAATATATATACATCATATTTTCCTTACCCATTCATCTACTGAGAGACACTTGAGTTGTTTATATTTTTGGCTACTGTGAATAATGGTACTGTGAGTATGGGAGTGCAGATATACTGATTTTGTTTCCTTCACAATACTGAATTTTTTTCCTATGAGATATGTACACACGGATATGATCTTGTAGATCATATTGTAGCTCTACTTTTAGCTTTTTTTTTTTCTTGAGGAATCTGGAAATTGTGTTTCATAGTGACTGTACTCATTTGCATTCCCAACAGTATACGGGTTTCCCTTTTCTCAACATCCATGCCAACACTTATTATCTCCTGTCTTTTTGATAGTAGAAATTTGACTATTTTCTCCGTGCTAATCAGAGTGACCAATAGTCCCATGAAGAAACTAGACATGAGGAAAAAGCTAGGCCAAGAATTATTGCATTTTTCCCCAGCTCTGTGTGGTTTTGTTAAGTTTGTATTATTGGCTAAATAAAATTGAACATATAGTAAGCATAGGACAGTATGTATCCCTTCCCACATCCGGCAACCTAGAATGCTGCCTGTGATATTTTTTCCTTTAAAATACGAAATATTATGATACAACACTAGTTGGCCTGAGTAAGTTAGGAAACAGAGATGAGCATAAAAAAGAAGTTAATTTATTTTCACATAAATTAGATAGCATTGTTGATATTTCTTTTTACAAAACATGGAATCATATATAGCACAGTTTTTGTTCTGCTTTTTTTCCTAAGCAATGAAATGTGTATATTTCAGATGCATTTGGTTAGAATTATCTACTAATACAGTACTGTTTTTCTTTATGCTTTGCTGTAACCAAATTTAATAGTATTAAGGCTTTGTTTTCCCATGGAAGCAAAATTAGGGGAACAATTCTCTTTCTAGTTCAAAGCAGGCACTTCCACTTGTTTTATCTCAGGGTCAAACAGTGCTAGCCTTACATGAGGCGAACAGGATGAGGTCTGTCTTAAAGGAACATGCTGACATTTAAAAATAAGATCAGACTTGTCTGGAAATGGTAAGCGAAAATCAGGAGGAAATGCGAAACCAGGAGAAGAGTCTGGTTTTGTTATAGGATAAAAAGAGTTGGTGAAAGGAAGTCTGTGGTTTCACTGTGGTGGTAGAAGTTACCTGAAGCCTGGAAAATCTGAAAGCTGAGAAAAAGGGAATCCATTGGAGCTTATGGTATGGAACTCCCAGGCCCTGCTACCATAACAACAACAAGACCCTGGCACCCAGGTCTTGCCAGCAACCTAAGGTTAATGGATGCTTGATGGTGGTCATCTGTTCAACAGACAATTTATTTGTCATTGTGATTTTAACCAGATGCGATATGGTCTATTTCAAAGATGATATTTTACCATAAAAGATATAAAACCATCTATAATACATATTTATCCGAGAATAATTAAAAACATCCGTAATCAGAATGATAATAAATTCATTCATATGTCTCTTTGCTTGAAGAAGTGTGAAAGTATCTCTTTTTACAAAAATGGAATGACAAATTCTTGCTATTGGTGTCCTGGTTTTTCCCATATTACTAATCTATGGATATGTTTTCTGTGGCATAGTTTTGGGGAAGTACACCATGAATTTGGTGATGTCTCCTCTTAGCTGTCAATTCCAACCTCAGCTAATTGAATTAAGACATTTTCTGGATAGAAACAACAGTTCCCCATCATGCTTCTGGTCAGTCACTACCATATGACGTGTCTTCAAATGCAATAAAGAGCACTGGTTCTGCATAGTTAAAGGAAGAATGCGACCACCTAAAGGGGCATATGGAAGCTAGAAGAAACCAAACTCCAGCTGTAACTACAAGAAACTGTGGAAGAATACCGAAGAGCATTGAATACTTGAAAGGAGAGTTGGGGTGGGGAGTAGAACTTGCTCATTAGGAAAGAGAAATAGAAGGGAACAGGGTTTTCTGTTTAGTACTGAAGTCACGAGAATTTTTAAAAATGAGGATGGTAAGAGAGTTTATATGAAGAGCTGGCAAAGGGTGATTCTTCATGTTTTGCCCCACTCCCCACAGCTACTGGTGTAGATGGTTCTGTGCATGTTCTGAAGCAGGGCATACTTTCTAAGCACTATGAAGACAGACATATATTTAATAAGATTACTTAGCAATAACCAGTGTTTGTTAATAGCAGGGTTGATATCAAGTTCACTTTTGAAAGTATGATTTTACCTTCTAGATATTCAAAATGGCAGAAGGAATATGGGTTTATTTAAGAAAAAATAGAAAACACAGACAGGCAACAAGTAATAATTACACATTATGTTGTCACATAAACGTATAGGTATTTACCTATGGGAGATCATACTGTGATCTAGATTTGGATTTTTCCAAAATGAGAACCTGTAAGCATGTGGTTGATGACCTCATTTTTGAGGCACACAACTATTGCAGTGGTATTTTTTCCCTGCTATTAATTATACTTTTCAAGTTTTTTTCTGAATTGGACAGGTAGATGTATTTTCACTTCTTTCCCCCAGCCAATCACTACAATTCACTTATCATCATTTGTCACAAGTCATTCCAGCTGTGTGTATAGTAAAGAAAAGACTTCTCTATCTTCCAGGATCATGCTGATATTTTAAAGCCCAATTAGATCCTCTAAACAGGTAGAAGAACACTACTGTGAATAGAACACTGGAAAAAAGAGTCTGGTCAAGAAATATGGTAAGTAAGGGGAATTCTGGGCTTTCACTGAGAAAGCTTTCACTTTTCACTTAAAGACTAAAACCCCTGGAAGCTGAAGAAAGAGCAGGTTGTGGAGTGGTGCATGGCAAAGTCATCATCCCATCCCGTTTTACCTAGCACAAAGTTGTGGACATACTCTGAGATTAATGGAATACTTACATTGGCTAGGATAATGGTAGTTTTAAGGTATTAGCTAGCACTGAAGTTAAGATATTAGTTAAGACATGTTAGATAAAAGTTAAGATATTATATATGTTTATAAATGGCCATAATGAACTTTAGGGAGCTGTTGGACTCAGTTTCAGTGTTACTAGAGGAAATGGATTTCTCAAACGCATCCTGAGACCAAACTAATGATCAGAATCACATCAAGTGTGGCAGTGGCACAGCAAGAATTTAACTTTTTATTTTTCCCACAGTTGTGTTAAGATTCTGTCTGGCCAGCAAGTGTTGGGACCCAGGTGTATACCCTGTAGGGAACCTAGGAGTAGGGAGAAGCCAAGCCAAGTTCAGCTGCATCTGTGCAGTTATCTCACTTCCACTGTTTCTGAATTTTTGGCTGGTAACCTGAGAAAATACAACAGGGTGTTTACATGTATGCAGTCTCTTCCTGCCAATGTACAATCCACCTGAAGTCATCATTTGCCTTTTTAATGTTTATAATAACACAAAAAACGGGTTTACTTAAGGAAAAGAAAAGGTAAACCAGGAAATACTGATTAGCAAAAATAAAAACTTACTTATGATGACCCAAATGAAAGATAGTAATATAAATATATTTTCACAAATAGAATCATCTTGTACATACTGTTTATATTATGCTTTTCCTCAAAAATGGACTGGTAATATTGTTTCCCTGGCATTATTTGAATTGCACTCAAAACTGAGTGCTGTTTCTTCTTTATCCCATTCTTTAATGAATATTACCCACTGTAAGGTTTAATTTTCCTGTTAAGGCAGTCCTAATTCCCTTTCCCACCCTATGAAAGGCAATAAACCCCACTGGCATAACATCCAACAAAATGATGTTAGAGAAGAAATTCTGACCTCTAGAACTGAGTTCTTGTGAAAACTGCCACAGAAAGAATAGCAGAATAATGGACAGGAAATAGAACGCTAAAAGACTCCATTCTTCTTGCAGCAGGAAAGAGGGGCAAAGAAAAGGGACAGGACTTTTCCTTTGGTAGTGAAATTCATTCAAATTTCAGACAATGCAAAAGCTACAGAGAGTGAGTGCATCACAGAGGAGCACAAGGCACAGGTTTTCCTCTGTCTAGGAAAATATTGGGTCATCAGCCAAAAGTTAACAAACACTTATGGATGGTTATGATGAACAATGTGTTCAGTAGGCCATCTATTCTTTTTAAAAATTTTGTTTGTTGTTTACATCCAAGTTAGTTAGCATATAGTGCAATAAAGATTTCAGGAGTAGACCCCAGTGATTCATCCCCTATGTATAACACACAGTGCTCATCTCAACAAGTGTCTTCCTTAATGTCCCTTACCCACTACCCCTCTAGTAACCCTCATTATGTTCTCTGTATTTAAGAGTCTCTTTTGGGGTGCCTGGGTGGTTCAGTCGGTTAAGCGTCCGACTTCAGCTCTGGTCATGATCTCACAGTTCATGGGTTCAAGCCCTGCATCAGGCTCTGTGCTGACAGCCAGCTCAGAGCCTGGAGCCTGTTTCAGATTCTGTATCTCCCTCTCTCTCTGACCCTCCCCTGCTCATGCTGTCTCTTTCTCTCTCTCTCAGAAAGAAATAAAACATTAAAAAAAATTAAGTCTCTTTTATGTTTTGTCCCCTCCTTGTTTTTATATTATTTTTGCTTACATTATTTTTTCTTCCCTCCCCTTACAATAATCTGTTTTGTATCTTAAATTCCACATATGAGTGAAGTCATATATTTGTCTTTCTCTAATTTTGCTTAGCATAATACCCTCTAGTTCCATCCATGTAGTTGCAAATGACAAGATTTCATTCCTTTTGAATGCTGAGTAATACTCCATTTTATCTTTTTGGCTCACATATTTGGGCTCTTTCCATACTTTGGCTATTGTCAATAGCATGGCTATAAACATTGGAACCCCTTGAAACAGCATACACGTATTCCTTGGATAAATACCTAGTAATGCAGTTGCTGGGTCATAAGTTAGTTC
Source organism: Crocuta crocuta (assembly GCF_008692635.1). Taxonomy (NCBI): domain Eukaryota; kingdom Metazoa; phylum Chordata; class Mammalia; order Carnivora; family Hyaenidae; genus Crocuta; species Crocuta crocuta. Next base: position 818,781 of record NW_027530499.1, read on the forward strand.
TATTTTTAATTTTTTGAGGAACCTCCATACAGTTTTCCAGAGTGGCTGTACCAGTTTGCATTCCCACCAGCAGTGCATAAAAGAGAGGATCTCTCTTTCTCTACATCCTCGCCAACATCTGTTGTTGCCTGAGTTGTTAATTTTAGCCATTCTACCTGGTGTGAGGTGGTATCTCATTGTGGTTTTGACTTGTATTTCCCTAATGATGAGTGATCTTAAACATCTTTTCATGTGTCTGTTAGCCATCTGAATGTCCTCTTTGGTAAATTGTCTATTCATGTCTTTTGTCCATATCTTCACTGGATTATTTGTTTTTTGGATGTTGAGTTTGATACATTCTTTATAGATTTTGGATACTAATGCTTTATCTGATATGTTATTTGCAAATATCTTCTCCCATTCCATCAGTTGACTTTTAGTTCTGCTAATTGTTTCCTTTATCTTGCAGAAGTTTTTATCTGGATGAGGTCCCAATAGTTCATTTTTGCTTTTGTTTCCCTTGCCTCCGGAGATGTGTCAAGTAAGAAGTTGCTTCAGCCAAGGTTAAAAGAGGTTTTTGCCTGCTTTCTCCTCGAAGATTTTGATGACTTTCTGTCTTACATTTAGATCTTTCATCCATTTTGAGTTTATTTTTGTGTATGGTGTAGAAATGGTCCAGGTTCACTTAGGATTGTTTGTTCTAGCTATGAAGAATGTTGGTGTTTTTTTTTTGTTTTGTTTTGTTTTTAATAATCTCAATTTTTTTTTTAATGTTTTATTTATTTCTAGGAGAGAGAGAGAGAGACAGCGTGAGCAGGGGAGGGTCAGAGANATTTTTCCATTTTTTCATGTATCTTCTTCAGTTTCTTTCATAATCTTTCTATAGTTTTCAGTGTATAGATTTTTCACCTCTGATTAAGTTTATTCCTAGGTATTTCATGACCATTATAAATGTGATCGATTCCTTGATTTCTCTTTCTGTTGATTCATTATTGGTATGTAGAAATGCAACCAATTTCTCTGCACTGATTTTATATCCTGAGACTTTGCTGAATTAATTGATCAGTTCTAGCTGTTTTTTGGTGGAATCTTTGGGTTTTCCATATACAGTATCATATCATCTGCAAAGAGTTAAAGTTTGACTTCCTCCTTGCCAAATTGGATGTCTTTTATTCCTTTGTGTTATCTGATTCCTGAGGCTAGGATTTCCAATAGTATGTTGAGTGACAATGGTGAGAGTGGACATTCCTGTCATGTTCCTGACCTTAGGAGGAAAGCTCTCAGTTTTTCCCCATTGAGGATGATATTAGTGGTGGATCTTTCATATATGGCTTTTAAGATCTTGAAGTATGGTATTTCTATCCTTACTTTCTTGAGGGTTTTTATCAAGAAAAGATGCTGTGTTTTATCAAATGCTTTCTCTGCATCTATTGGGAGATGTAGTTCTTGTCTTTTATTTATTTTAAAAAATGTTTAATAGTTTTTATTTTATTTTTGAGACAGAGACAGAGCATTAACAGGGGAGGAGCAGAGAGAGAGGGAGACACAGAATCTGAAACACGCTTCAGGCTCTGTGGTGCCAGCATAGAACCCCATGTGGGACTCAAACCCACAAACCGCAAGTTCATGACCTGAGCAGAAGTCGGACACTTAACCGACTGAGCCACCCAGGCGTCCCTTGTCCTTTCTTTTATTGATGTGATGTATTACATTGATCGATTTGTAGGTATCGAACTAGCCCTGCATCCCAGGTATAAATCCCACTTGGTCATGGTGAATAATTCTTTTAATGTATTGTTGGATCTGGTTTGCTAGTATCTTGTTGAGGACTTTTGTATGCATGTTCATCAGGGAAATTGGTCTGTAGTTCTCCTTTTTAGTGAGGTCTTTGGTTTTGGAATCAAGGTAATGCTGGGTTCATAGAATGAATTTGGAAGTTTTCCTTCCATTTCTATTTTTTGGAACAGCTTCAAAAGAATAGGTGTTAACTCTTCTTCAAATGTTTGGTAGAATTACCCTGGAAAACCATTTGGCCTTGGACTCTTGTTTTTTTTTAAGTTTATTTATTTTCAAGAGAGGGACAAAGTGTGAGTGGGGGTGGGGCAGAGAAAGAGGGAGACAGAATTTGAAGCAGACTACAGGCTCCAGGGTGTCAGCACAGAGCCTGATGCAGGGCTTGAAATCACAAATGGTGAGATCACGACCTGAGCCGAAGTTGGACACTTAATCAACTGAGCCAACCAGGTACCCGAGAGATTTTTCATTACTATTTCCATTTCTCTACTGATTATTGGTCTGTTCAAATTTTCTATTTCTAGGGCGCCTGGGTGGCTCAATCAGTTAAGTGTCTGACTTCGGCTCAAGCCAGGATCTCACAGTCAGTGGAGATCTGCATCAGGCTCTGTGCTGACAGCTCAGAGCCTGGAGCCTGCTTCATATCTTGTGTCTCCCTCTCTCTCTGCTCCTCCCCAGCTCTCACTCTGTCTTTCTCTCTCTCAAAAATAAATCAACATTCAAATATTTTTAAAAATTATTTTCTTTTCTTTTTGTTTCAGTTTTGATAGTTTGTGTTTTAGGAATTTGTCCATTTTTTCCAGATTACCCAATTTATTGGCGTATAATTGCTCATAATATTCTCTTATTATTGTTTGTATTTCTGCAGTAGTGGTTGTGATTTCTCCTCTTTCATTCTTGATTTTAATTGTTTGGGTCCTTTTATTTTTCTTTTTGATCAAACTGGCTAGAGGTGTATCAATTTTGTTAATTCTTTTAAAGAACCAGTTCCTGGTTTCATTGATATGTTTTACTGTTTTTTTGTTTGTTTTTGTTTTTGTTTTTTTGTTTTGTTTTGTTTTGTTTTAAGAGCACTCATTTCTGCTCTAATCTTTATTATTTTCTGTCTTCTGCTGGCTTTTGGGTTTTATTTACTTGTTCTTTTTCCAGTTCTTTAAGGTGTAAGTTTAGGTTGTGTATCTAAGACCTTTCTTTCTTCTTTAGGAAGGCCTGGATTGCTATCTACTTCCCTCTTAAGCTGCCTTTGCTGCAACCAGAGGTTTTGGCCTGAGGTGCTATAATTTTCATTGACTTCCATGTACTTTTTAATTTCTTCTTTAACTTCTTGGTTAGCTCATTCATTCTTTAGTAGCATGTTCTTTAGTTTCCAAGTTTTTTCTTGTGGTTGATTTCAAATTTCATAGCATTGTGGTCTGAAAATATTCACAGTATAATCTCAATCTTTTTATACTTGTTGAGGGCTGAGTTATGTTCCAGTATGTGATCTATTTTGGAGAATGTTCCATGTGCACTAAAGAAGAATGTGTATTCTGCTGCTTTAGGATGAAATGTTCTGAATATCTCTGTTAAATCTATTCAGTCCAGTTTCTCATTCAAAGCCATTGTTTCCCTGTTGATTTTCTGTTTAGATGAGCTGTCCATTGCTGTAAGTGGGCTGTTGAAGTCTCTTACTATTACGGTGTTATTATCAATGAGTTTCTGTATGTTTTTTATTAATTGATTTATATATTTTGATTCCTCCATGTTTGGAGCATAAATGTTTACAATTGTTAGATCTTTCTTGTGCATAGATCCCTTAATCATTACCCTTCTCATCTCTTGTTACCATCTTTATTTAAAATCTAGATTGTCTGATATAAGTATGGCTGCTCCAGCTTTCTTTTGGCGAGTAGGTCATTTATTTTTAATCCCACAATGAAGAGATATTTTATTTTCAGATTTCTAAGATTATGCAAAAATACATATTATTTTGAGAATAAGTGTAATGAAGGAAATTATTACTCTATATGCTGTTCACTTAAGTAACACTGTCCCTTATTTCCTTTTCAAAACTGGGTTCATTGTATATTTCAGTTTTTAGCTTGTTTTCTCCTCTTATCAATACATCTTTTTCAGTTACACAGTGACTTGTTTTTCTATTTGACCCGAAACATGGTAATTGAGAGAAGGTCCATACCCTCCAGCTGCTACAACACCTCCAGTTGCCCTTGTTCCTTGATTTACTGTCTTGATTGTTCAATTCTTCCTTCAATTTTGTGAGATACTCTGGGATCCTTTCAATAAAATCTTCCTTCTATTTAAGTTAGGGAGTATTTAAGCAGAATACATAAGTATTATGGGAAATATGAAGAAAAACAGGAAGACACTCTGATCTAGTAAAAGGTGTTGCTCTCCAAGGGGCTAGATGAAGTTTAAAAAAAAAACAAAAACAAAACCCTTCATTTGAAACTGCATGAACAAGAGAGAGAAACTTACAGAGAAATAGAATGCCATCAAACAGAGAATTATGACTTGCTGTAGCAAGAAAAGATATTAGAAACTATGGACTTGGCAATTTCATTAACTTAATAAGTATTATTCAGGGCTTGGAAATATTTCAAACAAACAAACATAAAAGATGAGATTGTGGGGATGAGTATATTATCTAGGACTCAGTCATTTTGGTGTAAGAAGAACCAAGAATCAAACAACAGTAACCCTAGATTAAAAACTCTCTGAGGATTTTCCAGCTGGAAAAACCTACAATTTGGGACATTTATTGGATTAAATGCCAGGGAAGAGGCAGGACACTGGCCAATATAGTAAGAAAGAAGACAACATTGAGAATTGTTTCCTCAAAAAAGATTTCTTAACCTTTCTGTAATTTGCAAATATTCTAAATTAACCATGAAAAGTACACACTTTTGGGATCCCTGAGTGGCTCAGTCAGTTGTGTGTCTGACTCTTGATATCAGCTTACATCATGATCTAGCGGTTATGAGATGGAGCCCTGTGTCAGGCTCTATGGTGAGTGCAGAGCCTGCTTGTAATTCTCTCTCTCTCTGTCTCTCCCTTTGTCCCTGTCACCCACTCGCATGCTCTCTCTCACTCAAAATAAAAAAATAAACATTAAAAACAATACCCACTTTTTATTAAGATTTAAAAGCTCACTAAAAAATTAGTTAGCAGTTGCCACTTCAGAAGGAAGAGCGTGTAAGCATACCAGCTTTTTGTAAATGACTTGTCATATTTTTCACTTAATTTTTTTTTACTCACTCAATTTGTTAAAGAAATAAGAAGACCATTTTGAATTAAACTAATATTTATAGGTAAATAAAAGTGAATGCATTAAGTCTCTAGGATGAGTCCATTTTCTATTAAGACACACAAAAAATTTCCAGGAGAAAAAGGACCATATGTAAATCCTTTTACATTTTGTATATGGCTGTGAACTTAAATTTACCCATTTAAGTGCCCTCAAATTCAAGTGTGACTGCCTGTGATTGGTCTGTGTCCTATTACATCAAGTTTTAAGCTTGCTACTATATTTACTGCCAATAAGTGTTCAGAGTTTACTAGGGCACTAATGGATTTTTTAATGTTTATTTACTTCTGAGTAGGAGAGAGAGACAGAGAGAGAGAGAAAGAGAGACAGAGTGTGAGTGGGGGAGGGGCAGAGAGAGACGGAGACACAGAATTTGAAGCAGGCTCAAGGCTCCAAGCTGTCAGCACAGAACCCAACGTGGGGCTCAAACTGATGAACCATGAGATCATGACCTGAGCCAAAGTGGGAAGCTCAGCTGACAAGCCACCCAGGCGCCACAGGGCACTAATGAATCTTGATCAGTGATCTCAATTCTCTGAACTCTTCAACCATTGTGTTGTGTACTTTTAGAAATATATTTTCATCTCTTCTAGTTGGCATAAAGGTCAGTACATTCATGGGCAATAAGAAGTCATCAAGAAGTTTAGATAGACTTCTGTCAGTCTGCTTTTCAGAAGCAATTACCATTATTGGGCCCAATTCCATTGGTAGTCTAGTTACATTAGTTTTAGAATAGCAGTTGAATAGTTACGTGTTTGTGGAGTTTGCATACCTCTGCTTTTGCTCTAATACATTCATAAAGAGTAATGAATCTAGTGACTTCCTTTGAATGTATTAACTATGAAATGGAGGCAAGAGAGTTGAATGGTCACTGAAGCCTCTTTGAAACTTCATGCTAGGGTAAAGGGATAGGAGGTATAAAAAGGAGGTATAAAAAGGAGGTAAAAAAAGGTATAAAAAGGAGAAGTATAACTATGGAGAAAAGCTGATTTATTTTATTTTTTTAGGCAGGGTTCCCCAGAAAAGCCTGAGAAAATGGAAAAGGGACTTTCATTCCCAAGAGCAATATTATTTGTAGCTTAAGTTAATTAAAGCCATATCAAAAATTCTCTATTCTTTATAAATGTTCTTTGGTGTGGCTTTGTGGATTTTCTTTTACTTTACAATTTATGTTCCATTTGAAAAGTTACAACCTTGTCTTGGCTGAGCTGAAAGGAAAGGCTGACTTTCTTTCCTTCAAGCTTCATGATTTTAAACAGCGTAGGTCAAATCTGCCAGCAGATTCAAGGGCCTCATTTAGGAAACAGAGGTAAAGAGAAAAACTCAGAGATTAGGTTGTTTAATGCAAGAACAGATTTTAAGGCAAGAAGCAAGATGGAAATTGAGTAAAAGGATCAATTTTTCATGAAAATAATGTTGGGGTACCCAGAACTCCTTTTTATCAAGTACTAAAGTCCAATTGACTGTGTTCTGTTGTGTGCAAAATTACTTTTAGAGCAGATTTATGGCCTTGCGTGAAGTTGCTTCTGTGGATCATCTCTGGCAAGAAGCAGTATAGTCCATATCTTTATTTAGCTCCACAGCTTTAATGAGGTCAACTCCACCCCCAACACAGTTAATTCTTAGTATACTTTGCTCTATACCTAATTGACATTTAAAAAATTCTACCTCAAGTGCTGCTCAAGGAATATGCTTAAACACATAGTTGCCAAGTAGCTAACAAAATCTCTGGGGAGCACCAGAAGGACGTGCTCTACATATATGGAGAAGCTTAAAATCCTTCTCTGCATTATCATTGCATCAAATAATAGTTTCCTAGATCATTATAACTGGCTTCCTATAGAAATGCTTTTATTGAATTAACTGTTTTCCTTAAGTATGTGTAGTGTGTATGTTGGCATAATCAGATCAGATGTCTTCTTTCTGAGTGAAAGATAAAAACTGGTTAGTTTGATTGATTCAGACCCCTTGGCTCAATCTTTTTTGCCATGCGAGGAAAGGGGTACTGAATCAAGCTTTTTCTGGCACAAGAACATTGGGTTGACATCACTTCAAACTCTTTCCAAGTACGTACACTTTTCTCTGGGTTTAGGACGCAGACTGTTCTTTACGAACCATAGATATGCAGTACTTTCCCTCTTCAGCAATCTCGGGTTCCCAGGCAAAGAAGCCTGCTTTTCAAGAAAAGCTATAAAAACTTGGAAATAGAAAACTGTTGACTATATGTCATTTCATTATCATTCTGGAATGTCATCTAACAGGCTTACTGAAGAATTATCTAATTCTCTCGAGAAATATACCTTTGGTTTACTATTTGCTATTAATTAGAGCCTGAACTCTGTATAGTTAGAAAACTGATAGATTACAAATAATTTTTACTAGTAGAAATGTAATGTGTTGTTTTCAGTAGGAGAAAAAACCACCCAGAGATTATGGTTTTATTGCCCTCTAGGACATCAACCAGTTTTCAAAAATCTAATTTATCAGACTTGTTTCATCACTACTTTCCTGACTGACTGTATAAACCTCTGTTCTGCATGTGCTCTTTGAACCAGCTTCTCCACCCTGCTGGTTCCGTGATTCATGAGTTAAATTTTTGACACATGGTCTTTTTAGTCTCTTTTCTAAGGAGCTCTCTTCTTGGATCTCTGTAAGCCATATTTTTGCTTCTGATGATTTTTATGAAAGGCAAAATGGTGTCATGGGCAGATAATCAGTTTTAGAGTCAGATTTAAGCTGGAATCAGAGCTTTCTCTGACATATTAGCATTGCAATATTGAACAGATCACTTAACTTCTCTGGTCATATTTTCCTCTAAGATAAAATGAATCACATGTGTTGCAACAATTAAATTTTTCAGTTTCTTCTTCAATGTCCTCTTCAGTTCTAAAATTCTCTGATTGCAACATTTAAGAGCTTCTTATTCCCAATTAACTTTTAACTCATAAATTTAAGTGCACAAAATTATTTTCTCCTAGTTCACTGCTTGGTTATAGAAAAGCAACATTCGGTTGAGCTGAAAAACAAAACAAAACAAAAACCAACTCAAATACCTTTCACAAAGCAGGTTCATGAACCCCCTGGATGCCAGGTCACCAGGCAATCTTCAAGTCACTTTCAGTTCCACTGGAAGTATCCATTGCTTCACTACAGTTTAAACCTAAGTATCTAACAATTCAGGGGTTTGACACTTAACTTTAAGATAAAGATAGCTTACAGGTGAAAAACTTATTACAACTTGTGCCAACGTCCACTGAAAAAATACCAGATGAGGTTAACTGATTCCTGGGGCTGTGATATCATCTTCAAGGACAGGCATTGGCAGATGGTGTTGTCCTAAGAAGTTATACAAAAATGAGATTTTCTAATAAGAAATTATTTTTCTCTGTTTCTATGGACTAAAAAAACTGATTTTAAAGTTTCCTTATATAAAATTCCCCAAATAGGGGATAATTCATCCCTACTTAAGCTCATGTTTGTGAGCTTAAAAGTCTGTTCCTACTTAAAAATTTTTTACATTAACACCAAAATGTATTTTAATAATGCTCTTTTATAGATATTGGCATAGTGTTATCCTGATAACATTTCTAGCTTTAGTTTATGTGTTTTCACTTTCTTGAGTAATTTAAAAGTTAAGGTGCAAAGTAGAATACTATTAATAACTGAAACATTTCCAAAGACTTCTTTATACTATGATGCACTTAAGACATATATGGAAGATGTGTCCATTTTTATGTTTTACTAGTTTGTTTTAGCTAGACAGAAGTTAGAATCTTATGCAACAAAATCAGTTGTAAAATAAGTGACAAGTCCTACTCATAGTCAAGGGGAAAGGATTAAACGGGCATGAATGAGGTGGGGATTACTCGGGGCCATTTTAGAATTTGCTCACTAATATTCATAAATGAAAAGTGTCACAAAGTATTTAACCTATGATTAAATACAGAGATGTAATATTTTTCAATGAAATTCTTGCGTCTAAAATTTAAGAATTTCTTTTTTGGTATTTCAACTTAACTCAGCAACTATGTTAACTTAGATTTTATTGTTTTTCCTATATATAAGTGATTTCTTTAAGCTGTAAATATCATTGGAAATAACTAGTTTTTATTACAAAATTTTAGCTGGAGATTTTAAAAATCGCTCCATTTTTCCAGGGGCAGTAGCTTTATATAGATGTATTAACTCTCATTTATTAGTATCAACTCATCTCTACCCAGTTTTTGCCAATGAAAATACTACTCTCAGATTTGTTCTTTTTTTTTTTCTTTTTTTTTTCTGATTTGTTCTACCATGGATTTCTTTCCTCCCAAAGATAAATTAAATATCTATTTCACTGTGCTTACTTTTAAAAGCTATCTTCAGGATTTTACATTTCATGAAGTCCTCATGTATATGGTTAAGTTGGTTCATTTATGATGGCATTTGAATCAATTGTTGCATAAAAGATTCTGTCTTATACTATTGTTACCAAGAATATGATTTACATGTAAGTGATGTATCACTAAATTCTACTCCTGAAACCAATATTACCTTATATGTTAACTAACTAGAATTTAAATAAAAACTTGAAGAAAGAAAAAAGAAAATGATTTACATAGAGAAGAGACTGGAATTTTAACAGGACAGTCCTCAGTCTTTATTCCTTCTTATTTAATCACATAATAAAACTAAATGTTTTAATGTTAGTACAGTGTACTATAGACTGGGGACAGTAGCCATGGTAACTTGGGAGCTTCGATTGTGTACGCCAAAAGTGCAGGAGCGCCTGAGCAGAATCATGATCTACATTACAAATACGTCACAATAGAGACAGAATTGTGGAATCAAGAAAGCACAGAGTGTCACAGCTGAAAACTTTTGGGTCTTCTAACCCAACCTTGAGTTTTTGATTCAAAATTTTATGTGAACAATTCGACATCTAATTGCTCACTGTAGAAGATCCACTGAAATTTATTTATTATATTAGTAAGTCAAATTTGTTAACCTTCAATCAAAAGAATTGTGTGCATTTTTTTTAAGAAATGGTAAGATTTTAGCCACTTTACAATCATATCTTGTTTTGTTACTAGATGACTTCCACTTGGTTATGCCAGTAGCATGTAACATTTAAATAAGAGCTTTAAGTGTTACACTTAAACCAGAAATCATGTAATCAATCACACCATATTAAAAATAGCTATTATAAACTATTTATTTCAACTATCCGCCTATTTCTTAGTTTCCAAACAGTTTCTAAAAAAATTACATTAGTTAAGTGTAGTATACAGATATAACTAGCATAGCTTGTAATATATATACATATATATTCACTTTTTTTAAGGTTTTTATTTTTTTATTTTTTACNGTAGAATTCACATCTACAGAATGGACTCGTTGATGTTTAAGCAAGCTGGCGACCAGAGTTAGTCAGGTCAGTGTTCTGGGGAAAAAAGAGAGAAAAGAGAAAGAAGGAAAAAAGAAAAGGGAGGAGGCAGCTCTCAGGCTGGAATGGGCGTGGCGTGATCCAATGCCTCAGGTGGGAGTTCTGCCTTGGCGGTTGTGGGGAGGAGAGTGACGGTGCTCCAGTCCCTTCTTGAACCAAGCGCTGCACCTCGCTTTTTTGGGCGTGTAAACTCCCAGTACCGGTGGCGCAGACAAAGTTGGTTGCACTCTTCAACCCAGGCCAGTTCCAATCTCCAAATCCCAGTCTGTGCGACCTGCTTATATGGCCTTAGACACAGCTTCCCAGGCAACCCCCTCGGGCAATTCCAGGCCCCCTGCTGAGCTCTGGGTGGAGTCAGAATCGCTGCTTCCTTCTCTGGGTTGGGCTGGCGAGTATGGGCGGGGGCTTGCCTGCCGGGTTCACCGAGCCCGCTGGAGTGAGGAAAACCAGGTCCCTCTATGGCTCGTCACCCGAAACACGAACTTACAGTCAAATTTCTCAGTTTTTAGCTCTTCCCTTCCCTCTGGAGCCCCAGCCAGCCAGGAGTGCAGACGCCCGGTGTTCGCGCGGCCCTTTCAGGGGCCCAAGCCGCCCGGGAGCTACAATGGCGGCAGGCGCGCAGCTCCTCTGAAGTCCAGCTGCCAGGAGCCAGCACAAAGAAGCAGTTTGTGTGCTCAGCCCCCCCGGGACCAGTTGGCGTGAGGGGACCTGGTGTGTACGTATTTGGCAAGTACGGTCTTTCTATGCCCCGAGTGGAGGTTTTTCTGTTTCAGACTCTCTCTTTTTCCCCTCACTCCCTGCAGTGGGGGACCGCCTTCTACCCTGGAGTCTCCAATCCCCGCCTGATTTTATCTTCCCCGGTTCGCACTCACGTTAGAAGTCTTTCTCAGTGGATTCTGCGTCCTTTTTCTCCCAATCTCTCAGGTTTTGTAAGGTTTCCAATGGCTTCAGATCTTTTCTGTGTGATGTATGGGTGCGAGTGCAAGTAAGGAGCTCCTTACTTCTCCGCCATCTTGCCCCCTCCCCCTATATATTCACTTTTATAGCATCTACCTCAAGGAATATAGTTCCTTCTCACTTCTTTCGAAGAGTTTCATGCAAAGTAGGGGGAAACAGTGTATTATTCCAGATTCTATAGTCTGGAGAGGACTACAAAGAAGCGCATCAGAAGAATACAGATCTTTGGAGTTTTTAAATTTAGTTTTGCTGATTTTTAAAAATTACAATCATAATCATTATCATAAGTTCATGTACATAGGTACAATGATAATATAGGTACATTTTAAAAAATTGAGTATTATTTAACTTTGCACAATTAAATGGTAATTCCCTCCTCCCCCTATTCTCCCCTCTAACACTGTAAGCAGCCTGGCATGTATCTTCCTAGTCATTTTATGTGCATATACATATATGTGAAATGTTATAAAAATTAGGTCATTTTTAAAAAATATTCCATGCCTTTTCCCCCCCAAATTCAATAATATATCTTGTTGGTAGATTAACAGCTCTCTCATTCTTTGAAATGATGACATGGTAATCTGTAGTTTGGGTATATAATAATTTAACTCTTTTTCTAACTCATTGATGATCGATATTCAGGATCTCAGGTTTTCCTTATTATCTTATATGTGTTTCTTTTTATTTAATGTAATGTGCATTACAAGTTATTCAAGAGTATTCAGTGTGTAACTTCACATTACTCTGGTTGAAAATAAATTAATTTGTTAAGAAAATATTCCTTTAGTAGCTGCCATATTCTGAGAAAACATTGCTAAGTACTTAGGGATCAAAGAAGTGTGAAATAGAGGTTTACCCTTAAAGGCCTTATAATATAACAGAGTGCTGTAAAGAGTGATGGATCCAAGATCTTGAGCCTAATTATTCTAATCTCATGTTTTGATTTAGAAGTGCTATACAGTGCTGTCTCCCTGAAAAGATTATTTAACTAGATAAAAATTAATCATCCTATGATTATTGGTTTTCTATTGTTATTTATTACATTACCACAAATTTACCAACTTAAAACACATTTATGATATAATGAGGGATAGAAACAGAAAAATGTCCACCGTTAGCACAGAAAGCCGACCGATAGTCTGCATTGTTTCAATAGAGATTAAATATGTGCTGGTCCTACAATCTTAAAGAGTCTTATGACTGACTGACATCTTGCTGATAGTTAATGTTGAGCTGAATGATAAGCACCAGAGAAATCTTGTGAAAGTAGTTTTATGAGTTGAAATTCGAAGAAAACCTTTATGATCTAATACTTCCTGCTTGTCTCCTTCCCCTTAAACACCAAGCATATAACTACCCACTTCTTATGGCAAAAGTGCATCTTTTTCTACCTTGGGTCTGATCCCCTTGCTTATTATAATAAAAGCACCTTTTTTGCACCAAAAATGTCTCAAGAATTCTTTCTTGATTATTCACTTGAGACCCCACATCATTATACACATTCTACAGGTCAGGAACTTGCACATGGCTTACCTTGGTCTTCAGTTTTGAGGTCTCTCATGAGGCTCCAATCAAGATCTTCACCCGGGGTCTTACCTGAAGCTTGTATGAGAAAGGATCTGATTCTAAGCTCATATGTTTGTTAGTGGAATTCAGTTCCCTGTCAACTGTCAGACTGAGGGACTACTCTTTTCCAGAGGTTGTTTGGAGGTAACCCTCAGTTCCTTGTCACACTGTCCTCTCCTTTTTGTGGCTAATGAAGGGGAGCAAAAATATGCACACATACACCCCTCATCCCATCGTATGCCATGTTAGCATAAGGATTATTCTGAGCTGAAGGCAATTGTGAAGGATATATAAGAAAAGCTTTACGCCATCCCCCATTTGCCTAAAAGAAGGCCATAAATTTGTAAAGTTGTCCTCTCTTCTCTCTACCAAAAGGTTAGAAGTGAATTACCAGAAAGAACTCTAGACCTTTATCAACTCAAAGGTGGCATCAGAGAAACCTACATAACAAATTCTGCTAACTCTTTTCTTCCAGTACTTCCTCCATGTATTTACCTTCCGACAATTTGCCACCTCTAGAAACTCAAATTCCTATCTTTAGAGTCATTTCTCTAAAAAGAATATTATTATTTTGTTAAAATTTATATAAGCCCAAATTCTAACCACTCCCTTGAGTGTCTTATCAGCGTGCTCCCATGTGTATGTACAATACATGTTAATAGACTTCTGTTTGTTTTTCTCTTGTTAATCTGTCTTTTGTCAGTGTAATTTATAGGGCTCCAGCTGGGAAACCTAGGAGAATGGAGAGAATTTTTTTTTCTTTTCTCTACGCTTATTTCATCAAAGCTGGCATGGGAGAATCAATAAAGAATGTCTACTAGCAGAACAGAAATTATAATCTTATGTAATGAAATCACAAAATGATATTGTTATCTTTGCCACATACCAGTGGTTAGAAACAAGGTCCTGCTCTTACTCAAAAGAAGGGAATTACACAGAGGCATGAGCACTAGGAACAGGGGATCACAGCTGTTGGGCAGGAAGGGGGAGGCTGATGCATTTTAGAGCCTGATCACCACAATTCACAAACAAAAATTGTCACAAAGTTTTATCTGTAATTAAATTCTAGAAGTACAGATAACGGATACTAGAGAAATCAATGTACCAAGACAGATGAAAAACTATTTGTGTTACTTAGCCTAAATTGCTTATTATGAATTTATTTCCATATCTGTAAAACAAATAATGGACTAGAGGACACCTAAGGTCCTAAACCTCTATGGTTGTCAGATTACTTTAGTGAGTCTCAGAGTTCATAGCTATAACATTAATTTATGATTATTATCTTTCTGGGTAAATTCAGTCACAGAGTCTGCAAATAGAAGGAATTCATCAACTTTGAGATATTCTTATTCCCAAAAGCTATTAAAAATATTCACAATATGGCTAACAGTAATTTTTTTGTTTGGCATATGTAGAATGCTGATTTACAGTCATGTTTCAGAAAGTATCTCCCACTCTTTGTAAAACACAAACACAGAACTCTGGGCAATGGAAAACCAGTTCAGTGCAGGCTGTTGGCCTGTGTCTATGAGCACTGTTTAATAAGAGCTCTGGGTCAACTGAGAGTAAAGGGAAAAAAGTAATTATTTCCTGTTTCACTCAGAAAAAAGGAACCACGCTCTGATACAGATACTTCCTAGATACTCCCAAACTAAAGATACAGAAAATGGATCCCAGTGAAACTTAAGGGGCCATACATAAGTGGAATCATAACCAGGAGATTCACTAGACACCATTATAAAGCCACAGCATTTGAATTAAAAAGGTGGCAAAGACAAAAAGCATGCTTTGCATTGGCAAGTTCTGAAAAGCGAGAAACATTAGATTCTATCAAAACAATAGAAGACACTGCTTGCACAGTGTCTGAATAAGCAAGTGGAACAAAGTCTACCTAAAAAGAGAGCAAAAACAAATTGAAATTATCCCACTGTGGTATAAATCCCACTGTGCATTCTTTTATTTTTATGTTTTATTTATTTCTGAGAGAGAGAGAGAGAGAGAGAGCATGAGCAGGAAGGGGTCAGACAGAGAAGGAGATACAGAATCCAAAGAAGGCTCCAGGTTCTGAGCTAGCTGTCAGCACAGAACCTGATGCGGGGCTGGAACCCAGGAACCGTGAGATCATGACCTGAGCTGAAGTCAGGTGCTTAACCAACTGAGCCACCCAGGCACTCCTGTGCATTCTTTTTGGATGCATTCTTAACTGGTGGAAAAGAATGCATAAAAGTAATTTCTAAGAAACAAATTCAACTTTCAAATCATCACTCTTTTACAAATTTAAAATTTTACTATTTTCTTTTACAATTGTATGTCACTTTCTGGAAAGTCAGGCTGACTTTGCCATCATGTCAATCAAAGTAATTCTATCTTGAATTTTAGATTTGATTGCAATCTCCTTATTATGTTTCCTTAGTCATACCTCTGGATAATAAATCTGCAATCTCTGGATGTGTGTGATATTTGAACTTCCTTTCTCTTGTTCCCTTGAGTTTTGCCATTCTGATTTATTGAAAGGTATTTGAAATGACACCTTGAACTTTTGCAGTTGAAGAATGATTCTGCTGGAGTCTTCTCTAGGTGTCGGGAGAAGCCCATTCTCCCTGTGGGACTGAATAAGTAGTAAAGAGACCAGAAGGGAACTTCTTTAGCCTGGCTCCCACAGCCCTCCCCAGACTGAACCTGTAGAGGGGAAACGTTTTGTATAAGTCAGCAGCTGGTGCAGACAGTGACTCTCATGCTATCTTCATGTCTCCAAATCTAAGGCAGCTCTATTGAATTGGGAAGCTGTAATGAACCAGAATTCCCATGGGAAGTTTCACGACTCTGAACAGCTCCAGACAAGTGCCTCTCACAGAACAGGTGGCTTTTAACCTGTACAGGTACACCTGGGGTCACTAGTGTCATATTTTGGCGCTTCATGAGTATGCTTCCCAAGATACAATCAATCGGTTTTGGAAATGTCAACGACAATGTTTAAGACGCTAATTTAAAATGAGGGGAAAAACCACAGAATTTTAGATTTAGAACAGAGCTTTGGAGTTCAGTGCTTCTTAGATTTTCCATGCGTGTTGCTAAAAGATAAACTGAGGCATGTTAAAAATGTTAGGATTTTATTTGAGCCTAAATTAATTCCAATCAGGCAGTGCCAAAACTGGATGTGTTTAGGCATGTTCTACCAAAAAGAGCTTGAAGAAGGACTTTTGTAGAGAAAAGGTGGAAGCAAAGTAAGGAAATTATTGATTGGCTATAGCAAAGACCGCTGTTTTTGATTGGTTGTCCTTAGCCTTTTGATTTAGAAACTTTGAGGTCACCACAGCATTAGAGTTACATTGGTCTAAAGACCTCCTGATTTAATTAATTTAGCCAAGAGAATTACTTTGGATCTTGTTAATATGCAGATTCTAATACAGCGGGTCTGAGTGAGGTCCAAGGTTCTTCGGTATGTCTGGTAGGATTTAGGCTGACCACACTTGGACTAACAAGGGCCTAGTTTAACCCTTCGTTTATAGGTGTTTAAGGATTGCTTAGAATCAGATAGATAGTTGGCAATAGAACCAAGACTAAAGGCCAGATTTACTGTTTTTCTTTGCCAAATATTTAATAACCTTCTTTCTCTCTTTGTCATATCCTCAAAATTTAACATTATTAAGTCTCAATATATGTAGATTATAAAGGTATCCAATTTACTACCTATGCTAGAGGGTGTGAATTATAATCATTGGAGAATTTTACTTCATTAACGTTTTTTCTTAGAAGATAGAACTGAGCTTTCATATTTTCCTTAACTAAAAGGTGCTTGATTATTTCTGAATGCCTTAATTAATAGGAATCATAGGAAAAAATTGAGAAATTACAAATTTCAACCACATACGTGAGATCTTAGGCAAACCACATACCTGGGAAAAAACCCATATTTTATAATTAAGTGTCCTTCTTCTACATGAACATTAATACATAAACACATAAAGAAAAAACAGTGAAATGAGAACAATGAGAAAGAGAGGAATGGAAAGATACAAGCAATGTTGTGAACTAGAATACTGCTCTCTCCATCACAGAAGCAAATGAACACACAGAGAGAGTTTGAAAAGTGTATTTCAATAATGCCAGATCTAAAGCAGAAAGAAGGAAAGAGAACACAGAGCTCCATATCCCAGTGTGGAATCACAGATCGACTCTGAAACAACCGAGTTGATTTAAATTATTTGGCTTGAGTGTATCTGTTGTCTAGAAGTCCAGCAATTTAATCATTTGAATATCGAACATCACCTAAAAGCAGGGCTGAAAATTCTTTCAGAAAGGGAGGTCTCTTTACCCCTCAGGGCCCAGTATAATTCTCACAAGAGTGCACATGGAGAAAGTGTTGGAAGTTATTTTCTGGGTCAAGCTCTGCATTACAACAAATATGGATTCAACCAGAAAAGTAAGCCTTAAATTGCTTATTTAAAAAAAAAATGTAACCACAGTTCTTTTGCTGCTGCTTACATTGTTACACAAACAAATAAGTCCTTTTAATTGGCCCACCCCCAGGGCAAACAGCTCACCCCAGTAAGTAATCATGTGGAAGAGTGGAGTCTGTGGAGGTGGGGTGCATCCTGCTGAACAATCTTTGCTTTTATTTTACCAACTGATTTTAAAAGGCAGCATTGTAACTTGGTATTAAATATTTACGAATTATATTAAGGTAAGATTGATTCATTTAACAGACATAATGGAGTGGGGAAGCCGCATGGAGTGACTAAAGGGCTTCACAGTGGGAAATCCTTGCTAGCAGGCATCAATCCGCACCTGGTAATGGCCATGAATAGGCTCGCAGTCTTGCTATTTAAATAAATTGATGTGCAATTCATCTGCTGTTTAGAGCCATTGGAAATGCACTGCACTAACTCTATTCCTTGGCAAGCATCCCAATTAAGTGCCTGGGTCATTTATTAGAGTGCCAAGTTCAGTTCAAGTTGCTACCCAGTTTTTACCATTTACGAAAATGGCAATTTTTTCTGAAAGGGGTTATAGGGGGTGCGGATGGGGGGTGGAGCAGCAAGTGTAGTAGAAATAAAACCTGGACTCAGATGGGTGCAGTTCAAATTCTGACTTCACCACTAGAAGCATATGTCATTGAATCTCCCCAAAGCTTTTTTTTTTAATCTCTGTAAAGGAAAGAATAATATGCCTGCATTACCTGCTTGTGAGGCACAAAACAAGATAATAAAAGTGAAAGCACATTTCAGTTTAAAAAGTGCTATTCAAAATTTTGACTTATCACTACAAGCATAATTCTTGCAAGGGTACCATAAGTGCCTTCCATTCATTTCCCCTAGTGTTCTACATTCTTCCCTCCCCTCCCTTTTCTGTCTTGATCAGACAGTCTCAGAACTGAGAGGAGAATAAAAGTGTCAACCTTTTAAAAAGCTTACGTCTTATGATGTAAAACATAGGCTTGTATTTCTTCCTGCTAAAATGTTCATACTAGTCTTGTACTTTTATTAGCCACTTCTTGGTGATACATAAATCACTAAGAGAGCATTTTAAAAGTACGTAAAATTGGTATGATCGTACAGAGCTGCTAGTTAATTTGAAATTTTTATTTATTTCATAATCACTTTTAATAGATTTCTGTTGATTCCAGTTATTTTGAAATGTACCATTCTTTCTTCCATCTTGCCCAATTGGAGGTGTTTGGTGAATTGGTTGTGAAATATAGAAATGTGATTTATGTGTTTTAATTTTAGAGAAATATAACTTAAAACAAATTAAATCCATGTTTGTAATTGAAAAATAAGTTCTAAAACACAAATTGCTTCATGAATTGTCTCCTATTGAAAAGTTTGAAATAAGCAATACTATGAGCTATAACCCTTTGAGGTCCACATTTCTCTACTGATTCAATTAAAGTGCATAGTAGCCCACTAAAATGCTATTGATAGAAATGTATATTAGGAATTGTATTGATTTAGGTTATTTACTATTCTAATCTCTTTGTTGTTTCCTTTTTTAATTATCTTGTGCACATTATTAAAAATAATTAATAAGATGGTTGAATATGGTTTGCTGAATGTTACTTACTCATTACTATCTAATACTCTTTAGCATCCTTTGTGACTAAATCTGATGTCCACCGTAGCCAAATTAAGATATTTCCATTGAAAGCAACCAGTGTGATTATAATTCAACTACATTCAGTGAGACCCCAAGCAATGTTACCTTCTATATAGCAAAGTGATATTTTCTAAAATTTTCACTATAGTCGGGCGACTGCCATTATACGAACTATAACTCATCTGTCTACTCAGCCTTCCTCTACTGATTTTTATCTTTCTTGGCTAACTATCACCAGAATAATGGTTTCTACAAGAGTCTAGTTGGTATCAAGTTCTTTTTGCTTGGGAATTAGCACATGCAAAGAAGTATTGGTTATACTGATAAGGTTTAGTGGAAAAATAGCTGGCCACTCTTCCCAGTTTTAGTTGGAACAGAGTTTCCAATATTTCTCAACTCAACATACTTCATAGGATAATAAGACGTAGTGGTAGAGGCTGATTGGGGGATAGCAGGATACTGCTAAAACAGACTGCTGCCTATCCGGATTTTTGAAATTAATAGATGCTCAAGTCTCTGGTTAATTTTTTAATGTAATAAAAATCCAACAGAACTCACAAATCTCTTCTTTAACTCCTCCACCTCTCCCTACAGTACTATAATTCTGTGGTTATATTTTTGTTAAAATATAGTCCTCAGGGGTGCCTGGGTGACTCATTCGGTTAAGCATCTGATTGTGGCTCAGGTTATGATCTCTCGGTTTGAGAATTTAAGTCCTGTGTTGTCCTCTGTGCTGATGGCTCAGAGTCTGGAGCCTGCTTCAGATTTTGTCTCCCTTCTGCTCTCTGCCCCTCCCCCATTTACACTCTGCCTCTCTCTCTCAAAAATAGATGAACATAAAAAATTTTAAAAAACCCACATAGTCTTCAAAATGTAAAAAATCATGCTACTTATACAAATATAAAATGAACACATGCCAAGATTTTATTAAACTTATTAATTAATGAGGGAACCATTAAAATGTTATAACTTATTCAAAGGAGAAGCTGACAAACAGACCTCTATAGGCAATCTGGAGTGATGAAATTAATTTGCTAACAAAAGCAAAACTGATCATCCTATGGGCACTAAGGTCATGTTTGGAACCATTTTTGCTATAGGGTTGATATTCATTCTATTCCTTACCAGACAAAATATAATCGCATTTTTCAGGACAAGAATTATTTGTATTATCATCAAGTTTCTACAACTTAAAGAATTATAAAAAATAGCCTTGTCAAAGACAATAAAAAAGGAAGACCCTTAGAGCATCAGATACCTCTAAAGGATTTGTAAGACCATACTCAGCATTTCATTATAAGGACATTCAGTAATTGTTTGCCCATTTCAAAGTCTTTCATAATTTGTCCTAACATTTGTAACTGGATGATACTATTGTAATCATATCAAGATTCTCCAGCTCCATTTCTACTAAAGGGTCAAGCTCCTTGACCACTAGAAGCCATTACCAAGGCTGTGAGTCCTTTTTCTATATTTCCTCTTACTGCTCTCATATCTATGGTCCTCTTACTAGCCACATCCCACTTCATTTCCCATAAATGCATGAGCAATCACTCCTGGAACTATAGTCTGTAATGCAAACATTTTACTAATGTTACTAATACAACATCATGAATAGAAAAGAAAGAATCTCTAAAAGAGCTCAAACAATGGCTTTATCCTTAGAGTATCTCTAAGTTTGAGAAAGAGAAAAGAGAGAAATGCATTCCTACTAAAAATAGAACACCACATGGATGGAGGTTCACTCTCTTTCTATACTCCAGCCTTATGAATATGTAATGTAGTCTGTTTTCCTTAATAACATTCTTCCACCAGATATCTGTCTGCCTCTGTTCCAGAATGTTCTACTCTCACTCCTTCTTTCTTGCAAACATTTTCTGGAAAGGGGGGACCTCAACCCAATCAATTCTGACTACATCCTGGAAAATTTATTTGGCCAGATAGATCCCAAACAAGCCCAGCCTTACTCATACTGCCATAATCAGACTCAACACATTGAAACCTATTGGATTTGGAAAACCAGTGCTGAGAGTTCAGGTGTCAGAAGTCTATACATAGAGCACACTTAGGGATCATTTATAAAACTACCTGCCCTAGGGCCTTGAGCCTGGAATGCCAGTTTATAATAGAGATTTGCCCTGGGCAGATAACCAGAAGTAGTAACGGAAACATGGGCTAAAGATGACTTGGATCACTTGAGGGCCAATAGCCATGTTATTTTAGTCACGAAGATGAATCCCAGGCTAACTCCTACATGAGAAATAGCCCATGGAAGATCCAGCAACAGAGACTGAGGAGTATTCCAAAAAGCCAAGACATATGAAGGGAATGTGGACAATTGACTGGAGGCCAGAGGCCAAAGGCCAGAGTGAGACAGTAACCCTGACCTAAAACTAAAAGGCTTGTCTGTTTGTATGTTACTCTGGGTCATGGGTTGGCTCCATTGCATGCAGTATGTATATGGAGGAGGGTGATTTTCTGCATGGTTAATATGATGTTTTTCTGTATTACAGATATGTAGGATTGGTAAACACTAAAGAGGAGTCAAGCAGCTTGTAAGAAATATTGTCTCCGAGATAACTTATAATTTCTGTAACAAAAAATTACCAAAGAGAAATGACATTTGGAAGCATAATTACTTGCCACTGAGGTTTTGAGTGTATAGTGCAGAGTCTATTGTGAAGTTCTACCCTCAGATATAGGACCTCTTATGATTCCAGGTGATTAGTGAACCCACTGCCAAATATCTGTACCTATCATGAAGCTTTTCTGGATTCATAAATGATGAAAAACATTGTCTTAAATTTTGACTTTATTTTCCCTCACAGAACAACGAAGTCAATAAAAGTATGATTCATTTATCCTTAAATAATTAGGATCTTGGTTTTTAATAGCTACTAGATTTTGAGAGTCAATTGATTCCATTTTTTTTTCTTTCATAGCTTATTTTCAAATTGGTTTCCATATAACACCCAGTGCTCATCCCAACAAGTGCCCTCCTCCATGCCCATCACTCTCCTTCCCCTCTACCTCACCCCCCATCAGCCTTCAGTTTGTTCTCAGCATTCAAGAGTATCTCATGGTTTTCCTCCCTCTCTCTCCACAATGATTTTTCCCCTTCTCCTCCCCCATGGTCCTCTGTTAAGTTTCTCCTAATCAAGCTAAAAAGTGAAAACATATGGTATCTGTCTTTCTCTGACTGACTTATTTCGCTTAGCATAACACCCTCAAGTGCCATCCACATGGCTACAAATGGCCAGATTTCATTCTTTCTCATTGCCATGTAGTATTCCATTGTATAGATAAACCACATCTTCTAGATCCATTTGTCAGTTGATGGACATTTAGGCTCTTTCCATGATTTNTTCCTGTCTCACATTCAGGTCCTTTTTCCATTTTGAGTTTATTTTTGTGTATGGTGTGAGAAAATGATCTAGTTTCATTCTTCTATAGGTTGCTGTCCAGTTCTTCCAGCATCATCTGTTAAAAAGGCTGTTTTTTAACAGATACTCTTTCCCACTTGGTCAAAGATTAGTTGGCCATTCATTTGTGGGCCCAATTCTGAGTTCTCTCTTCTATTCTACTGGTCTATGTGTCTGTTTTTTGCCAAGAGCATACTGTCTTGATGAATACAGCTTTGTAGTAGAGGCTAAAGTCTGGGATTGATATGCCTCCCATTTTGGTTTTCTTCTTCATTATTACCTTGGATATTCAGGGTCTTATGTGGTTCCATACAAATGGAATGTTAGAATTGTTTGTTCTACCTTTGAGAAGAATGCTGGTGCAATTTTGATTGGGATTGCATTGACTGTGTAGATTGCTTTGGGGAGTAATGACATTTTAACTGTATTTATTCTTCCAATCCATGAGCATGAAATGTTTTTCCATTTCTTTTTCTCTTCTTCAATTTCCTTCATAAGTTTTCTCTAGTTTTCATCATCTTATATCTTTGGTTAGGTTTATTCCTAGGTATGTTATGGCTTTTTGTGCAATTGTGAATGGGATCAGCNCCATTGAGGAGGATGTTAGCTGAAGGTTTCTCATGAATGGTTTTTATGATGTTTAAGTAAGTTCCTTCTATCCTGACTTTCTCGATGGTCTTTATTAAGAAGAGATGCTGTATTTTGTCAAATGCTTTTTCTGCATCTATCGACAGGATCATATGGTTTTTATCTTTTCTTTTGTTAATGTGATGTATCACATCGGTTGATCTGCGAATATGGAACCAGCCCTAGACCCCAGGAATGAATCCCAGTTGAACATGGTGGATAATTCTTTTTATGTGCTGTTGAATTCGATTTGTAAGTATCTTGTTGAGGATATTTGCATCCGTATTCATCAAGGATGTTGGCCTGTAGTTCTCTTTTTTTGCTGGGTCTCTGTCTTACTTGAGAATCAAAGTGATGCTGGCTTCATAGATGAGTCCAGAAGTTTTCCTTCCATTTTTATTTTTTGGAATAGCTTGAAAAGAAAGGGTATTAGCTCTGATTTAAATGTCTGTTAGGATTCCCTGGGGAATTCCTCTGGCCCAGGGCTCTTATTTGTTGGGAGACTTTTGATAACTGATTCAATTTCTTCACTAGTTATGGGTCTGTTCAGATTTTCTATCTCTTCCAGTGTGAATTTTGGTAGTGAGTGTGCGTTTATGAATTTGTCCATTTCTTCTAAGTTGTCCAGTTTGTTGACATATAATTTTTCATAGTATTCCTTGATAATTGCTTGTATTTTATAAGGATTGGTTGTAATAAGTCCATTTTCATTCATGATTTTGTCTCTTTGGGTGCTCTCTCTCTTCTTTTTGAGAAGCCTGGCTAGAGGTTTGTCAATTTTGTTTATTTTTTCAAAAAACCAACTCTTGGTTTCATTGATCTGTTCACCTGTTCGTTTTCAGATTCTATATTGTTTATTTCTGCCTTGATCTTTATTATTTTTCTTCTTTTACTAGGTTTGGGGTGCTCTTGTTGCTCTCCTTCTATTTCCTTTAGGTGTGTTGTGAGATTTTGTACTTGAGCTTTTTCTAATTTTTGAAATAGACCTGGACTGCAATGCACTTTCCTCTTAGCAGTGCCTTTCCTGCATCTGAAAGAGTTTGGATTGTTGTATATTCATTTTCATTTGTTTTCGTATATTTTTAATTTCTTCTCTAATTTCTTTAGTGGCCCATTCGTTCTTTAGTAGGGTGTTCTTTAACCTCCATGTTTTTGGAGGTTTTCCAGACTTCTTTCTGTGATTGATTTCAAGTTTCATAGCATTGATCTGAAAGTGTGCATGGTATGATCTCAATTTTTTTATATTTATTGAGGGCTGCTTTATTTCCCAGTATGTGATCTATCTTGGAGAATGTGCCAGGCGCTCTTGAGAAGAAAGTTAATTTCATGGCCTCAGGATGTAGAGTTCTAAATACATCATTTCAATCCATCTGGTCCAATGTGTCATTCAAGTCCATTGTTTCTTTAATGATTTTCTGTCTAGTTGATCTATCCAGTGATATAAGTAGAGTACTAAAGTCCCCTGCTATTAGCACATTCTTATCGATAGGAGTGTTTCTGTTTGTGATTAATTGTTTTATGTATTTGGGTCTTCCATGTTTGGTGTGTAAACATTTATAATTCTTAACTCTTCCTGATGGATAGACCCTGTAATTATTATATAATGCCCTTCTTCAACCCTTGTTACTGCCTTTACTTTAAAGTCCAGTTTGTCTGATATAAGCATGGCTACTCCAATTTTCTTTTGACTTCCAGTAGCATGATACATATTTCTCCATCCCCTTACTTTCAATCTGAAGGTGTCTTTAGGTCTAAAATGAGTCTCTTGTAGACAGCAAATAGATAGATCTTGATTTTTATCCATTCTGCTACCCTATGTCTTTTGATTGGAGCATTTAGTCCATTTACATTCAGTGTTTTATAGAAAAATATGAGTTTAGAGTCATTGGGTTCTCTGTAGGATTCATGCTTGTAGTGGTGTCTCTGGTACCTTGTGTTCTTTGCAACATTTCCGTCATAGAATCCCTTTTAGGATGTCTTGTAGGGCTGGTTTAGTGGTGACGAATTCTTTCCATTTTTGTTTATTTAGGAAGACTTTTATCTCTCCTTCTATTCTGAGTGACAGGTTTTCTGGATAGAGGATTCTTGGCGGCATATTTTTTTCTGTTCATCACATTGAAGATGTCTTGCCATTCCTTTCCAGCCTGCCAAGTTTCAGTAGATAGGTCTGTAACTACTCTGATAGGTCTCCCTTTGTATGTTAGGGTCTTTCAATCATTAGCTGCTTTCAGAATTTTCTCCTTGTTCTTATTTTTGCCAGTTTCATTATAATATGTTGTGCTGAAGATCGATTCAAGTTACATCGGAGGGGAGTTCTCTGTGCCTCCTGGATTTCAATGTCTGTTTCCTTCCCCAATTTGGGGAAATTCTCAGCTATAATTTGTTTACAGACTCTTTCAGCGCCTTTCCCCCTCTTCCTCTTCTGGAATTACTATGATAGGGATATTATTCCATTTGACTATATCACTCAGTTCCAGAATTCTCCATTTGTGTTCCTGCATCAGTTTATCTCTCTTTTTCACAGCTTCCTCTTTTGCTATAATTGTGTGTTATAATTCACCTATTCTCCTCTCTGCCTCTTCAATCCATGCTTTGGATGCCTCCATTTATTATGCACCTCATTTATAGCTTTTTTTTCATTCATCACAGCTATTTTTAATCTCCATAGTCTTTGTAGCAATAGCTTCTCTGATGTCTTCCATGCCTTTTTCAAGCCTAGTGATTAATTTTATAACTATTGTCCTAAATTCTTATTCAGTTTTGTTGCTTATATCTGTTTTGAGCAGTTCTTTAGCTGTCATTTCTTCCTTGAATTTCTTTATAGGAGAGTTCTTCCGGTNAGGAAGACTTTTATCTCTCCTTCTATTCTGAGTGACAGGTTTTCTGGATAGAGGATTCTTGGCGGCATATTTTTTTCTGTTCATCACATTGAAGATGTCTTGCCATTCCTTTCCAGCCTGCCAAGTTTCAGTAGATAGGTCTGTAACTACTCTGATAGGTCTCCCTTTGTATGTTAGGGTCTTTCAATCATTAGCTGCTTTCAGAATTTTCTCCTTGTTCTTATTTTTGCCAGTTTCATTATAATATGTTGTGCTGAAGATCGATTCAAGTTACATCGGAGGGGAGTTCTCTGTGCCTCCTGGATTTCAATGTCTGTTTCCTTCCCCAATTTGGGGAAATTCTCAGCTATAATTTGTTTACAGACTCTTTCAGCGCCTTTCCCCCTCTTCCTCTTCTGGAATTACTATGATAGGGATATTATTCCATTTGACTATATCACTCAGTTCCAGAATTCTCCATTTGTGTTCCTGCATCAGTTTATCTCTCTTTTTCACAGCTTCCTCTTTTGCTATAATTGTGTGTTATAATTCACCTATTCTCCTCTCTGCCTCTTCAATCCATGCTTTGGATGCCTCCATTTATTATGCACCTCATTTATAGCTTTTTTTTCATTCATCACAGCTATTTTTAATCTCCATAGTCTTTGTAGCAATAGCTTCTCTGATGTCTTCCATGCCTTTTTCAAGCCTAGTGATTAATTTTATAACTATTGTCCTAAATTCTTATTCAGTTTTGTTGCTTATATCTGTTTTGAGCAGTTCTTTAGCTGTCATTTCTTCCTTGAATTTCTTTATAGGAGAGTTCTTCCGGTTCATCATTTTGGCTAGCTTTCTGTCTCTTGTTAGTTTTCAAAGCTTGTTATGTGCTCTGCACCTGCAAGGACTGCTGTATTAAAGAAGGCTCATTGACTGTCCAGGGCCTGTCCATTCAGGAAGTGTTTTTTGAATGGTGTCTCTTGGTATCTCTTGTTGAGACTTTGGTTATTTTATTTCCCTACTTGTAGTGGCATTTGGGACTCTCCACCATGTATGCTTTGGCTTGTTTTTTGAGGTAACCCTGGAAAAGAAAACAGACAGACAAACACACAGGGAACAAAGGCACGCAAACGCACAGACAAATCCAAAAAACATGCAAACCGAAAGGGAAAAAGAAAAAGAAGAAACAGAGAAAAGAAAAGAGAAAAACTCAAAAGATAAAGAACAGTCTAAAAGCATAAAACCAGAATTCCCCGCTACAAATAAAGAGCAGGGTGTATGCAGTGCTGATGGAAGAGCATATAGAAAGAGAGAAACGACAGGGCATGGAGAAAGTGAAATTGGACAATGACCAGGCAGAGAGACTAAGAGGCTTAATTCAGAGAGAGAAAGAGGAGAATATGGTAGGAGGCGAGGAGAAAGAAACGAAGATAATGTTACTCAGAGAAACTATATAGTCTGGTGACTCCAGAGAGAGAGATTGAAAGATAGTGGTGGAGGTGTAGAATATACATCTAGAGTATGTATTAAATGTGACTGTTTAAGCAAACCAATGACCAAAGTGTCCATGTCAGCAGAGGGGAGGGATACGAACGAGACAGGGAAAATATACTGAATAGAAAGAATTGATCTAGAATTAATCACGGCAGTGCATCCATGTTGGTCTTACCCCAGGCTTCAGTAAAAAAAGAAAAAAAATATCTCTCTAGCGGGGATGGGTGTGGTTCGGTGTAGGCCTTTAGCCTCCACTGTGGTCCCACTGGGTGCTCCCTGAGGTCCCGCATTGGTGGTTGTGAGGAGAAAAATGGCGGCACCCCAGTCCCTTCTCGAACGAAGCATTGAAAATCACTCTTTTGGGTCAGATCTCACTGTGCTGTAGGTGTAGCCAAGGTGGGCCGTGTTCTATGTCCCAAGCCCAGCTTCGTTTCCAGGTGTTAGTCTGCATGTTTTATTGATACTGCCCGAAATATAATCCTGCAGGCTGGGCCACTTTCCAGCTGGGGAGATTGAGCCGGGAGAGAAGGGGAGTAGTTTCTCCTGGCCCTGCCTGGGACCAGGGCACCCAGCCCAAAGTCAGCGCCACAGCTAGAAATAAGATCACTCTCCATCCCGAGCCTAGGTTTTCTCTTCCTCAGGGACAGTTCTATTAGCAGTTTCAGCCACTCTTTCTCCTCCCCTCGACTCTCCGCGGCTCCCCACAAAGGGGGTTCCCTCCCCTCCCTCTGTGTCTCTGGGTCCTAGCCCATTTTTATCTTCTCCAGTTCGCACTTACATACCTATGAGGTTGTCTTCTCAGTGGACTCTGTCTCTTTTCCTCCCAGACTCCTGCGGTTCAGTGTCCTATGACTCCAGGCCTTCTCTGTTTGAAAATAGGGGCAAGCGAAATGTATGGGGCTCCCTACTTCTCCATCATCTTGCCTGCCTCTTGAATCCATTTTTTAAAGTGCATTAAAACCTCCATTTTTACAAAATAAAAGGTACTTGAGCTGCTTGAAGGCAAAAATTCTGTGTCAGATGTTTAGACTAAGTCCACCCTATAATTTCTGATCATTTGTTGCTTGACATAGCATTTACAGCATATTTATATACATTTTTAAGCAGACACATACAGCAAATCCTTCTATTATAATTTTCAAGAACTAATGATATAGTATGAGCACCTTAAATTAAGCTCAATTCTTAGGTCCTTTATGCTATCTCTGAAGCTGGGTTTTGTGAAGGAAAGACTTCTAAAGTGATGATCTTTCCCAGTAAACAGAGGTGTAAGGAAGTGGAAGTCTTAGAATTTGGAGAATGTCTGTTGGAATCAGTATTGTAATCTTCTAACCTTAACTAGTACCATTATAAAAGCTTTAAGGGAGCACTGACATGTTGAGTACAGAAACTTCAAACTTGCATTACCTTGCCTTGCTTTCTAAATTTAAAAATAAATTTATTAATTTGTTAATGTTTTATTTATTTCTGAGAGAGAGAGAGAGAGAGAGGAAGCATAAGCAGGGGAGGGTCAGAGGGAGAGAGGGAGACACAGAATCCGAGAAGCATAAGCAGGGGAGGGTCAGAGAGAGAGAGGGAGACACAGAATCCGAAGCAGGCTCCAGGCTCTGAGCCAGCTGTCAGCACAGAGCCCGGTGTGGGGCTTGAAGCCACGAACCATGAGATCATGACCTGAGCCAAAGTTGGACACTTAACTGACTGAGCCACCCAGGCGCCCCTAAAAATAGATTTTAAATGGCTTAAAGTTTATCAAAATATTTCTTAGCCCATGGAACAAAATAAGACAATTCTGTATTAAGTCATCTATGTTAATGGAATCATTTGTTTTTTTGTGCAAGACTTTTATAAAAAGCTTATAATTTGGGCAATCTGTTACTTATAACACTCAATATTGAAAATTAAAAAAAAATTGTTTCCCAATGATTGAATGAATTCATATAGTGTATAAAGGAAATAATTTTTGGTGAAAATTTATTATTTTGACACGTGTCACCTAAAATTATCATTAAAGAAAATTAGAACTTCCCTTTTCTGTGACATGACCAAGATGATGGAGTAGCATAGAAGTTCTCCACTTCTCTTATCCCTGAAATGCAGCTAGATCAGCACCAAGCCATTTTGAACACCTAGGAAACTGATCTAAGGATTAACACAAGCTACATAAGTTGATCCACAACTTGGCAACTACATGGTGCAGAGAGGTGAACCTGGGGAGAGAGAAACCACAGAAGGTAGGGAGCTGTTTTTGCAGAAAGAGGGTAGAGAAGGTGGGGGGGGAGTGCAGTACATCTGGAGAGCAGGAAAAGCATTCCCCCAAAAGTAGCTGGAGAGAAAGAGAAAGAGTGGAAACACTCACAAGGGACTGAATCAGAAGTCTGTTCCCCAAAATCATTGATGGGGAGAAAGGAGAAGTACTATTAAAATTCTATAAACTTGGGAGTGCACAGATGGAAATCCTGGAGCTCAATACCTGGTGTTGCTCTGGTTGGGAGGAAGGGAAAATCCCTTGGAGCAGGCACTGAGGTCCAAGGGGCTGATGGGCCACACAGGGAGAAGCAATTCCCCTGCTTGGAGGGCATTTGGTATAGGTCGTATCACCTCTCCATAGGCAAAGGTTCTTGTGTTCTCTGGAGAGCAGCCACGTTTGCTGGTATTGGTACAAAGATGCCAGATTGTGGTGAAATCTGGTGCTAGCTGTGTGTTCTGATTTGCCATAATCTCTGAATCTCTGTAGCTGTTCAATCATGCAAATATTTTCTGGGTCAAGCCAGCACCTGGCCATTGCTCAGCCAGACTCTTCCCCAGATGATTGGAACAAGTCCAAACTGCAGGGTTCTCTAAAGTCAGGGACAGTTTAGAAACACAACACCATCTGAGATGAAATTTGGGAGAAGGTGCCACCTGGCAGGCTGATGGCTTGGACACATACAGTGTATAAGTAGGGAATGGATGGAAGCCTGAGATAAAGGAGGGGTGCTTGATTGTGGGTCAGTGAGAGCACAGAGTTCCCCTGTGCCCGAGACTAGGAAGCTGGGTGAAGCCATCTTCACGTCTTCTGTGCATTCACATACACATGCATGGACACATAAGTCACACTGATAAGCATTAAGCTAAGCAGTGCCACCTGGTGGAGAATGGAGCCATTACATCAAGCCCTGCCCAACTGCACCTTCCAAGCACATGCCCTAGAGGACACCACAGATCTCTTGACATGCTTAGTGTCTATATGTGCTTTATAGTTTCAGTCCTGGGTGAAATTGGATATAACTTCATTCGGGTTTCATTATGTTTGCTGGTCCATCTGTTCTTTGTTCTTTTTCCTTCCCTCTTCTCCTTTCTTGGATACAGAAAGATAAAACTATATTTTTATTTTCCTTTTTTTTAAATTAAAATCTATTTACTATGTTTGTTATTTTTTGGTAAATTTTAAGTTCTATTTCACTTTCTTCATTTTGTTTTATTCTATATTATTATGTACTTTTTTATTTTTAAACTTTTCTTTATTTCTTTTCTTTTTTTTTTCTCCTTTTCTATCAAATTCTTTCAACAACTAGAACAAAACATACCTAGGATCTAGCTTCTTTTATTTGATTCTTTGTATTGTTTTTAATTTTTTAATTTTAAATTTAATTTTATTAGTTTTTTTCCTCCAAAATGACAAAATGAAGGAATTAACCCCAAAAGAATAGAGAAATGACAGCCAGGGGCTTAATCAACACAGATAAAAGTAAGATGTTTGAACTAGAATTTAGAATCAGGATAATAACAATACTACGTGGTGTTGAAAAAAGATAAAATCTCTTTCTGAGAAGATAAAAGAAGTGAAATCTAGTCAGGGCAAAATTTAAAATGCTATAACTGAGATGCAATCTTGAATGGATGCTACAGCAGCAAGGACGGACAAAGCAGAGCAGCGAATTAGTGATATAGAAGACAAAATTATGGGGAATAATGAAGCAGAAAAAAAGAGGGAAGCTAAGGCAAAAGAGAATTATATAAGAATTAGAGAACTCAGTAACTCATTATAAAGGAATAGCATCTGAAGATAAAGAGAGAGAAAAAGGGGTAGAAGCATTATGTGAGCAAATAATAGCAAAAAACTTTCCCAACTTGGGGAAAGACACAGACATCAAAATCCAGGAAACACAAAAATCTCCCATTAGATTCAATAAAAACCGACAATCAACAAGGCATATCATAGTCAAATTCACACACAAAAAACACAAAAACAAAAAACAGACAAGGAAAGAATTATGAAAGTAAGAAGGGAAAGATAAGTCCTTAACCTATAAGGGAAGACAGATCAGGGTTACAGCATACCTATCTACAGAAACTTGCCAGCCCAGAAAGGAGTGGCAGAATATATTCAATGTGTTGAATTGGAAAAATGTGCAGCCAAGAATTATTTATCCAGCAAGGCTGTCATTTAAAATAGAAGGAAAGATAAAGAGTTTCCCAGACAAATAAAAACTAAAGGAGTTTGTGACCACTAAACCAGCCCTGCAAGAAATTTTAAGGGGACTCTCTGAGTGGAGAAAAGATGAAACAAAACAAAAAAGATCAAAAGCAATAAAGGCTAGAAAGTACTAGAGAATATCACCAGAAACTCCCAACTCTAAAGGCAATACAATAGCAATAAATTCATATCTTTCAGTACTCACTCTAAAAATCAATGGACTAAATTCTCCAATCAAAAGACATAGGGTATCAGAATGAATAAGAAAACAAGATCCATCTATATGCTGTTTACAAGAGACTCATTTTTGACATAAAGACACCTTCAGATCGAAGTAAGGGGATGGAGAATTATCGATCATGCTAATGGTAGTCAAAAGAAAGCCAGAGTAACCATATTTATATCAGACAAACTAGATTTTAAAATAGTAACAAGAGATGAAGAAAGAAATTATATCATAATTAAGGGGTTTATCCACCAAGAAGACCTAACAACTGTAAACATTTATGCCTCCAAGGTGATACACCAAATTATATAAATCAATTAATCATAAACACAAGGAAACTCATTGATAATAATACTATAATAGTAGGAGACTTCAACAGCCCACTTACCGCAATGGATAGCTCATCTAAACAGAAAACCAACAAGGAAACAATGGCTTTGAATGACACACTGAACCGGATGGACTTAACAGATATATTGAGAACATTCCATCCTAAAGCAGCAGAATACACATTCTTCTCTAGTGCACATGGAACATTCTCCAGAACTGATCACACACTGGGACACAAATCAACCCTTAACAACCACAAAAAGATCAAGATCATATTGTGCATATTTTCAAAACACAACACTATGAAACTCGAAATAAACCCAAGAAAAAACTTGGAAAGACCTTGGAGTCTAAAACTTGGAAAATACTTGGAGACTAAAGAGCATCCTGCTAAAGAATGAATAGGTTAACCAAAAAATTAAAGAGGAAATTAAAAAGCACATGGAAGCCAATAAAAATGATTCTATGACAGCCCAAAATCTCTGGGATATGGCAAAGGTGGTCATAAGAGGGAAGTATATAGCAATCCAGGCCTTCCTAAAGAAGAAACAAAGNCTGATCACACACTGGGACACAAATCAACCCTTAACAACCACAAAAAGATCAAGATCATATTGTGCATATTTTCAAAACACAACACTATGAAACTCGAAATAAACCCAAGAAAAAACTTGGAAAGACCATGAATACTTGGAGACTAAAGAGCATCCTGCTAAAGAATGAATGGGTTAACCAAAAAATTAAAGAGGAAATTAAAAAGNGCCCCCAAACAGTAGAAGATGGGAAATAATAAGGATTAGAGCATAAATCAATAATCTTGAAATTAAAAAACAGAACAGATCAAGAAAACCAGGAGCTGGTTCTTTGAAAGAATTAACAAAATTGATAAACCTCTTGCCAAAATGATCAAAAAGAAAAAAAGAAAAAGACTCAAATAAATGAAAACAAGAATGAAAGAAGAGAGACCACAACCAANTTGGAGTCTAAAACTTGGAAAATACTTGGAGACTAAAGAGCATCCTGCTAAAGAATGAATAGGTTAACCAAAAAATTAAAGAGGAAATTAAAAAGCACATGGAAGCCAATAAAAATGATTCTATGACAGCCCAAAATCTCNTGCCAAAATGATCAAAAAGAAAAAAAGAAAAAGACTCAAATAAATGAAAACAAGAATGAAAGAAGAGAGACCACAACCAAACACTGCAGAAATACAAACAAAATAAGAGACTATTATGAACAATTTTATGCCAATAAATTGGGTATTCTGTAAAGATGGACAAATTCCTAAAACACATAAACTACCAAAACTGAAACACGAAGATAGAAAATTTGACCAGACCCATAACCAGTAAAGGAATCGAATTAGTAATACAAAATCTACAAAAAACAAGATTCCAGGGCCAAATGGCTTTCCAGGGGAATTCTACCAAACATTTACTTTTTTTTCCTTTTTTTTAATGTTTTATTTATTTCATAAAGACAGAGAGAGAGATAGCGTGAGCAGGGGAGGGTCAGAGAGAGAGGGAGATACAGAATCTGAAGCAGGCTCCAGGTTCTGAGCTAGCTGTCAGCACACGAACCCACGAACAGTTGAGATTATGACCGGAGCCAAATTCGGACGCTTAACCGACGAGCCACCCAGGCACCCCTCTACCAAACATTTAAAGAAATGTTAACACCTATTTTTTTGAAGCTTCAAAAAATAGAAATAGAATAGAATAGAATAGAAACAGAAGAATAGAATAGAATTAACATTTAATTAACATTTAATTAACATTTAAAGAAATGTTAACACCTATTTTTTTTGAAGCTTCAAAAAATAGAAATAGAATAAAATAGAATAGAAACAGAAGAAAAACTTCCAAACTGATTCTATGAGGCCATTATTACCTTAATTCCAAAACCAAAGACCCCCACTAAAAAGAACTACAGACCAATTTCCCTGAAGCACATGGAGGCAAAAATTCTCGACAAGATACTATCCAACCAGATCCAACAATATATTAAAAGACTTATTCACCACAACCAAGTGGAATGCAGGGTTGGTTCAATATCTGCAAATCAACCTATGTGACACATCATAATAATAAAAGAAAGAATAAGAACCACATGATCCGCTCAATAGATGCCAAGAAAGCATTTGATAAAATACCCCATCCTTTCTTCATAAAAATCCCTCAAGAAAGTAGGGATAGAAGGATCATACCTCAATATTATAAAAGTCATATATGAAAGACCCACTGCTAATATCATCCTCAATGGTGAAAAACAGAGTTTCCTCTTATGGTCAGGAACATGACAAGGATGTTCACTCTCACCACCATTATTCAACATAGTGTTGAAAGTCCTAGCCTTAGCAATCAGACAACACAAAGAAATATAAGGCATCCAGATCGGAAAGGAGGAAGTCAAACTTTCACTCTTTGCAGATGACTTGATACATTATGTGAAAAACCCAAAAGATTCCACCAGAAAGCTTCTAGAACTGATCCAGAAATTCAACAAACTCACAGGACATAAAATCAATGCACAGAAATCAGTTACATTTCTATATACCAATAATGAAACAACAGAAAGAGAAATCAAGGAAATGGTCCCATTTATAATTGCACCAAAACCCATAAGATACCTAGGAATAAACATAACCAAAGAAGTGAAAAATGCATACACTGAAAACTGTAAAAAGTTTATGAAAAAAATTGAAGAAGACACACACACACACACACACACAAATGGAAAAACACTTCATGCTCGTGGATTGGAAGAACAGATATTGTTAAAAATATTTATAGTACTCAAAACAATCTACATATTTCAATACCATCCCTATAAAATAACACCAACATTCTTCACAGCTAGAACAAACAATCCTAAAATTTGTATGGACTCAGAACAGACCCCAAATAGTTAAAGCAATCCTGAAAAAAAGAAACCAAAGCTGGAGACAGCATAATCTCAGATTTCGAGATTCATTACAAAGCTGTAATCAACAAGACAGTATGGTACTGGCAGAAAAACAGACACATAGATCAATGGAACAGAATAGAGAACCCAGAGGAGTGCCTGAGTGGCTCAGTCAGTTAAGCATTCAAATTCAACTCAGGTCATGATCTTGCAGTTCACGAATTTGAACCCGACATCAGGCTTTGTTGCTGGAGGCCGGCTCCAGCTGGGTCCAGGGATCCCTGAAGGATGGACAGTGTCTGCAAGGGAGGGATGAAAGAGTCACGAGAATCTTTCTGGTCACCAGGCAGGCATCTCTGCTCTGACTGGGGCTCAACTTTATTTTATAATTGTTTGGGGGATGGCACAGAAGTGACATTTGCCTTAGACAATGATTTCTAATGACAAATTTCTTTGATATGTAAGAATTTCCCAGAACATAGATTTGTAGAAGACTCATGCATAGCCTTTATCAATAGTGATTGAGATAGGGGATTTAGATGCTTATCCTATGGGGAAGGTAGGTATCTTCAGCACACAAGACAATGTTTTTAGCATAAAAAGGGTGAAGTTAGTTCTTTGTGAGCAGGGGTCAATAGCTTGTTTGCTTAAGGAGAAGTATTAAGAAAAACAGGTCTTTCAGGAAGCACAATGTTTGTTCCCATAATCACAAAAGAAGAAGTTCCTACAATAGGTTCCTTCACAGGGTGCAATCAGCATATTCAAGGCCAGAATAAGTCACACCGAGGACTGATCGCAAATGCCTTGGGGGTCGGTGCTCCAAGCAGAAACAATTGGGTGGGGGTGGATGTCTGTCCTTAACTCTAAATTAGGCTCTTGTCTCAGGGCCAGGCTCAATTGTAACTCTTCTGTTCTTAGCCCCCTTTATTATCTAAGTCTTGGATCTGCAAGACCCATCGGAAGAACCTTTTGACAATCATCCACAGTGCTTTCATCTGAAATCTCTTTTGAAAAGGCAGGACTATGCTTTTCCTTATGAGGAATCTGTGTGGGGAATATCGGTCTAATTTGGAAAATTGTGAGGCCTGGTTAATACCAGCAGGCTCATTTCCAACATGAGCCAGTAGTAGCAAAAGGAGATACCAGTTTTTGTTTTTTATGGCAGGAACTGTGCAAACACTGCCATTTCCTCACTGTGACTGTCATCCAGCGAGGCAGGTGTGGCTCCCAGCACTTTGTGCTGGTAGATCAGAGCCCATAGCCTATTTCCAATTCCATGTCTCCCTTTCTCTCTGCCCTTTCCCTACTCATGCTCTGCTTCTCCTCTCTCTCAAAAGCAAATAAGCATTAAAATTTTTAAAAAAGAATAGAGAACCCAGAAATGGACCCACAAATATGTCGCCAACTAGTCTTTGACAAAGCAGGAAAGAATATTCAATGGAATAAAGACAGTCTCTTCAGCAAATGGTGTTGGGAAAACTGGACAGCGACATGTGGAAGAATGAACCTGGACCAGTTTCTTAGATCATACACAAAAACAAACACAAAATGGATGAAAGTCCTAAGTGTAAGACAGGAAGCCATAAAAATCCTAGAGTAGAAAGCAGGTAAATACCTCTTTGACCTTGGCTGCAGCAACTTCTTACCCAATGTGTCTTGGAGGCAAGGGAAACAAACGCAAAAATGAAGTATTGAGACTTCATCAAGATAAAACCTTCTGCATGCATGTTGAAGGAAATAATCAACAAAGCTAAAAGAGAACCAATGGAATGGGAGAAGATATTTGCAAATCACATATCAGATAAAACATTATTATGCAAAATCTATAAAGCACTTATCAAACTCAACACCCAAAAAAGAAATAATGCAGTGAAGAAATGGGCAAAAGATATGAATAGTCACTTTTCTAAAGAAGACATCCAGATGGCTAACAGATGCATAAAAAGATGCTTAACATTACTCATTATCAGGGAAATACAAATCAAAACCACACTGAGATATCACCTCACACCAGTCAGAATGGCTAAAATTAACACCACAAGAAACAGCAGGTGTTGGTGAGGATGCAGAGAAAGGGGAACCCATTGTTCATGGGAATACAAACATGGCACAGCCATCCTGGAAAAGAGTACAGAGGCTCCTCAAAAAATTAAAAATAGAACTACCTTACAACCCAGCAATTGCACCACTAGGTATTTATCCAAAGGATACAGGTGTACTGTTTTGAAGGGGCATATACACCCCAACGTTTATCACAGTGTTATCAACAATAGCCAAAGTATGGAAAGAGCCCAAATGTCAGATGATGAATGGATAAAGAAGATGTGGTATATATATATACACAATGGAATATTACTTGGCTGTCAGAGAGAATGAAATCCTGCCATTTGAACAATATGGCTAGAACTTTAGGGTATAATCCTAAGTGAGATTAGAGAAAGACAAATACATGACTTCATTCATATGTGGAATTTAAGATACAAAACAAATGAACATAAGGGAAGTGAAGCAAAAAATAATATAAAAACAGGGAAGGGGACAAAACATAAGAGACTCCTAATACAGAGAACAAACTGAGGGTTGCTTAAATGGCATTTAAGGAGAACATTTATTTTGATGAGCACTGGGTGTCAAATGTAGGTGATGAATCACTATATTCTACTCCTGAAATCATTATTGCACTATATGCTAACTAACTTGGATGTAAATTAAAAAAAATAAAATTGGAAAAACAAAAAGAAAACAGGAAGAGTTTATAATCTTCAGGCAAGGACAATATAGTAGACTGAATTTTTTTTCTTTCTTTCAACTTATAATGAAAGTAATGCATATGATTTTTAGAACTATATATGCACAAAATAAGAAAATAAAATTAATATTAGTTATGTAATAAAAAAGAAACTTCCTTTTTCTGCCTCCTTCTGCCTATAAAAGCCCTCCATTCTGTACGGTTCCCAGAGTTTCTTTCTACTTGCTAGTCGAAATCCCCTTGATTCAAGAATCTTTGAATAAATCCAATTAGATCTTCAAAAAAAGGGAAATAAACCTACAGTCTGTGTATACAACATTGTTAACACAGATATTTTCAGCCTAGATATTTGCAATGTGATGAATTTGATAAAAATATAATATTATATAGGGGTGCCTGGGTGGCTCAGTCAGTTAAGCATCTGAAGTTGGCTCAGTTCATGATTTCATGGTTCATGAGCTTGAGCACTCTGCTGGGTTCTGTGCTGACAGCTCAGAGCCTGGAGCCTGCTTCAGATTCTGTATCTCCTTCTCTCTCTGCCCCTCCCTCTCTCTCTCAAAAATAAATGAGCATTAAAAAAATAACAAATGAGTTCTGTTGTTTTCATTACTTATTCCATACAAACAGATGACTGAGGAGACCTGGTTAAGTAGGTTAATTATTAAATATTAATAATTGTATACACAGGTTACAAAGCAATTGAAGTCAGTAATACCTTCTACAGAGTCCCTGTTACTTAAGCTTTCTGTGTACCTTAGTTTCTTCATTCATAATAATGGATTTTATCATTGGACTGTTTTGAGGATTAAATAAATCAATACATGGAAAATTTAGGTACTGGCATATATACAATGCTCAATAAATAATGCTTATTATAACATAAATAATGTTTACTATTATATAATTATTTGTATTATTGGCTGCTCTGTTCAAGTCCACTTGTGCACTGGCTTCACCTAGATTGTGCTTATTCCTTCACATTTTCCTTCTTCATCTGTCTATGAAATAGTTATCTTCCTTTCAGTTTTCTTTTCTGAGTTGTGAAATCTTCCTTGAGCCAAAACTGTTCTGTTCTGTTCTGCAGGTTGCACTTTGAGCAACTCCAGGAGCACCATTTTCCTATGGTCATCATATTCAGAGTGTTATTATGATAATCTGGCAGCTATCACAAAGTGTCTTGGAAAAAGTTGTTTGTAATAATTTGTACAAAGTCAACTTTTGGGCTAGTGGAGGTGCAATTACTCATCATCATTGAGCTTTCACTAATATCCTAGTGTAAATGAGGTAGACAGAAAGCTAGACTTAATCTGTATTCTCATTGAGGATGGGGAAGTAGGTGGATGAGAAATATTTAAGTGAATAAGATTAATGACCTTTAATATAAGAACAAAGTTGCATCAATTTTGGTATGAATGTTAGGATAGGAGACCTTACAATCCTGTTGGTTGTATTGCTCAAAGCTGTTCTTGAGAACTTGATCTGCAGCCACTGTAATTAAATAGCCTTCACAAAATAATTGGACTTTATACTATTCTTTTGAATGTCAACAGTCTAATTTTAAAATTGAGCTAAGCACTTGTCGTCAATGTTTAATTCTGAAAATCACAAAAGCTCATATTTGGGAAAGAAACTCACAAATATAAAAACATTATTATAATTTTTTCCACATATTTTGTAAGAAATTCTCCTGATTTCTTTTTTTATAGTACTTTGCTTTTATCTGTTTTCTTTCTACTCTCTTCTTGAAAGCCTACATGGGGCATGATTAAGCAAATGGCAGCCCTAGCTTTCAGTTTGTGGTGTCAAAGCACCGGTTAAAAACTATATCTCAAGGGGCAGCTGGGAGGCTCAGTTGGTTAAATGCCCAACTTTGGTTCAGGTCATGATCTCATGGTTCACCGGGTAGAGCCCCGCATGGAGCTCTATGCTGACAGCTCAGAGCCTGGCCCTGCCTTGCATTCTGTGTCTCCCTCTCTCTCTGCCTCTTTCCCACTAGTGCTCTGTCTCTGTCTCTCAAAAAATAAACATTTAAAAAAATCTCCATCTCAGGAAAGAATTCGATTTGATTTCCAGTTTAATGAAACCCGCTGAAAGGAGGCTTGGGGTATATGAAACAGAATCTTTACAAGAAAGTATATTTGAAAAGGTTAATGGGAAGTGGACCTTGAAGTGATTCTTGAGCCAAAGAGTCACCTGTGGCAAACATTTTTCTGGTTTATTTTGCTGTTCCTGTGACTCCAGACCTATGTGTACTGGGAGCTCTTGGAGGCATAGCCCTGAGTGCACACAATCCAAGTGCTTTAAGATCATGGGCACTAAAATTCAAACTGACACTTGAAGAATCTGAACATTTGGTTCTTGGATTAAAAGAGACAGCTTGTTCCTTTCCACGAACACATGGTATCCTAGCCTAAAGACTGAGCAACCCTGAATTTAGTAAGCAAGGCTTAAGTGGAACATAAGTTGATGCTTTAATAGAATGAGAACGGATGCTCCCAGTTCTCATAAACATTTTTTCCCAGCTCATGTGCACCTTTTCTTGGGGATGAAATCAATCTTTTTGAAATGAGGAAATGAACTGTGTCACTAGCCCTCAGAGTTATGAGTGAAAAATATGGTGGATATTCAGCCTCACATAGTTGCAGCAAATAATTCAGCATATGGGAAAAGTTATGTCAGCCCCTACAATGCTTTTAGCCTGTATTTACAAAAAAATTACTAAATTTCAATTCTTTAAGATTTCAACATATCCTACCTATTTCTAAAATTCTCTTTTTAAAAATGTGAGAATAGCCAGTGATTTTTATCACTCTTTTCTTTTAGAAAAAGAAAAATCCTAGATCTTTATAGCCAGAAAGGAACTTAGACATCGTGTAGTCAAATACTTATTTGTTTTTTTAAGGTTTATTTATTTATTTTGAAAGAGAGAGAGAATGCAAGCAGCAGAAGGTCAGAGAGAGGAAGAGAGAGAGAATACCAATGAGGGTCTGCATCATAATCAGCACCATCAATGTGGAGAATGACATGGGACTCAAACCCACTAACTGTAAGATCATGACTTGAGCTGAAGCCAAGGGTTGGTTGCTTAACCAGGTGCCCTGTAGTCAAATACTTTAAAGATGAGCTAGTGAGGTTCAGAGAGGAGGTATGATTGCCCAAGGTCACAGAGCAGAAAGTTGTGGAGCTGGGACTCTAATCAAGATTTCCTTCTTCTCTTTCCTCTCCACTACACTATTTTAAAAAAATAGAAAAGGAATAAATAAGGCAGTTTCTTCCCATAAGTGTCAATATAAAGTTTTGGTAAAAGATTTCGTGGAATTGAGCTGCATGTAATATAATGTTAGGGGCATGGGTTAACATCTGACCTTGGCTGCATTCCAGCTCTTTTATCCCTGTGACTTTGGCAAATTACTTAAACATTCTAAGTTTCAGTTTCCTCATTCATAAAAAGTGGAAAATAATAGTACATATATCACTTAAACCACACAACTAAGTGATGAATTATAAGCCAGACACATAGTGATTGCTTAATAAGTATAAACTATTATTTTTATGTTTACATCTGAAAAACCAAAATTTTTTGAGGACACTTTTTGTGGTTAGAGCCTTCTGCAGTGGAAAAATGTTACAATCAATAGTTCTAAGTAATTCTGGAGTCCTGATGAGCTAATTGAGATGTTCAAAAATCAAACATTCCATTTACATAGCTTTCCATTTTCTTTAGGGTGATCTGACATCATAGGATATTTTATGCTGGACAATCAATTTCAGCTATTTTGCAGTTTAAATAGCAAATATAAGAGCTTTACGAAAGGGGAGAAACCAGTCAAGTCAGCTTCCCTGCATTTGCCTATAATGTTCCCTCAATTTGGAATGCTCTTCTCTTTTCCTGTCACTCCGAATTTGACTCCTCTTTTATAGCCTTGGCTCAGATGCAGTAGGGACTGTGTACTAGCCACCTGTGTTTGTTTCTTAAAAAGAATTTGTCGCTATTATTAACAAGTTGCAGTGTGTACGTTGCTTCTCTCAGGTAGTCTTTAACACCCTACACACTCATAGATTAGGTCCCATCTTTCTGTACCACACCAACCTGTACTTCTCCTACCATATAAGTTGGAGAACTGATGTGACATCATGGCTGGGGCATAGGCCCTGCCACTACATTGCCTGAGTTCAAATTTTGGCCCTGCAATTTCCTAGATATTTGATTTTGAACAGGTTACACATCCTCTCTGTTCTTATTTTCCCCTTACTGAAATGGGGTTTTAAATAGTACCTATCTCAGGTGATCAGTATGGAGTATTAAATGGGCTAATCATTTAAGCACAAAATAAATGTTAGTTAGCTGTTATTATAATCTCCTAGTATCAGGACTGCCGTTTTATTTGTCAGTATATTCTTTCAGATCATAAACTCTGTGGTCTGTATTCCTGATAATCTCATCATAACATTTTTTAAGGACACACAAAAATATTCACTGATAGAATGGAAATGGAGCCATGAGATCTCTAAGGCTTGTGTACACAGTGCCTAATAGAGGCCTAATAGAGGCCTGGCTCATTGATACTCAATACATGTTTCATTGATGAATGAATGAATGCATATTATTCCTAAAGCCTTCTCCAAAACTTCCTGTCTTCCAAGCATGGGAATCAATTGCTAATTCCTTTGTGTTCTTGGATTCTCACAGTACTTAACTGTTTCCTTTCCCATAGCACTTATGCATGACCTCCCTGCATTATACTTGTTTGCATTTCTTTTCCCTGACCAGTTTTTGAACTCTTGAAGATGAAGCCCATGTTCATACATTACTCCTTCAGTGCTTAGCATAATGTAAGTGCTGAAGGTATGTATGTTGCAAAATGAAACTAAAAAACAATGACTTTGGTCAAGTGTGATCTGGAGCATGTTGACAATCTTAATTGATCACTGATTCTCTGCTTCCATCGTGATTTCACTTGAAAAAGATTTTTAAAATAAGCTTCCTTAAAAGAAAAAAAAACCCAAAAACAAAAAACAGAGATTTATTTTAAGAAAGTGCCAAGTAGCCATTATGAGAAAAAATTCCAGAAGTTTTTCCTACTATTCTATTTATTATTTAGAATTTCATATTTTATTTGTTTTTTGTTTTTAATTTTCTCCTTCACACTGTGTTATCTGTTGGATCTTATTTAAAAGAAAACTTCATCTTAATTTAAGATACTGAACTTTCATACTATTCTCTGGAGGCACCAGGCCAGCTTGCTATAACACAGACATTGAGATCAAGTTGAATCAGCAACATCCCAGAAATGCAATTTGTAGCTGAACACGGCATCCAGTGTTGTCTGTGTTTTTATTTCAATAGCACTCATGTCAGGGCTAGAGCACACATTCTTTCTTTGGTTTGTTAATTCTGCCAAAATGTCATTCTTGTCAAAGTGTCTACAGAGGCCCACAGTAGATGCTAAAAATGTAGCCTCATGGAAAATTGCTGTTAATATGATTTAGTTTTTGAAGTCAAGATGCTTTTTTCTATAAGCACGTAGGTTTTTGTCATACCTCAGCATGAATAGTTCTATGTGTGTTAGCCTTTCATAAAGGAACTAATTTGTTGAAATATCATCATACAACCAGTAATTAGGCATTAAGATTATCCCCAAATTCTGCCAGGGCAGTAGGGGTCACACAGGTTTATAGACACCTAGCTAATGAGTCAGACTCATTTTAAAAAATTCATTTGTCATGCTTATTAGAATGAACCTATATTCTTTTATTACCCAGTACAAATCCTTTGCACATCAAGTCCAGAGCATAAAATTAAAATTGCATGAAACTTTGATCTCCTTTTTCATTAATCACACTAGATAACTATACACAGGTGTCAGCCTCTGTATAATGGCAGATGCTTTCTGACCCCCACAATAATGCTGAAAATTTGCTGTGTATACTTAAAAGAGTACTGAGATGTATATAATACAAACCATACTCCTTTAATTATATCATGAGTTGAAATTCTACCTGCATTATACTTAAGGATAAATTTAATAAGGAACATCTAACAGCTAATCCAAGGATAATGAATTTTAAAGGCTTAAGTGAACAAAGGATAAAAAGTGTAAAGATAGATCAAATTAATTTTTAAATTAAATTAAATAGCTTGCAGATAGTGTTTCAAGACCTTCATTTGAATTTCTTTGTTTAGCTTACCTAATATGTTACCTGAAATAAATAATCAACTAGTGATCATTCTATAATTATATAATCACACAGTATTACATCTAG
This sequence comes from Crocuta crocuta, assembly GCF_008692635.1. Classification (NCBI taxonomy): domain Eukaryota; kingdom Metazoa; phylum Chordata; class Mammalia; order Carnivora; family Hyaenidae; genus Crocuta; species Crocuta crocuta. The sequence goes on from NW_027530499.1 coordinate 863,193, forward strand.
TAAAATATACAGTGCACAATGCCATTTGAAAAGTGTAACGTAGTGACCATTAATAAAGTCCTGTACAATCAAGGACAGTCTGATATGAGGATGTCTTCAATCCATTGGACTTCCCTTTAGTATAAATTTAAATGTCTTTTCTCATTACTTTTCAATCAATCAGCTGCCCCTCAAAGGGGTAAGATTCTACTAAGGTATAGTATAACATGTAAGTTATGCTTATATGTGTTTTACTTACTGTATTCCATTTCAGACTGTAAGTCTGAAAGAATAATTTAATTCAACTTGAGAACACTGGAGGAATGGAGTTTCAGAAAGAGGGAACAGCATGGATTAAGGCAGGAAGACTTGGAATAGAATAGCACATTCTTGCCTGGTTATAGCTTTGGGGTAGAGTATGTGTTGAGGAGTAGCAAGAGATGAGGCTGGATGAGAATTGATCATAAAGAGTCTCATGTTTGAATTAATTCCTCAAAGGAACTCAGGGGCTCTGAACCATTTGAGACAGGCTAGTCAACATGGTGCTATTTGATTTTTTGTGTTAGAAATCCCACTCTGATAACAGTGATAAAATTAGACCAAAGAGGCCCAACCAAGTGGTTTTTGTAGTATTTCAGATAAGAAATGATACAGTCTTGAACCAACATTGTGATAATAAAATGAAAAAGAGGGAAGAAATTAAAAATAATAAGAATCAACAGAACTTAACTATATGCACATATATTAGTCAAAATTTGACCAAGTCAGATTGGGTCAATATGTGAGACAATTTTCCCTTTGTATCTCTTTCTCCTTGTCTCTTGTTTCCCATCAAGCAGGTTTGTTATGTCCCAATTGCTTCAATGGGATATGGGGCAAGGAGAATAGATGTAGCCAACACATTATTTTTGATTGTTGGTTTCCAAAGGCTGGAGGTTTAGGAGGATTTGGGAGAATTTGCAGAGTTGTTAAAAAGGAGTCCGATGCATGGGAATAACAGCTCACTATTAAAAGCAAGCTGGCTTGAAAAGAGATTCTCCTTTTACAGAAAGGGAGAAATATGAAGAATTTAGCTAAGTAATTACGGCTCTGAATCCCTCATGAGATGGCAGTCAAGATGTCGGTCAGCACTACAGTCATGATAGCTTGACTGAGGTGGAAGATTTGCTTCTATGTTCCCTGCTTATGGTGGTAGCAAGACTGGAGAAGTGTCACAGGGTGCATTTTGGCAGATAAAACCAATAGCAATCTTGAGGCAAGATGCCTGTACTCCAGGTGAGGCCCCCTGGGTCTGAGGAGATTGTGTGGACAGGGACAGCAAATGTTCTAGCAGAAACGGTTAAACTGATGTTCCAATAATTGGAAGATACCTCCCCACTGTTTGACAATGCTTACCCCTTAGTCACCTTGAGATGATCTTGAGAGAAATCCCAAAAACAAGTAAGGCTAAGTTTACTACAAGCTCTTGTGGTTTTGTTTTTAATCCTCAAAGTCATTTATGAAGATTTCATTTTGTCTGTGATACTCCCAATGACACTGCTAAGGGTAACGTCTTAGTTCTGAAATGTCTATAAACTGGCAGCTTTGGTTGTACTCTTTATAGAGAAGGTCTGGGAGACAGCCAGGCTGGTTGACACCCACATGTATTGAGCATCTTATTCATAAGAATTAAGGCACATGGACTGCTTCTTCAAACAATTTTAGGAAAACTCTGCATGTTTAAATGCAGCCGTTCTGTCCACACTTGTTACATGATCCCATCTTCTCATTACATCATTATCTTTGTTTGAAAACTCTACTTGCATCCATATAGGAGCATATGACAAACAACAATAAAATATTTTTCAGTTAGTTTGAAATGCAAATTCACTATTAATTCAGATTTTATGGTTGATGAAAACCTTTTACAACTTTACAGGCTTTTAAAGAACATAGTTTGTCTAACCTATCTGTGTTTTGAGCTTCTTCAGAGGTTTTTACAGATTTCTCTGCAGAATTCTCAAGTTTCATCTGAAGATCCTGAGTGCCAACTTTAAAGAAGAAAGATATGGTTATTCATTCATCTTATGAATGAATATTTATTGAGACTATCCTGTGTGTCAGGTGCTCTTGTAGAAATCTAGGATACATCCTGAACAAAGTAGGCCAGGTTCATGCTCCTTGGAACTTACATTGTTATGAGTGGGAAAGACAATATAGAATGGGTTCAAATTATATAATGCATGTAAAGCACTCATCACATGGCCTGGCACATAATAAGTGCTCAAAAAATTACTGTTATTATTACTTACTATGTTGTTATTAGTTGGATGCAGTTGGACTCTTTGGGCATTTACTATGTTGCCTTTGGGGTCAGACTCCCTTTAGTTGCTGTACTTTTAGATAAGGTCACTTATTTCATCAGCCTCAGAAACTGTTTTGGTATCTGGTATCAGGAGAATCTCTTTTGGAGGAAGTTCTGACCTGCCTATATGTCCTGAGTCTAAACTGAAGGAGATATTGCCAGTAATCACTTCCCATTGCCCTGAAGCTACATTTCAATCATCTAGAATGCATCATTAAAATTTTTTTTCTTCACTGTTTCCCTTCATCATTAGTGTGCTATGTCAAAACAAGATGCAGCATACCAATCATTTCTTGGAGGAATTTGATAGCAATTTTGTGAGTAATGAAAATGATTACCAGGTTGATAGCAAGTGTACTGTTGACAATCTGATATGACAGTTGTCTTACATGTATAAGTGTTAAATGAACCTGAAAAGAAAACTGGGATGCCAGTATAAGTAGCAATGGAGAGCTGAAGTTTGCTCATAAAACTGTAACATATGATCAAACATTTCTTATCCTGGTGAGTATTTAAGGACCTAGATGGGAAAATATCAACTAAGACTTTCTAGAACAAAGACTAGAACATACAGTCTAATCTCTTACTCATGGATATTAATATTAATAATAAGATACCCAGTTGGCCTTATCTGATATCTCAACCTTCATTCTATTTTACTTTCAATTCTATTAAGTTAAAAGTCCTTTCTGTCATTAAAATCTTTAATTTTAGAAACAAAATTTTTATATAGTCAAGAAGGAATATTTAAGCTTTTAAAAATCAATTACTGGGGCGCCTGGGTGGCTCAGTCGGTTAAGCGACCGACTTCGTCGCAGGTCATGATCTCATTGTTCATGGGTTCGAGCCCCGCCTTGGGCTCTGTGCTGTCAGCTAGCTCAGAGCCTGGAGCCTGTTTCGGATTCTGTGTCTCCCTCTCTCTCTGACCCTCCTCTGCTCACACTGTCTCTCTCTCTCAGAAATAAATTTTAAAAACATTAAAAAATTGTTTTAAATCTATTATTATCATCATTTAATAAAAGAAAGGGCATTCTAAATACCAAAAAGGCAGGAAGGGCATAATCTCAGAATAAAGGACAGTTCTACAAATGAATAAACTTAATTTTATTAAAAAAAAAAAAAAACTCTCCGAGCGCCTGGATGGCTCATTCAGTCGGTTAGGCGGCCGACTTCAGCTCAGGTCATGATCTCGCAGTCTGTGAGTTAGAATCCAGCGTTAGGCTCTGTGCTCACAGCTCAGAGCCTGGAGCCTGCTTCAGATTCCGTGTCTCCCTCTCTTTCTGCCCCTCCCCTGCTCAAGTTCTGTCTCTCTCTGTCTCAAAAATAAATGTTAAAAAAAAATTTTTTTAAATAAAAAAACTCTCCACACTGTTTTCTCATTTTCTAGCCACCCACCCTGGGACAAGCTGTTAGTAGCCAAATATTATGCTTTTGTGATTTTATGTAAACTTACTACGCCTTCCTAGTATACCTTGTGAGGGCCAATACCAGAGCAAATTCTTCTCGTTCTTCTTTGCCAGTGCCCACTTGCACTGGACTCAGAGAGAAGGCTCAATGAGATTGTAATAGATTATACTTCACTACAGGAAAATTCTACTAATGACAACTGTGTGAATTGGAAAGGATCACATGTGTGTCAATATGTTGTATGTCATTAGAGATCGTCAAGCAGAGACTGAATGACTTGCCAGGAAGTACTGAAAGGACATTTTTCCTAACTGAATCTTAATCTAGAAAACAGACCTTGAGTAAAGAGTTAAAGCGTTAATACTTTATTTGGGAGATGCCAAACTAGGGCAGAGAGTGAGGAAAAAGATAAATGAGGTAAGGAGGTTTGTGAAGCAATGAAAGATCAGGTACAATTTCACAAGAGACCTCAAAGAGACACAGTCGGGTGCTTACCAGTGAGTCTTTTTTTGTGTGAGAAAATTTTAAGATAAACTTTAAAGAGAAACTGTGCCTAGATTAGTTTCTGGGAACAAAAAAATTGAGGACTTATAGGTCAAAATTTGCTCTGTGGGTTAACTCCCCTGCACTTGTAGGTTTTATCATCTAGCATCTCCAAAAGCTGCTCTATGTAAGATTGCATGCCTTGTGTGTGAGGTTTGTCTAAATCTGGAAGTGGTGGAGTCAGTAACTCCACGTGTGGGGTTGGTCAGCCATGTTGCTTTGAGATGGCCTAAGGTGGGAAGCAGCTAGGACCTCTGAGCATGTGACTTGTTGGTCTTGGGTAGAAGGATCTTGTGGGCACAAGCAGTGATGGCTGAAGTAGATCAACCAGCTGAGTGTCTAAGAAACAGGTGTCTCCAAATGAACCTGGGAAGTTATGTAAAATATGTGTCTGATACAGTTTACACATATAGAGATTTGAACTAGACCCATATTTTACAATGTCTATTATAAGTGCCACTTGTTGCACACATGATAATTTTAGGTTGATTGTGAATGAATAAATCTTAAATGCTAAGTGTTTGCTTTAATGTGTATTAGGATAAAATAACTAGTACTTTAACATAATATTATATGTTATGTTCAAAACAAAAATGTAAGTTTTTCTCTTGAATGTAAACTTTTTAAAAAAAAATTTATATTTTATTTATTTCTGAGAGAGAGAGACAGCATGAGCAAGGGAGGGTCAGAGAGAGAGGGAAATACAGAATCTGAAACAGGCTCCAGGCTCTGAGCTAGCTATCAGCACAGAACCTGATGCGGGGCTTGAACCCACAAACCGTGAGATCATGACCTGAGCCAAAGTCAGATGCTTAACCAACTGAGCAACCCAGGCGCCCCATGACCATAAACTTTTAAAGACAAAAATTAGGGTCAATTTAAGATAAAATATTATGTAAATCAGAATATTTATTATATGCAGATATGACAAAAGTTGCTGTAGAATACAAGGCCAGATGATTCTTCCAACTTCAGTGTCCATAATTTGATGAATGCCTATAAACTTTGCCCTAGTGGTAATAAGAGCTACAAAGATATTGAAAACACCGGGCCCCTGTTCACCAGTGTGTGAATTGCTTTGGCTTGTATTTGATATTAGAACCCAATACTTTTTCTCAATAAAGCTCTGCTAGCTTCCCAGTTTGGTTTTATAGAGCCCCATTTTCTTCTTTCATTAAATATTTATTTTCTTCAGTCCCTTAAAGTGGGGGAGAGAAAAGTAAGTCTAATAGTCATTTGTAGTGGTGCTTACTTTGGCTCTCTATGCTGAAGCATTACCACTAACCAAGTTAATTCATCTTCATCCTTCATTAGAGTGTGTTATTCACTGAAGTAGTTTATGACCAAATAGAGTTGCTGGCCTTGCAGATTCTGTTTGGGGTGGTACTGAATCAAATGTGTTCTTGATGTTTAGATAAATCATGCCTTAGATTTTCTTGGCTGAATTTGTGTTAATTTCCAACTGGCAAAAGAGATGAAACCTTACTTAAAAAAAAATGCTAGTATTTAGACACTCTGATTCAGATGGTTTATCATTAAATACATCTTGCTTTAAAGACATGCTTAAATGAATAATTAAAACCTTTTATTCTTGTCAACAAAACTAAAAGCCAAAATGTATGAAAAGATGAGGGGATATCTTTGATGACTGTAGTTTTAAAATTCTTATAGGAATGTAAAATGGGGACAGAAAAGCACTGCCAATATAGGAACTATTAAAAATAAAACAGAACTGGATCTGGGACTTTTTTTTTGTCAAGCTGTGCCCTCCCGACAGACCGCATGCAGCCCTTTTGATAACATTTTAAAATTGATTTCAGGGATCCTGTCCCAGTTTCTTTACAGGTGATTTTCATTCATTCCTTAATGAAATTTTGACAGTGTGTTCTCTTGATGACAATGCTGTAAGTGTAGCAATAATAGAAGATATTATTTATTAAAACACCCACATACTATATGTCAGTAGTACACACATTGTATGCATTATATTATTTAGTTCTCATAATAACACCATGAAATGGGTATTCATATTTTTCCATTTGAGTCTTTCTCAAAGACTCAATAGGACTAATTAACTTGTCTAAGATGGCACAGTTGGGACTTGATTTTTGTTGGTTTGAAAACCTGTACTTTTCATCAGTATACTGTTCTACAAATACTATAGCCAGAGAAAGCAAGAGTTGACTAGATCAACCTGAGATTTATCACTCTGGTCATTGCCTAAAGTGAGTAAGAGATTGGAAAAGTGAGTAAGAAGTAAATAAAATTATGAAAAAAATGGATATTGCCAATCCAGAGTGATCTTCCCTTTGAAAGATGACTTGAACGATAATTCTTGGGTTTGAGTAGCTTTTCCCTTTCTCCTCATATTTGTCTTCTTGGGTTGGAATGAATAGGTAAGGAATCACTAACATCTCACTCATAATTTCTCACTTTCTGTTTTAAATATTCAAATCTGTCATGATGGATGAAACATCAGGAAGATATAGCTCTGAAGAAACTCTGGATTCAGAAATAAAGATAGACCCTATCTTTCTTTGCTCAGGAATGTATAAATAAATTGAGCTACTAAGATTTTTGAGAATGAATGGAGATTATTCAATTTTGACAAAAGATATAAGATCAGAGTCCTAGGAAGGAGAGATGGAAAGAACAGTTACTTTATGAGTGACCAAGAAAAGGTGGTAATATTAACAGACCTAAATTAAGATCAGTAGACCCTGATATTTCAGATCCTTGGTAGTAATAATGGGAAGGGTGAATTGCAGTAATTAACCATGTAGGCTGGAACTGGAGACACTTACGTGTTCTGGGGAAAGTAAATTGGAAAATAAAAGGTGGAGATATATAATTATAATTCTGTTTTTATATCTTGGATTTAGTTGGCTTACTTGAAGCTCTAATCACAGTAGCCTGTGAATGGGAAGATGAATAATAAATAATAATGTACAACTTTGACACTGGAATTTCTCCATCTGAGAAGGTAACTCTATTATCAGGTCAGAAGAAACATGGTTATAGAAATCAGAGGAGATGTGGGATTATTCTGATGCTCAAGTAGGCTCCATTCTTCTAGGAAAGTCATAGGCTTAATTTGGGCACTGCAGCTGGGACTTCACTGCATCTGTCTTCTGGAGGTTAAATGTAAGGTTATGGAGGAAGCCTCATGGATTCTGTTAACAGGATGCCAGAAACTTTATTTGTTCAGTACTATGTTATAGCTAATCCATAGGCTTGGGCTTACTGAATGCACTGTTTCCCAAAGTATGTATGATCCCTGGCCCAACTGTACCCAAACCTCTTGGGGTGTTTATTAAAATTATAGATTTCTTGATCCTAGGTTTGGAAGTTTGGGCAGAAATTTGCAGTTTTAGGTGTGTCATAGGTCAGATTCCCCAGGAAACAGACTAAGAAAAGTTTTGGGTTTGAAATTTTACTGGGGGATTGCTCTCAGATATAGCACTTGTAAGGGAGTGAGAGGAACAGAATTGGATACAGTAACAGAAACCTCAGGCAACTCTACAGAAAAGTTTGGAGCTAGGGTCCTTTAGATTTGCCAGGAACTGAGGCAAAGGGACCAGATCTTTGTATTTTCACATTGAACAATTATTGAATATGGGCTAGGGAGGGAGTTCAACTTTGGGTGGAGCAGTTTCCTTTAGCAAAGAACAGTTGTAATCATCTACGTCAGTAACCAATATTCCTGGCTTCTGGAGGTTTGAATGCCTCAGTCCACAGCAGCCACTATAGTTTATCCCTTGCACTACTTAGATAGACTAGTAAGTCATCCCGTTTGGTAAAACTTCCCCCAGGATTCTGGTTTGTCTGTTTTCTGGGGAAATTTATAAGAGGAAGTTTAGTGAGATGAATTATAGCTTTACCTGCTGAAACTACCCTTGAGACTGCAGCAAATACACGTTATCTCCCTCTTCAACCTTCTATTCTACATTCCCATCACCTTCACATCTCTATCAGGCTAGGGAGATTACCTGGTGGTGTGACTTAGACTCTCATCCCTGAGGAGTCTGAGTCTCTGGTCACTATATTCTTCTCAGGTTGTGATTGTTGTCCTGGTACATTTACCAGCAAAATTAGTAAAAGAAACACCAGCAGATTCCCTGATGGATTAACTAGCTGCCAAATAATTCTTCTCTGCCCCCACTGTGTAATAGCAGTTCTACCTTTTCCTGAGGGAGGGTCACAGGCAATTATAGCTACAGCTGCATCTTCAAAAAGTCCTTCTGCTATCTCATGCTGAAAGCTATGAGTAGTGTGACAAGTGAAGGAACCAGTAGTCTGCATCATCATATGCCCATTGCTACAGATCTTTGCTTTAAAGTGGGTCTCTTGGTTTGAGGCAATATTTTGCAGTCAAGTGTGTTGAAACCTGAAGATAGTGATACTGGCTGAGGTCCTGATCGCAGGATAGGCAAACTCATACCTGAAAGAAGGGGTTCAATATAATCAACTTGCCATCAAGTGGCCAGCTGATCTCTGTAGGGTGTTGTGCTATATCAGGGATCTGTATTGTATTGGTGCTGTATTTGTGCTGAATCGGTCCCTGCTTCTCAAAGGCTGGATATTCAGCAGTGGCTACAGCTAGATAAGCCTTAGTGACAGGGAAATTCTGCTACTGGGCTCACAGTTTCCATTCCTTTAACAATGACAGTGGGTTGATGATAGAGCCTGACTGATGTTAACTGGTTGAGTCAGTTGGTCTATTTGATTATTTTTTTTTAAAGGTGGTTGCTCTTCAGGAGGAATTACAATGCAATACAATGATAATCACATTTTTGTGTCCACTTTTCTAGATTCTTCCATAAGCTCTTTCCTACACCTTATATCTCTGATCCTCAAATCTTTCTCCTTTGAGCCCTGACCAACCAGTAAAGCCATTCACAATTGTCCATGAGTTCATGTATACTCTTACCTTGGCCACTTGTATTCCAACAAAGTGGTTGACTAGATACATACCTACATCTTTACCCATTGAAAATATTTTCCTCATTACTATCTTTTGGTCACCTCTCAGTGAGGCTATAATGCAACAATCCTGTACCTTCAGTTTGCATATACGTACTGAGAAGACAGATTTTCTTTCTGATCACCCCTGAATGGGGCTATAATACAACAGCAATCCACCTTCAGTTTTCTTACAAATACTGAGAAGACCTAGTTCAGTTTTTTCCTTCATCATCTGGTAATGAAGGCACCTTTCCCACCTCCCCCCCATTGTCATTAGTATGAACTGTTAGAAAGGCACAAATAGAATAGTGGTTGATGACATGGAAGTCTGGACCACTGTTTGTGTATTTATTTACACCTTCTGGCCTTACCCATGTTCAATATGCTCTCTAGATTTGTTGTTACCCCTTATGATATATTGCTATTGTGTCTACTTATGACTTGGTATATCTGAATGTATGCAACTTATGATAGACAGCTCTAGTTCCATGGCCTTTTGATCTTCCAAGATCAGAGAGTACATTTTCCCTAGAGTTCAGCAGCATGCCAGATGTTTTAAAAGATGTATAGATCTTTGCTGAAGATGACACGGCAAGATTCCTAGAAGATTTATATTGTGATTGTCCTATTGGAGATTGCTATAAGCTTCACAAAGCATCTTTTCCCACTATAGATGCCTCTTGTCCCACAGGATCTGCCAAGAACTGTGGCAAGAATAGCAGAACTGTTTGTATGATAGCCTGGACTTAATGCAGAGCTGTTTCTCGCTCTGCGCCAAATCCAGAGCTGTATACCTCTGTAGTACTTGGAAAATGGATTAAAACAGTATTTCTAAGTGTGGAATATGCTCTTCCTAGAACATTCAAAGGCCTGACAGATGATTGAGTTTCTTATCTGGTGATGGAAGTTCTGAGGTATAATAATTTTTCCTTTATTCTTTTTTTCAAAGTTCATTTATTTATTTTTGAGAGAGATAGAGAGAACAGGAGAGAGAAAGAGAATCCCAAGCAGTCTCTGTGCTGTCAGCACAGAGCCCAACATGGGGCTGGAGCTCACAAACTGTAAGATCATGACCTGAGCCAAAATCAAGTCAATATTTAACTAACTGAGCTACCCAAGGACCCCAGTTTTTCATTTATCCTTGAGGCAATGTATCAGCATGCCCAAGAACACTGGAATTCCCCCCATGCCCCCAATATCAAGGATGTGGGCCCCTAAATCTTCATAGAGTTTATCTTTCTTATCTTGAAGTGCATGATTCTTACCAATACCTCTATTATACTTCCCACTTCTTGGTCATCTGGTTTCATTACCATGATCTCCTGACTGTAGCGTACCAATTAAACATTCTGTGGAATGTTCAAATGATCCAGGAGTCTTTAAATTGTATCATGGCAGAGAGTGGTAGAATTAACATGACCTTTGGGCACTACTATAAATGTGTTTCATTGTTCATCTCATGAGAATATAGAGTGCTTCTGATCCTTCTTTTGGATGGGAATGGAAAATAGCATTGGTCAGATCAAGGACAACATACAATGCCCATGGGGCTATGCTCATCTGCTGAAGCAGAAATACCACATTTGGCAAAGCAGCTCAGTTGAAACTACCACTTTTTGAGATTGCATTAGCTTATTGCCATTTGCTAACATTCAAGGATATAACCTTGAGTCAGCCAACTGACACCTGGAGAGAGACTCAGCTGTCAATTATCAACAGCCAATACTCCTAGCAGCCGGAAGTATGAGTGCATCTATCCAGAAGGTGGAATCTGGGCAACACACCACAGCATACACTACAAATAGGCTTTTTTGATGATTCTTATACATAATAAGGTTTGAATACTCTGTTCAGGGAGGGCTCTCTATGTTTTCAGCTGTGAATTTAAAATCTTTTTCCTGGGGCACCAAGGTGGCTCAGTCAGTTAAACGTCTGACTTCTGCTCAGGTCATGATTTTGTGGTTCATGTGTTTGATTCCCACATCGGGCTCTGTGTTAATGGCTTAGAGCCTGGAGCCTGCTTCAGATTCTGTGTCTACCTCTCTCTTTGCCCCTCCCCTGCTCACTCTCTCTCTCTCAAAAATAAACATAAAAAATAAAATATTTTTCCTTAGTATAATTGGAAAATGTCTAGTTTTGATTTATATTTCCATTTCAGTTTATTTTAGCAACCTGTTTCTGTCTTCGTGTTTTTTGAAAAGTTTTTTTAAGCTATTTTCTTTGTTTCAAATTTCAGTCATAGTTTTGTTCAGTAAATTGTCCAGGGGTTAAAAGTGAGTACAATTGAAATATGAATTCCAAAAAGAAAAATTGGTATTTCCTATTTTACCCATAAGTATAGTAATTCTCACCTTAACACACATGCACACACATACACACACACACACATTCCATATACACTACACACACTTCTCCCTGCATACAATATATACAGACATATCTTACATACCACACATTCCCACACACACATCTAGATAAGAATGCTTCATGTTCCATCCCACTATATTTACATTTCATTGTTTTTGCGAAACACACATAATCCGGATAAAAGAAAATGAGAAGGTTTAAAAAAGCTCTTTCTGATTGTGAATAGCTAGTTATTATTGTATGTAATGTTGCAGATTTAGATCTTATCACCCAGTACCCGTGGGAAGGGCAATTCTGCACAGCATAGTGGTTGCTAGCAAGCACATTAGATCCAGCAAACACAATTAGATTCTTGGGTTATGGTTGCTAGCTATAGCTCCACCTTTTTCTTTCTTTTCCACTGAAAATAGCTTTTTATAGGCAAGTAAGAAAGAAAAGGAAGAAAAAGAAAAAAGAAAAAGACATTATTTTGGAAATAACTTTGAGTCAGTTCTAATTTAAGTATTAAAATATCAACTATAAACTTCTTAGATTGTTATTAGTAACACATTAATTGTGATATACTACACATGCCCAATTATGACACACCAAAGTGAGGGAAAAACACAGTTGAAAAACCATTGCTTTAGTGCAAACTTTCCAAATTTGGCTGTACATTACAAACATTTGGAGTGCTTAAACAGTTCAGATTCAACACCCTTCCTTTCCCATGAAGTCAAGATATAGAATAGTTTTTTTCACTCTCAAATTTTCCCATGTCCTTTTATAGTTAACTTCACCCCACATACCTAACTTCTGGCAACCACTGATTTATTGTTTGTCCCTATAGTTTTGCCTCTTCCAGAATGTCATATAAAAGAAATAATAAATACATAGCCTGGTTTCTTTCACTTAACATAATGTACTTGTGATTTATCCATTTTGTGGCATGTATTAGTAGTTCATTCTTTCTTACTGCTGTGTTGTATTCTATTCATCAAGTTGAAGGTGTTTCCAGTTTTTGGTGATTGTGAGTAAAGGTGCTGTAAGCATTTCTGTATGGAACTTTGTGTGAACATAAGTTTTATTTAGTTGGGTAAATACTTAGGGATGAAACTGCTGGGTCTAAATGTAGATTTAACATTATAAAAATATGCCCAACTATTTTCTGAATTGGCTGTGCCATTTTTCACCCTTCCTTTGGCCCCAGCAACATGTAAGAGTTTTAGTTGTCCTATGTCCTTGCCATCACTTGGTACTGTCCCTATTTAAAATTTGTTTTCAATTCTAATAGGTGTGTAGTGGCATCTCCCTATGGTTTTAATTTGTATTTCTCCTGCAGTTAATGTTTTAATGCACAGTTAGGTTTGAGGATATGTCTCTGAATCTCTGTTCTGCCACTTTCCAGTTAGGTCACCTTCAATAGGTTATCCAGTCTTTCAAAACTTCAGTTTTCTTAAATAGACAAAAAATTCTCTATTTCACACAAGTGATATGCTGTTAAATGTGAGAATTACATAAAGGACTACATAATGTCTGGTATATAATAGATATTCAATAAGTGTGTTCATTAATTTTCTTAACTAATTCTGTTCTCAAAATTCAATCTTTTAAAAACCACTTCAGACACTGTAAAACACACCTGGACCCAGGTAGACCCAAACAGCCATTTGGTAATATCCTAACAAGTGTTTCAGGCCCTACTTACATAGGTACATGTTGCCCAATAGACTCCCAAAATCTCGCCCCTGACAAAAGGCACTTGCAGCCAATATGACTTAGTTTGTGTTTTACCTTAAGCATTATATGTTCTCTGTTCTTGTCTTGCTAGATAATGAAAGATGCATTAACAGTACCAATTACAAGGTGTGAATTTGATTTATAGCTCTCTGTTACTTTCTTTTCTAGTCACCAAGCAATAGGAAAATCCACACACAGCAATCTAAAGACAATTTAGATTGAAATGGTTCTGTGCAATTTAGGCATTTAATTAGGGCTTTAAAGCTTAATTAAAAAGTTAAATCATTTGTCTTTATTTCTGAAACAATGCTATTGTAGATGGTTCAATTATGTAAAATAAAACACAATAAGATATGTATTTCCTTGTCTGAAGTTATAGCATCATTCACACATAACAGAACAGTTCCATAAAATGTATTTGAGAGGATAGAACAAAATTGAAATATGGACCCATTAAATAGGTATTGAAAGTAAGTTCTTGTCTATGGAGTTGTTTTTCTCTCCCTTGTTTCATGGTCCTTGCAACATATGAATCTTTCCTTCAAAAATGAAAATGATGAGAAAAAAGATTGTAAGTGTGTTAGCTACGATTCCATCTAAAATGCACACAGAAAAATAGAAAGAAACTTCTCAATCTTCAGTTATTTAGCACTAGGGAAGAAACTGTTTATAATCTGAAACACCCATAAGGTATACAAATGCACTTTCTAATTTAAAAAAAAAAGTTTATTTATTTATTTTGAGACAGAGAGAGCACAAGTTGGGGAGAGGCAGAGAGAGAAAGAGAGAGAATTCCAAGCAGACTCTAAGCTCAGAGTGGAGCTTGATGTGGCACTCACTCTCATGACTGTGAGATCATGACCTGAGCGGAAATCAGGAGTTAGACACTCAACTGACTTTGCCACTCAGGTGAACTCTAACTGGGGTTCCCACTTACCTAGTCCCTGGACCTTTCAATTTCTGCAGATTCTTGGTTCATCCCTCCCTTTTTCACCTGCTCTATTTTGCCTCACTGTCTTCCAAGTCATCCTGGAAAGGAGCCTCAGAATTGTAATTAGTTACTTCCTTTCCTTTGTACTAAGTGGCAAGACTTTGGAATGAGTTTTAAATTCAAATGCCTTTTCTAACTGTCCGACTTATCCTTATAATAAGTGCTTCATTAAGAGATCAAGATGGAGGGATAAACCCAGTATCAGTGGTCTAGAATGGCCAAAGACTAAAAACTTTAATTTTTAAGTAGAATTAATTATATGGTCACCAAAGTACAAGTTTCCTTACCACTCTGAATTCTTGGAGGATGTAATCTTATTTACTTTGTTTATGGGTATCTGTATGTCTATTATCTCCAGTATCCTACTATCTCCAATGTCCTGAACTCTGCCAAATAAATCTTTCCTAGTGAAAGCAGTAAGTATTCGTTGGGGAGTTTTTGAACAAAGCAGTGACATGGTCAGATGTATACTTGGAAAGTTAATCTGTTGGTTGTATTTAGGTTGGAGTGTGGTGGGAAGTGACTGAAGCTGGAAATTAGAGGAACCAGAGAATGAACGGAGAAAATGGGAATACATGATCTTATTAGAGGGGTTTGACTTTGGATGTATGAAGAAAATGCTGTCATTTTTGTGTTGCTGGTGGTAGTAGAACTTGTATAAGATAGGGGAGATTCATATATGTTTGAAACCATTGGGGAAATTGCTTAAATACATATAAGAGTGAGATTGAAGATAGAGAAGAGAATGGGGGACAAGTATAAAGTGAGTTCCTGAAGGAGTCTTGAAAATGAATAGGCATGTGTTCTGTGAAAAGGAGAAAGTGTAAGTTAGGTTAGGAAAAATGTTGAGGTGTGTGTGTGTGTGTGTGTGTGTGTGTGTGTAGACTAGGGGGAGCTGTTAGAAGTTGAGATAATTGGTGTCAAATGGCCTAGATCATTGGCTGCACATTAGAATCACTTGGGGAGTTAAAAAAAATACTGATATGTAGATTCCATGTTAGGCCAATTAAATCACGGCCTCTAAGGGGTATAACCCAGACCCCAGTATTTTTAAACACTCCCAAGTTGAGCCGAATGTGCAGCCACAGTTGAAAGCTGCTGGCCTATATTTTCTTAGTAACATGGCAACAATGCTTCCTGCTGTGAGCAAGGGAAGTAGTGTAAGAATAAGACACAGCTTAGAAGAAGGAAAATTAACTGACTGGGAAAACTTAAAAGGGAAGTCAATAAACTATACTGAAAATGTTTTGAGGAGTCAGAAGGCCCAAATTTCATTAAGTGGTTTGAGGCATCGGGGCACCTGGGTGGCTCAGTTGGTTAAGTGTCCAACTTCGGCTTATGATCTGAGCTTGTGAGCTTGAGCCCTGCATTGGGCTCAGTGCTAACAGCTCAGAATCTGGAGCCTGCTTTGGATTCTGTGTCTCTCTCTCTCTCTGCCCCTCCCATGCTCATGCTCTGTCTCTCTCTGTCTCTCAATAATGATAAACATTAAAAAAAATTAAGTGGTTTGACGCATAGAAGATCCAACCAGTGTGGCATTGTGATGCTCTGTTGAAATGCTACACAGCTAAGAAGATGGAAAAATGACCATTAGAGTCATTGTGGTTAGAGAATTGTTAATAGCTCCCAAATCATGCTTGGCATAAGAATAACATGAGGATCTTTAGAAAAATCCAAATTCCAGGACCTTACCCCTCACTGAGCTTCTTTCGGTGGATCAGTAAATCTGGATTGGGATTGGCAATCTGCATTCTTAAGCAGCATTCCTGGTAATTGTGGCATGCAGAACAACTGGAGTTGGGAACAACTAAAATAGAGGGTAGACAGAATGTCAAAGAAGAGGGAATGTCAAGGGAAACTGCAATTATAGTGCATGCATGCCTGAAATAATAGACCCTGAGATTTAGCTGGGTAAGGAGGCAAGCAGAGTCAGAAAAGCATAGAAAAATAATGATCTGTGGAGAAGGTACAGAGGTAAGTCACAGTAGGATACTGCAATGGATTAAATGCTTGAGTACCCATAAAATTCATATGTTGAAATCCTAATGTCAGTGTGATGGTGTTAGGAGGTAAAGCCTTTGCAAAGCAATTAGGTCATGAGAATGAAGCCCTCATGAATGGGTTAGTGCCCTTATAAATAAAAAGGCCCCAAAGAACTTCCTTGTCATCTGCCCATCATCTGAGGGTCTAATGAGAAGTCAGCAGTTTGCAACCTGGGAGGTAGCTCTCATCAGAACCTGACCATACTGGCACACTCTGACCTCAAACTTCCTGCCTCCAGAACTGTAAGAAATACATTTCTGTTTATAAGCCACTCAGTATTTTGTTATAGAAGCCCAAACTGACTAAGACAGCCACAGAAGGGGATTTCTTGCAGCAGGTTAAGTGAAAAGGAGGATCTAGACACAATGAGGTATTCTTGCAAAAATAGTGTTTTAAGACTGTTGTTGGAAAATTTTGAAAGTGTCTGATCTTGGATTTTATCTTAAATCTCCTTGTTTCAAACCTTTCCCTCCTGCCCGAGATAGAAAAAAAATAACCCAATAAAACTGAGGAGACACTGCATTAGTTTGCCAGGGCTATTGTAACAGATGCCAAGAATGGGAGACTTGAACAGCAGACATTTATTTCTCACAGTTCCAGAGGCTGGAAGCCGAAGATCAAGGTGCTACCCACATAGATTTCTGGTGAGAGATCTCCACCTGGCTTGTAGATGGCTACCTTCTCACTGTGTCCTCACTGGGTTGGAGCAGGGGTGGAGGCGGGAGAGAGCAAGGGTATTCTCTGGGTCTCTTTTTATAAAGACACCAATCTTATCACTTTAAGGATCCTCCCTCATGGCCTCATTTAGCTTTAATTACTTCCTTAGAGGCCCCATATGCAAATATAGCCACATTGAGAGTTAGGGCTTCAACATATGAATTTTGGAAGGACACAAACATTTAGTCCATAACATAAGGAGGCACAATTCAGTCTATAACAGGCACCAAAGCTAGGTATATAATGCCTAACTTTCTGCTGAAAGAAAAGAAAAACACAAATATGTTTTTCTTTGGCTGTTTAGAAATCAAGGCAAATTTTCTAATAGTCTCACAGCTCAAGCCTAGGTTAGAGATGGTGGGTATGTGTGGAACAAGGATACCAAGCAATTCTACCATGATTGCTAGTCCTTGGCTTGGGATATTAGGTCCTTCTGTAGCAGGGATTGCTGTCAGTGTGCACTGCCTCTTAACTGCATTAGGAATGATGGATCTGGATTGATGGTGCAAACCAATTTCCTTTTTGAACCTTCATGGGAAAACAAGTTTGGGTCACTAGCATCATAATATTTAGAATCTGAATGAGAATTTTTATAGATAAATTAAAACTTATATTGTTTTGATTGAATATTCTTTTTTAAAAATTTTTACATGTTTTTTATTTGTTTCTGAGAGAGACAGACAGCATGAGCAGGGGAGGGTCAGAGAGAGGGGGAGATACAGAATCTGAAACAGGCTCCAGGCTCTGAGCTACCTGTCAGCACGGGGCTGACGCGGGGCTCGAACCCAGGAACCGTGAGATCATGACCCGAGCTGAAGTCGGACGCTTAACCGACTGAGCCACCCAGGCGCCCCAATTGAATATTCTTTTTAAAATGTTTACTTTAGGGGCACCTGGGTGGCTTAGTCGGTTAAGCGTCCGACTTCAGCTCGGGTCATGATCTCACGGTTCCTGGGTTCGAGCCCCGCGTCAGCCCCGTGCTGACAGGTAGCTCAGAGCCTGGAGCCTGTTTCAGAGTCTGTGACTCCCTCTCTCTCTGACCCTCCCCTGCTCACGCTGTCTCTCTCTCTCCTAAAAATAAATAAAACATTTAAAAAAAAATAAAATGTTTACTTTATTATTTTGAGAGAGAGAGAGCTCATGTGGACAAGAGCAGGGGAGGGGCAGAGAGAGAGAGGAAAGAGAGAATCTTAAACAGGCTCATCCTTGTCAGTGCAGAACCTGAGGTGGGGCCCAAACTCATGAATCTTGGCATCATGACCTGAGCCAAATTCAAGAGTCAGATGCTTAACCCATTGAGCCACCCAGGTGCCCTTATTAATTGGATATTTTTTATCAAAAAAGAAGGAAAAGAGATTTTAGGGATATGAGCTATTGATGGTATTTTAGTGACTTGAATTAGATATTAGTTAGTCTCCTGAATGTTGGAGGAAAAGAATAGTCTCAATATCATTTCTCATACTTTAGCTTAGAAACTTCCTGGAACCACAGCTGTGTAGAAATTTGATGTAGGCCCAGAGGCGTCATGGTTTATCTTAAAAGCTTCTTTAAAAAAAAAGCTCTATTGAGGTATAATCTGCATGCCATAAAATTCACTCATTTGGAGTGTACAATTGAATGATTTTGAATTAGTAATTTTACTGTGTTGTTCAGTCATGAGCATTTAAAACATTTCCATCACTCCAATAAGATCCTTCCTCCCTTTAACAGGAATCCCCATTCCCACTCCAGTCCTAGAAAGCCACCTATCTTTATTCTGTTCCTATAGATTTACCTAAAGGCAGGTGCTATCGTTCCTTCTTAGCTCCTCTAGTTGCATGCTATAATAACTAAAGGCTAATTTACCCTAGAACTGTCTCATGGCCTGCCAAGATTGTCTCTTAAGCTTAGCATGTGTCTTCTATTTCAAGCAAGACACTATAGAGGATACATGCGGTACAGATGTCCCTCCTATATTGAGTCCAAACTGTTTTTCCATTGCAATTCTGACAGATTTGATGGGGGCAGGCCTGCCAGGCATCTTCTGCAATAAATTAAAACTCATCCTAAGGAAAAAGAGATTCTGTGGCCAATACAGATTTAGCCTCTCACATTTGTTTTTTGCCTCAGTTTCCCCATGTAGCAATCTAAAATAAGTATCTGAATTATTTAAATAATATAAGGGAGATTATTAACATAAAATTATGAACACTACATTCTATTTAACACTCCTTATTCCCTTACTTTGTTATGTGCTGTGCAATTTAAAAATTTTTACTTACTGATATACATCAATAAGATACAAGCTAACGTGATGACTTTTTCTTCAAATCTCCTAAGTTAGGTTTCTAGATTAATTCTAGTTGTAACAATTTTAAAGTGAATCTAGTCATCAGGTCAATTTAATAATATTGGGGAAAAGCTTAATAGTAAACTTTGTTCTGATGTATTCCTTCTTTTGCTAAAGGTTATGCATTTACTTAACCTAGTAACTTGTCTATTGTTTTATAGATAATCATTACTTTAGAGGTTCTTGCTGCAGTCAAGACTGTCAGAAGATGTAAAGAAAGTGTGGTGAGTCTACTTGTTAGAAGTGAATTATCACTTCTTATTTCTAAGGACTGACAACCTTTTATTATTTCTAACGTCTACAATGGAGCAAGTGGGTAGTCTAGGAAAATTGATTTTATTACTTTGGAAATGGAAGCCTATTATTTTCATTTCAGTAATTTCACCAAATGGTCATCACATTTAATTTTTTTTTCTAAGTGGGTCCTTTCCATCTATCTTTTATGTTCTTCACTGTAACTGAAAGATGTAGTTTATTGCAAATATGATATACAAGAAGGCAGAGGAAATGCTGTGGTTCAAAACGACATGAACTTTTCTAAACTGTATAACTGAAACAAGAAATAGTAAACATAAATTATACAATTAATTGTATGCTGTCAAAATGAGACTGAATATGTTATATAAAATATTCATTTAGCTATGTTCAAAGCACTTTTAAGGAACTGAGGCCACACACAATTTATAATCTTTTTCTTTTTCTACTTTTTACACAAGATAACTTTATTCACATACTTTTCCCACATTGTTTATTTGAATGTTTCTGATTATACCAACCCACATCAGCATTCATAGTTCACAAATCCAAGATAAGTACAATGCTTAAACATGAACAACAATGACAAAATCATGTGAAAATGCAAGCAGAAAATGGGGTGATGCATCTATAAGCCAAGGAACACCAAAGATTGCCAGCAAATGACCAGAAGGCAGGAGAGAGGTATGGGTTAGAGTTATCCTCACAACCCTCAAAAGGAACCAATCCTTCTGACACCTTGATTTCGAACTTTAGCCTCCAGGACTGTGAGACACTAAATTTCTGTTAAGCCATCTAGTTGTGGTGGTTTCTTATGGCAGCCCTAGAAAATTAATACACAAGGCTGTCTATGCCTCTGTTTCCTCATATATAAAGTGATAGTGATAATGATATTTACTTTTAAGTTTTTATGAAGACTAAGTGAGTTAATGAGTATAAAGTGCTAAGAAGTATACCTGCCACATAGAGGCATAGGGGAGACATTACTAGTTGGTTGAGTGAACAACTGTTCCCATTCCCTTCTCTTTTGCTAAATATTAAATAGCATCCTGTTTGTAAGATGGATCTTTGGCTTATTTGAAGATCAGTAATTTCCTACTGATATAAGGGGAACAGAAATCAGATTTTTTTTGGCTTAGCATGGTGGAAGTCCTTAGGTTATAATAATGAAGATAAATCAAAGTGGCTAGTTTCAGAAAGCTAAAGTTCCCTGCCCCCCCCACCCCAGGAGATTAGAGTTTTAAAAGAAGGAATAGTGATTCAAAGTGCTTAAGAGGCCAAATGTTAATACTTTTAGAAGAAGAGAGCAGAGTTGTTAGACACATAGGTATGAATCAAAGGATAGAATGTTTTCAGATACCTTCCCATCCTTCATCCCCTATGATCATGTTGCCAGTGTCTTCATATAGCTGTTTTAAATGGAAATGTTAAATTACTGTGCTCTAACTATTTCTGAATCAGTATACTAGTTTATCTTGTTATCACAAAGTTGAGTAGGATGGGAAGCAATGAGATACTACTTAGGCTCATTTTGGCCAGAGGGAGATTAGTGATCAAGATTATAGGAGGAATAAGTGTCAAAATTATTTCTTTTTTGGTAGGAGTGGGGGATGGATTAGACAATCTGGGGGAGAACTTGGTAGTTGAGGGTTAGAGGTATAGTGAGGGCATGAGGGCTGGAAGAAAGGCGAAAGGGTCAAAAAACATTATATAATACAGTATATTCCTCTCATGAGTTCTGTTATTTAAGATAAGTTAATTTTTTTGAGCCTGAGTGTAATAGTTTCCAAAGGCTGCCATAAACTAGGTAGCATAAAACAAGGGAAATTATTTTCTCACAGTTCTAGAGATCAGAAGTCTGAAATCAAGATGTGGGCAGGACCATGCTCTCTCTGAAGGCTCTAAGGAGGGTTTTTCCTTATCTTTACTTAGCTTCTGGTAGGCCCAGCAATCCTTGTATTCCTTGGCTTGCAGACAGATCATTCCAATCATTGCTCCCATTATCACATGGCAGACACCCACTCTGTGTGTCTGAATCCACATTTCTTCCTTCTTGTAAGGACACCAATCATTGGATTAGAGACCACCCTAATCCAGTGTGACCTTATCCAAACTTGATTACATCTAAAAGACTTTATTTCCAAATAAAGTCATATGCACATATTCTGGGTACATATGAATTTTGGGGGGATACCACTTACCCTAATACTGTCAGTTTATTTTCTATAAGAATAAAACATTATGATTTATATTCATGCCTCAGTTTCCTCATCTTTAAAATGGGGATGATAATAGTTTCCCTGAAAGTCATTATGAGATGTTTGTTGTTCTTTGACTTCTCACTTTATTTTCCTTGCAATACCCTGATTTATTCTGAAGGAATTACTACTTCCTCAGTGAATTGAGTTTAGGTTCTTGATAATCATGGGCCTCCTCTTCCTTAGGTGATGGGCATGTATGTGACCCAATGAATACCAGCTAGACGGGCCCTTTGGAAGCTAATCTTGACCACAAGAATAAAAAGACTAAAATGGATGGAATCTGTATGATGGTGATTAAGGGCACAGATTTTAGAGACAAGTGTTCTATATCTGAATCCTGAATCTATCACTTACCAACTTTCTCTTGGGATATATTTAGCTTGCCTCTGCCTCAGTTTCCTTATGTATGAGATGAGAATGATAATGGTACCTATTTCATCTAGTGCCAGCTACTGTGCTTGGTATTAGGTATGTATCAGTTAACAAAACATTGTTTCTGCCTTCATGGAGATTTCACACTTTGAGAGAGAGATACCAAACAGAGAAAAATGATATTTATTATAAATCGTGATATTTGCGTATGTGTTATGTAAAATAATGGCATTTGGTACATAGTTAGCAACATGCCAGCATAAGCATTTACTCATTTATTTTGGTATCAGTGTTATGACCACAAATTATTGCTGTAGTTTTTTATTCCTAGCTTTCTAGAAATATCTCAGCTTCTGCTCATTTCTGAGCTTGGATTTTGTCCTTCCCAATGATGCTGAGAATTTCAGTATACTTTCCCTAAAATTCCTTTTGCTTAATTTAGTCAGAGCTGGTTTCCATTGCTGACAACTTGAGAATTCTGATACAATATTCATAGAGTTGCTGTAAGGATTAATAAGACTATGTATACTAAACAGGTACATTCTCAATCAACGTTAATTCTGGGAGGAATGACCTGAGTATATTGAAAGCAGAAAGTATAGAGTCAGATGAGTGTGAGTTGATAAACAGAAGTAAACAGGAAAAAAAAATTAGCAAATGAATTTAGTGTAAGGGAGACTCAGATGACTGATTTCATGATGTAAGAGGACTTTCACTTATAGGGTAAAAAGTTTGAGTGGTTGACAGGTCAATCTGAGAAACTCAGAGACTTGAATGGAATACATTAAAGGTATTGTTTTACTGTTGACAGTATTGCCTCAAAAGATTTAATCTAGTATATGTAGTCCTATTCAGAAGCAAACCCTTTCTTCTTCTCTTTTTTTTTTCTTGTATTACCTGAGGAAGCATTCTATAAAAACAACCTTTAAAAATGGTCTTTGTTCTTGGCATAAAGGACTACAACAGGGAAACTAATAAAGAATGGTAGAGTCATTTGTTTGACACCAATCCATGTAGACTCATTATTCTAAGGTGCAAAGGTATACATTTGAAAGCCAGGAGGAAAGGTAATATTGTGCTGATGGATGCAATATCATAAGTATGCACATGCATATTCATATGTTGCCAATTACTCTTTTGAAGCTGTGTAAATTATGCATTTAAAAACTAAAAACAGGATACATATTCTAAAGCACTCTGAGATAAAAATTGAATGAAAGAGGATTACTGCAATAGCTAATTTTCCATCATTTTTTCTATTCAATTTTTTAAAATTAATCTTTATTTATTTTTGAAAGGGGGGGGCAGAGAGAGAGGGAGACACAGAATCCAAAGCAGCTCCAGGCTCCAGCTGTCAGCACAGAACCCAACACAGGGTTTGAACTCACAAATCACTAGAACTCACAAACTGTGAGATCATGACCTGACCCGAAATCAGACACTTAACCGATTCCATTTCTAATCAACAAATGTACTCAGTCCCTTTGACTACCCCCATTTCCCAATTATCCTTTAGGCATCACGAAACAGGATTACTCCAGCCCTTATTTGTTCCTAGTGCCAAGCTCAGATATGGATTTTGAAGATTAGTTCCTATCCTGAATTAAAGGGATGACACAATAATCAGCTCCAACATTTTCTATCCTGGCATTAGCTAATCAGCATTCATTTATTTATTTCACAAGTCTTTATGATGTCTATACTATTTTTGCTTGATATTGTCCTTGATGCTGAATAAGCATGGTAAATAAATACAGTTACTGTCTATACAGAGCTTCCAAGCATATCAAGAAGACAGTATGAATTTTTCAGTTGTGGTGTGTGCTATGAAGAATATGAACAGGAAGTGAGTAGAGGTGTAGAGCAAGGGATGGATTGGTGTTAGAGATGGTGGACCTATTTAGAAGGAGTCTATTTGGAGATATAGTCTTTTCTGTAAAGTGAAGAGAAGTTGTGTGTGAGTCCTGGTCCCATGCCTCAGGAAGATCATTCTCGGGCATTGAAAAGGCAATTAGGTTGTCTGTGGCTGGGATGCTGAGGTCAGAGTGTTTGTGTATGTGCAGGCTACCTTTGTGGCACTGGAGCTGAAGCATTTCTTGGGTTGGTGGCTCCTTNNGCTTGAGGCTAGTAGAATCAGGTGAAGTTTGGGACTTAGTTTCTCTAGTCCTCTAATCTTAGGGGAGCTATCCTGACTGGTGAACATGGGGCAATGGTCCTGACCCTCTAAGGGTTTTGGTGCCTCCCTCATCTGTCCTTTCTAGTGTTATTTGTCTTCTGACTCCCCCTTATCTGTCCTGGGACCCAGAAATAACAAACTGTCAGCCTTCCTATGGACTTTCCTTAGGAGGTACAGATACCACCTTCTTATTCCCTGAACTCTCACATCCATTTAATCTCTTCCCCATGCCAGTGTTCTGTTGGCCTTATTTCTCTTCAAAAAATATTAATGAGGTAATATCATTAGGCAGAAAGTGCTAAGTTAGTTATTAATAAAAATTATGGCAGAGGACACAAAAAACACCTCCAGACACTGAAAGGAAAGACTATAATGAATAATTTGATATTTGAGGGTAAGCATTAGGAAGTATTCTCCCAAATATACCCCTATCTTCTGCATCCAGCACTGAAGAATCCTAAATGGTAGGCTTCTCATGCCTGATCTTAGGTCTCTGGCTTGATGCCATAGAACCATGGAGGTTAAAAGTTGGTACATACTTTAAAAATAATTATAATTTCTTACATTGTGTTATGGTGAAAGGGTGTCTCAGTAACTTTACTGTACACTCCCTTACCTTTTGTGCTCTTATTTGAATTAAACTTCATACAGAGATAGATTAGATAGAGGAAAAGGGTCCATTTTCAATGATGCAGCCTAGAGAGAGTAAGGTGTTGCTGTGACCACCTGGACATACACAAGACTGAACCTAGTTAAGATCTTTAGAGAAAATTTTAAGATTTGACTGGTGGGTGTAGACATCTAATCTTGTGGCTGCTCAAGCCTTATTGCTTATTAAACTTGCCACCTACCAGTATGGAGTGGCCTGTCTCTTTCTTCTGCCTCTCTCTGCCCTCTGTGTTATGGGGGCCAGTTTCAGATTTCACTTAGGAAGCTCCTGAGGTTTTGAACCAACAGTTGGCAGCTCAACAGCCAGGAGACTGAAGAAATGGGCATTGGGAAAGAGGCATCTATGGGGAAAATCCCCAGCTGGCCATCAACCTCCATGTGAGGAATGGTGGCCTGTATGTTAGATGCTTGTGGATTGCTGTGTAAGCACAGCAACACTCCCAAAATGCTGACTGGTTAATGCACTTGTTTGAGGGATGTGAATAGTGCACTGTGGCAAAGAAGTGAAATGCATTGCTCCACAGTGGGCTGGCCTCTCCTGTGGGAAGTTCAGTGGGCTGCTAATGCCCAACTAGAGGTTAAAGCTTGGGTTAGAAAGTTAGAAGAGCTGAGTTTGGAGAAGGATGTGAAGGTGTCCATTACTCTGCTAGCTTGAGGCTGGCAGGCAAGGTGGGAGAGCAGGATAAGCTGGAGACTTTAGCATGCCATTTTGACAAGCAAAGAGTGTGCATGCTGCCACAGATTAAGGTTGAAGCACGTGTAACAAAGCCTGATTGGGACATTAACACGTGGAATTCCATGGGGTGCCTGGGTGGCTCAGTCGATTCAGTGTCTCACTCTTGATTTCAGCTCAGGTCATGATCTTGTGGTTTTGTGAGTTCAAGCCCCGCATCGAGTTCTATGCTGGTATATCTACCCTGCTTGGGAATCTCTCTCTCCATCTGCCCTTGCCCCTCCATACTCATGCTGTCTCTGTCTCTCTCAAAATTAATAAATGGACTTAAATTTTTTAAAAAATAAAAGAGGGGGAATCCTGGGAATATAAGAACAAAGAGGAAGATGTTATGGCCATTGACAACAAAACAAACAAAATACCCTGTGCCATCTGACCCCTAATAAGGAAAATAAAATGACAGCAAAATCAATCCTGACCAGCAGACCAGCCCCCAGTTCAGGAAATGTTAATGATGGGAGAATATACTCCCACTAAGTTTATTTATACAGCTGCCAAGTTCCAGTAAAAGACCAGGGACAGTATCCATGCATGGTTGGTACAGCTATGGAAGTGGGATGACATTTCTCTGACCAGGCAGGAAACAGAAAAAATGAGTGACACATCTTGCCTTTCAGCAGCAGCTTCATGGCTTTTGGGGAATTCAAAGTACTCACTCCCTTCCAGATTGGATTATTTTATCCTTCACGGAGGATTGGTCCAATGAGGGGAAACTCCTTGAGCAAGGTATCACTGAGGTCCTTGGAAATCTATAGAGGACATACAATAAATTCTTAAGCAATTAGGAATGAGACAGGCAATCTATGTCCCTGTTTCTGAGGACTCTGTCCAGTCCACATTCACTGCATAAATGAAAGCCAAGGTATTCCAGTGCAACCACAAGACTTGGTAAGGGACACTGATATCCATGCTGAGCCTAGTTGTGGGACATTTATGATGTTTGACAATCTATTGTTGATCTGGGAGAAACTGACAAATCTCAGGGATGAGTATGGGCTATGGGAAAGACCCAAGACAAAGAGAAAATTTAAAAAGCCAAAAGTCTATCCCAATTAGTTGTAAAAAGTCTAGTAAAAATAACTGGAAGCTAATGTGGTTTGATTTCATTGCTGCTGGGACCCTACCTGAAAAGATAAACCATTGCCCAGTGCCGTGTTGGTCTGCTTATGGAAAGCCATAAAACCTGAACAACCATGCAGATATGGCTCATTTACCTCTACCATCCTTGATGCCCTGCCTGATATAACAGAGTATTATTTGGGATGGGTATCTCCTGTGCCCCAGGTATAAGATGCAGGCCAGGATTGTCTCCAGATGAGGGCCATTGGAAGAGATTGGAGACCTTATGCTGAGCTCAGTACTTCTCCAAGAAATAAATATAAAGTAATGGCTTTGATTGATACTGAAGCCAAATGTACTTTGATAAAGCTGGAGCTGTTTTCAAGGATTCAGACTTGAGAGTATAATGTCTTGTGACCATCTGGATAGTATATATTACTGAATCCAGTGAAGGCCTCGATAGAGTTGACCCTTGAACAATGTGGGTTTGAAGTATACAGGTCCAACATATATAAGGATTATTTTCAATAAATATAATATAATACCATAAATGTATTTTCTCTCTTTTATTATTTTCTTAATAACATTTTCCTTTATATAGCTTATTTTGTTGTAAGAATCCAGTATATAATACACATAAAATACAAACTATATGTTAATGACTGTTCATGTTATCAATAAGGCTTCTAGTCAACAGTAAGCTATTAGTAAAGTTCTGGGGAAGTTAAAAGTTATATGTGGGTTTTCCATCGCATTGGTGGTTGACATCCCCAATCTCCATGTTGTTTAAGGGTCAAAACTTTATAAATTCTTAGGATTTGGACCAGATACCTTCTTGTTTTGTGGCTATCCAAGACAAACCTCTTACGTAAGTTCACTTGCGTATTAAACCTGCCACCTATCAATCTGGAGTAGTCTGCCTCTTTCTTTGGTCTTTCTTTCCCTACTGTGTACAAGGGCCAGATTATATCTGGGAAGCTCTTGAGGTTTTAAGGCAACAAATATCAAGTCTATTCCCACTACATTTAAACTTAAGGTCTTATTTCTAAAGCTTCAGTAAAGAGGAAGCACCCAGGTAGAAGTAGATGGATGGGCAACAATGGAACACGAAAAGAAAAGTGCTCTCTGGGGAATGTTGCCCTACACCAAGAACTTCGTTTGTCCTTTTCTGTGGTGGGTAAATCTGTAAAGTGAGAAGGGGCCAAAAACATTCCTACTCTAATTCTACCCATAAATATCGTCCTTGCTTAACCAACTCCCTTACTCTGATTCTATGCTCACCAAGCAACCAGATGACTATAACTTAATTTGCAAATAGATCTGCCTGTGGTGAGAGAATGCTTTGTCATACCGACATATACATTCCAGATGAATGTCACAGTTATGTTTCTTACTTAAAATGAATAAATTGGGTCCCCCTTTGTAAAGCAGTCAGTTGTGAGTTTGGTTTACTGGAGTCGTTTTCCCTGTACCTAATCAACTTTATAACAAGGTTGTAATACTGCATTTTCAAACTAGGATTAGAACTGTAGCCATGGTAATCTCCCCCAGTTTCTCTGATTTCCTTATAGTGCAACTCTTTTCAATTTTAACACATAGATGTTCAGAAGATGATGGAGAAGTCTTTGAATCTTTGAGTATTTGTGGTGGAAATAGAAGTTTCCTTTGATCTTTGTGAGTGTGCATGTAAGGGAAAAACTCCAGGCTCATAGAGGATGGTAAGGTGTAAACCTGCTGCCACTCCATATATGTTTAGGCAATGGATAAGAGCAAGACAGCTGAAATATCATAGCAAAAGAAAGAAGCATCCTGTTCCTCCCTGCCTTTAAGTCCCATAGGGACAGGCAATGGGCCCAGATGAATGTTATGCATGTTGTAAGTTGCATTGTCCTTGAAGTTTGGCACACTCAGCAATAATAAGCATGGACTCTCAGTGCCTGTGGAAGACTCCCTTTTCCTGACAGAGCATGCTCCAAAGAAACAGGAGACAAAGGAATTCTAAGAAGAGTAAAATGTGTGCAAATCCTGTGAAGTAGAGTTACCATCTGCCAGTTTTACTGAAGTAGAGGGTTACTCAGAGAAGTCAGAAAGACACAGCCAGAAAACAAGCTTGCAATCAGATTCTAAGGGATTATAGCCAGCTAAAAGGTTCTACCTTTCCAAAGAATGCTAGAATATCGTTCTATAGAGTCTTAAAAGAGATTTTAGTGATCTTATACTCCAATCTCCTTAATATATAAAGAGCAAATTGGTACAGGGGGATGCCTGTTATTGCTATGATCATATAGTCAATCACTTAGTGGCAGAATAGGAAATAATCAGGAAGTAATTGTAATTTCTGAATGATATTTGGTTAATTCATACTAGTATTATAATTTATAATATTCTTTTTAACAACACAATTTTTCCAAAACGAGTGTCTAAAGTCCACCTAGTTGAAGATTTGAGAATCTACAGAGGTTCTGGGAAATGGAGATGTTTCTTCTCCTCCTCTTTAACTCTACTCCTAAGTTCCCAGACTGGCTACATATCTCTCCTGAGATAAGCAGAATTCAGAGTTGCAGTGATTTTGTGTGGCTAAAGCTTTGAGCTATGTTGAAGACCTTGTATAGAATTGGATAGGCTTCCCCAACCCCAGTTGGGGCCACAGGAACATTGAAAGCAATGATGGAGCTTAGAGATGAGGATGCTGGGTTTCCTAACCCCAAGAGACGGATGACAGTTTATACTATTGGCTCATGAGATAAGAAGCCACCTTGTCAGACCTCTGTAAGATTCCAACACCAGACTTGACTCCTAATGAGAAAAATGCCTGCTCATCCCAACCAGTGGGTGCTGAATTAGAGTCAACAATTAAAACATGTGCTAGTGAAATAGGACTACAGGGAATGAAAAGAGAATAAGGAGCTCAGAGACATGATCTTCTAGTATTCTCTTTATATATACTAGGATATGAATGAGCAATCTGATCTATGGAACAATCTGATCTATCTATATATATGTATACCACAACTTCTTTACCCATTTATCCATCTCTGGATACTTAGCTTATTTCTGTGTCTTGGCTATTGTAAATAATGCTATTATGAACACCAGGGTGCAGGTATGTTTTGGTTTTATTTCTTTTGGATAAATTCCCAGAAGTGAAATTGCTGTATTTGGTTATTCTATTTTAATTTTTTGAGGATCCTTCATACTGTCTTCCACAATGGCTGTCACAGTGTGCATTCCCACCAACAGTGCACAAGGGTCCTCCTTTCTCCACATTCTCACTAGCATTTATTATCTCTTGTCTTTGTTATAATGGCCATTCTAGCAGGTTAGCAGGGTGAGGTGATATCTCATTATGTGTTTTTTTATAAGTTTATTTATTTTTTTAGTGATCTCCAAACCCAATATGGGCCTCAAACTGACAACCTAGAGATCAAGAGTCACACACTCTACCAGATGAACCAACCAGGCACCCCTCATTGAGGTTTTAACTTGCGTATCTGTAATAATTGGTGATTTTGAGCACCTTTTACATACTTGCTGGACATTTGTATATATTTTTTGGAAGACTGTTCATTCAGGCCTTCTGCCCATTTTTGGATTGGATTATTATTATTATTATTATTATTAGCCATTAAGTGTAAGAGTTCTTTATATATTTTGGTTATTAACCTCTTATTAGATATATGATATAATTTTTTCCTGATTCTATAGCTTTTTTTTCATTTTGCTGATTTTTTTTTCTGTTTGGGACTTTTAGTTTGATGTAGTGCTACTTGTTTATTTATTTTTATTTTGATGTTTGTACTTTAGGTGTCATATCCAAAAATTATTGCCAAGACCCCTGTCATGGAGTTTTTCTCCTAAGTTTTTTCTAGGAATTTCATTGTTTTAGGTTGTACATTTAAGTTATTAACCCATTTTTAGTTAATTTTTGTGAGTCTACCACTTTTTCATGCCAATACTTTTTGTTGCCTTTTGTGTCCTGAATTTCATTTAAAACACCCACATCCTATCCTGTGAGAGCTTGTTCTCCTTCTATAGTGAATTTTCTTAGAAAAATAATTCTATCTTTAGAGTTTACTGCTGTACTTCATGGTTCCTTAAACAAACTCCAAGGAACATTGACAAAATTTGTACTAAAACCACTACTCAACCTGGATGCTCCAAGGTTATTTTTCTTGCAGAGGGGATTAAAGCTTGGTATGAAATCTCCATTACAAATGAACCCAGTTTGGCCAGAGGGACCTAAAAAGCCCAGGAGGACCCATACAATTTTTTTTTAAGTTTAGTTGTCATGTCTATTTTCTAAGCAGACAAGACATACAGACATTGAGTAATTTCTCAACATGCTTCTGAAAGGGCAGAATATAGTCCAGTTTGATAAGATCAATAATCACATTTAAAGTTATCTAGAAAATCAGCATTTGGTTTCAAGGCAAAATGTTAAGAACAAACTAAATGTTAGCTTTCGAGAAAGAAATGAGAAATAAATAGACATATAGGCCTTGGCAGTCAGAACCTTAGATGTTTAAGTAGCAACATGTATCTCTGTCAACTTTATCACTCTTATGATATTCCTTTCTTTCACCATGATTTCATCCTTTTTGAGGGACCTGATTCTCCATTACTGTTGTTTTGATTTAGCCACAATCTATATTTAAGTTCTTTATGAACTATAATTTAAAGTCAGAGTGAATAAAAGTACACTGGGGATTAGTTTTTGGAACAATTTCAGAATGTGAGATTTAGATCCATCTAGTATTTATTGAGTATCTATTAGGTGCAAGACAACTGCTTAGAACTGAGAATAAAAGGATCAAAGAGATACACATGATCCTGCTCTCCCAGAATTTCTAATTTAGTAAGAATAAGACACACAAATACCCAATGACACACTGTACTATGGTCTCTGACAGTGAAAGTTGCCTTGGAGCATAGGGAAGACAGCCTAGAGAACATAGGTTATGAATAAAAGATGTGGAGGATTTAGGTGAAGGAAGAGGGATATATGTGGGGCAGGAGCATTAAGGGAGACATCATGTGCAAAAATGCAAAGGAAAAAGTGGCACATTTGGGGTATGGATCCAAGAGGTTGGGTGGTTAGCCCACCATGTGAGATTATGCACCTTAGGCTCTTTATAAAAACATCAGATGGGGGTGGATGTAGAAGTCCAGCTCACACTTTTCTCACCAAGTCTTTCACTGTGGCATGAGGCTACATCTGCTCTGAGAAAGGGATCTTTTCTAATTTGCACTGAAGTATCATTTAGGCAAACTGTGGTCCTATGAAGTGGGAAGTTGGAGCCAGATTATGAAGGATTTTGTAAATTTGGGAACTAAGTACGTCCTAAGAGCAGTGGTGGGGGTAAAAGAGGGATTCACTCCATCAAGTGAGAGAGTAACAGATTAGATATGCATTTTATTTTTTATTTTTTAAATTTTTTTTTGTTTTAATTTTTAATGCTCATTTATTTTTGAGAGAGAGAGACAAAGACAGTGTGAGCAATGGAGAGAGAGAGGGAGACACAGAATCTTAAACAGGCTTCAGGCTCAGAGCTGTCAACACAGAGCCCAACTTGGGACTTGAACCCATGAACTGTGAGATCATGACCTGAGCAGAAGTCAGGCACTTCTGCCACCCAAGTGTCCCTAGATATGCATTTTAGA
The DNA here is from genome assembly GCF_008692635.1 of Crocuta crocuta. Lineage (NCBI taxonomy): Eukaryota > Metazoa > Chordata > Mammalia > Carnivora > Hyaenidae > Crocuta > Crocuta crocuta. The sequence continues at coordinate 895,783 of NW_027530499.1, forward strand.
AAGATCACTAATTGTCCTCCTTGAGGGCAAGTCAGATGGGAGGAAGAGAGATGAGTGGGGAGACAGTAATAACCCAAAGAGGAAAGGAGGACCTAAACTTGGCAAAGGTGGTGTGGAGTGAAGTGATTGGTGTTTGATTGGGATTTGGAGGCCTGGAGAAGGTGAAAGAATAGGAACTATGTCCAGGATAGAGTCTTGAACAACTGAATTCACTATGCTGTTTCTGGAGATAACAGAGCATTTGAATGGAGTTACACTGACTTCAGTTTTGGACATAATTAAATTTTAGGTCTCCATGATGCATCCAAGTAGAGAGGCTCACCAGTATTTGGATATGTGCATCAGCAGCTCAGGAAAAGACTGGCTACAGATAAACATTAGGGTGTTATAAAAATAATAGATAGGATTACCTGGGGAAAAGGTATAGAGTTCAAAGAGAAGTGGGAGCTGAATGCAATCCTGAAAGATCCTAGTGTTTAAAAGATAGATAGAGGAAAATTGATGTAAAGGATACTGAAAAATAGCAGAGACTTCCAGGACAGGTGTGTTGTCCCTGAAGTTAAGGTATTGCAAGGTTTAAAGGGAGAGAGTTTAATTAGATAAAGACCAATATCTGTTTATAACAGTTTTTTTTTTCCAGTGGAATTTTGGAAAGAGGGATAAGTGGAATAGATTGGAATGGGAAGATGAGAGGCAGGGTAAGACAGAGGTAGCACTGAAAATGTAGTGCAATGGGATATGAAACATCAATCTATTTCAATATGGAAACTTAGTCATTGGATTATTTTCCTTTTTCTTCTACATTAGAAAGACAAAAAGGCTTCCAAACCATTGAAAGGAAAAGGTAAACCATTTCTTCCAAAATAATGGAATGAAACTATTTTTTCCCCAAAGAACTTTTGAAGAATGACCTTCTTGTCCTCAAAGAAAAAGGAAATATTTGGTTTCTTCTTTTCCCCCATATTTTTATTCAAATTTCAGTTGGTTAAAATACAGTGTAAATTAGTTTCAGTGTAGAATATAGTGATTCATTACTTACATATAATACTCAGTGCTCATCACAAGTACCCTCCTTAACCCATCATCCATTTAACCCAACCCCCACCTACCTCTCCTCCAGTAACCCTCAGTTTGTTCCTCATAGTCTGTTTCTTGGTTTGCCTCTCTCTCTCTCTCTCTCTATCTCTCTTTTCATATGTTCACATCTGTTTTGTTTCTTAAATTCCACATATGAGTGAAGTCATATGGTATTTATCTTTCTCTGACTTATTTTGCTTAGTATAATATTCTCTAGATTCATCCATGTCATTGTAAATGTCAAGATTTTGATGGGTAGCTAATATTACATTTTATATATATATATACACCACACTTTCTTTATCCATTTCATCAGTTGAAGGACATTTAGGGTCTTTCCCTACTTTGGCTATTGTAGATAATGCTGCTATAAACATTGGGGTTCATGTATCCCTTTGCATTGATACTTTTGTATTCTTTGTGTAAATACCTAGTAGTGCAGTGGCTGGATTATAGGGTACTTCTATTTTTAACTTTTTGAAGAACATCCATACTGTTTCCAGAATGGCTGCACCAGTTTGCATTCCCATCAACAGCAATAAGAGGGTTCCTGTTTCTCTGCATCTTTGCCAATACCGTTATTTTCTGTGTTGTTCATTTCAGCCATTCTGACAGGTGTGAAGTGATATCTCACTGTAGTTTTGATTTGTATTTCCCTGATGGTGAGTAAGGTTGAGCATCTTTTCATGTGTCTGTTAGCCATCTGGATGCCTTCTTTGGAAAAGTGTGTATTCATGTCTTCTGCCCATCTCCTCACTGGATTATTTGTTTTTCCAGTGTTGAGTTTGGTAAGTTTAAATAGATGTGTTTTGAAAACAGCTTTCAAATCTTGATCTTGATTCTTTTTAAATTTTTTCTTTAATGTTTATTTATATTTACTTGAGAGAGAGCGTGCAAACAGGGGAGGGGAAAAGAGAGAGGGAGACACAGAATCTGAAGCAGGCTCTAGGCTCTGAGCTGTCAGCATAGAGCCCAACACAGGGCTCAGACTCATGAGTGATGAGATCATGACCTGAACCAAAGTCGGACGCTCAACTGACTGAGCCACCAGGTGCCTCAACTCTGATTCTTTATATTGTTACTACAGTGAGAGTAGCTTTTTTGTCCATCTCTACTCCTCATGGATGCTCGATTTTGTGCAGGTATCTATGCCATGTGCTTTGTGGGGAGCTAAGTGGAACCCTGCTCTAGAGGTTGGACTGGTTGGTCTAAGGGGGCAATCTTACTGCCTTTGCTAGTAAATGGTTTATTGCTAGAGAAATGTGACCTCATTCAGGCTTAGACTTGAGGAGAGATCTGGCTTTTCAAGAGCCAGGAAATAATAATAATTAAAAAATCATGAAAAAAATAGAGCACAGAACAGCACTTGGCAAAAATTGTAAATGACAATGTATAAAAATCTTTTTTTTTAATGTGCTTATTATGGATTATATTTTTATCTAATATCTTTTAATAAAATAAGTTACTGGTACCATTTATAAATTAAAATTGACTTGATGAATATGAATCAATTATAAAAAATAATTCCAAACTTTGCCATTAGTTGGGAATTTTTTTAAAATTTTCTCCTTGTAATGAGAGTTTGTTGAAAGGTTATGGTAAGTCCTTCCTTCCTCATCTCAGCTGGACTGTGTTCTCAGCTTTTACATCAAGAATGGCCAGTGTGGGCCCCCTAGTTATAAATGAAAACTTTTTTGTCAGAGGTAAACTGTCTTCTGGTCCAGGAAATAATAACTGTGAGGGCTCTGTTAATAAAGTTTCTAGTTTAGCCCTTTATTGCAGAATGATGTTTTCATGGGGTACTTATTTTCAGCATTCAAGAAATCAGTAACATTGTCATTTTAATAGCTTCTTTTTATGGCAGATACCATAAGCATATTTCCTTCCCTTCTAGCACACTGCCTATTATGCAGATACAACTTTAACCAAGCAAAGTTGTAAGAGGTATAAATAAATAATTTTGCATTTTCCTCACAGGACAAATGACTAAATGCTAATTTGGAACCTGGCAAACTTGGCTTGCTTGTTAGAAAATTTTAGAATAATGGGCCCCTTACTGCAATTCATGCCATATATTCTATTTTATATGGCAAATCCCCAAATGAATAAATGAATTGTGCTTCTCCTAATGTTATTTTCTGGAAGACAGGAAACTTATGCATGGCACAGGCAGAAATTTAGTGTTGCTTTCACTGACCGAATCCTATTTTTCATTTATATATTCCTAGGTTTCATTTATACCATCCTAGTTAGAAATGATGTTATTTCTATGAGTCTGTATGATGACCCAAGATATCACCTCTGATGTTTCATGAGCCACTTTATTTCATGAGATTTAAAGTGCCTGTATTTTAGCAAGTACAGATAGACCTGGATATTGGTAGTTGCTGAGGAATTTTATGCATACTAGCATACCTGCATTAAATTTACTCTTTTCCAAAGTGAATGAGATTATGTTATTTTCTGATTAATTTAAAATTATTTCAAATACTGAAGGACTAATTCACATTCAAAAGCTAAATAGCACAAAGTGGAAATCTGGTAATTCTACCTCTAAAATTGCTACTTTTGGTCCAAAATTATTTTTCAACAAAGATTTACTGAACACCAATTATGTGTCAGGAACTCCTCTAGGCACTGGGATAACAACAGTGGAAAGAACAAAGCACATGTTCTCATGTAGCTTATATCCTAGTTAGAGGAGGAAGGTGATATATTAGTAAAATCATAAATATATTACATGTCATATGTGCTTTGGAAAAGGTAAGCTATTAGAAAGTGGCAATTTGTGGACATGTGTTGTTAATTTATATGAACTAGTCATAGAAATCCTCTCTAGTAACAGGACATATAAAATGAGCAACAAGAAGTAGATTTGGCAACTGAGAGCCAGGTGACTGGAGTAAGTATCTATATTGGGACTTACAGCAAGTATACACCTGTGTAGCAGTACCAGGTTTTTACTGCTGATTGGTCTCTGTTCTATACTTGTTAATTATTTTGAAATTCTTTCCTGTTCATGATGGTATTAAAAAAGGGAGCAAAAAGTATTAAAATTTTTGATAAGAGTATTTCTTTAGAAGGACACAGTGAGCAAGTTGTTAAATTCTTCAAGGAACAAGAAGAATGAGTTGGAGGCATGGGCATGAATGCAACAGAGAAGGACAATGGTGACATGGTTAATTGGTTGAACTACAAAATACCTAGAGTATTTTAGGGAGGAGTCAGAGATAACTATTCTTAAGTGGCAATGAGGGGATAAAATAGCCTCACCACCTCTAGACCCAGTGAAACAAGAAGTGTGAGAAAGAAAAATGCCAATTGTGTTGACTACATGCAAAAAAAGCATTCTTAGAGAACAGCAGATTTCTGTTAGGATTGGAGGGAATATTTTGAGATGAAATTAAGGATAAAAGATGTTTTGTCAATGACAGGTAGAGAGCCTTACAGAGTATAGTACATAATTAGAGAGGTTAGTGAGTGGTAGACCCTTCTGTTGGATTAAGGAGATATACATATCCATGTGAATAAGAGCCCAGATAATGTGACATCTATTAAGGAATGCACAGGGTGGAGTGTGATGTTTTTGAAAACTTATGACAGTGAAAGTAAGGAAAATGGAAAATGGTACCTTTCTAGGCTAAGCATAGCTTCTGGGTTCCTGGCTCAGTTATAATAATGGTGGAATGGAAGCAACATTCGCACTGTGGCATCTGTAGGATGAGTGATTCTGTGGGCCACTCTCTCTGAACTATATTTAACGCCATATAATGGGCATCCCTTAACCAATTAGTCAAGTAAGTTCCATATCTCTGCTTCAACTATTCACATAATACCAAAATATCTGAATCAAAATGGAAAACTTTAACTAATTATCCAGATGGTTTTGAAATATTCAGGTAGTTTCATTATTTTGGACAAATCCTTTGTAAACATATTTTTTGAAATCTAATGTGCTTGATATGTTAACGACCTCCCTTTGTCTGTTTTGGCTGACATCCATATCTCTAATATTCTATAGATATTAAATCACCACTTTAAAAAGGAAGAGAGACAGATTCTATATGAACTTAATTTCTGGATGTGGTTAAATCCTTCAATCTATATAAACTTATTCAGGGGAGGAGCCAAGATGACAGAACAGCATGTTAGCTTTTGTTGCATCTTGTGTCCATGAAATACAGCCAGATCAACACTAAACCATACTGCACACCTAGAAAACCGATTTGAGGATTAACACAACAATCTGCACAACCTGAACCACAGAACTCAGCAGGTACATGGTGTGGAGAGGTGAGCTGGGGGAGAGAGAAGCCATGGAGGGCAGGGAGCTGTTTCTGCTTGTGGAGAGAGGACAGAGATGGGGGGAGAGTATGGGAAAAGCATCCCCCCCAAAAGCAGCTAGAGAGTAAGTGGAGAAGGAAACAGCCACAGGGACTGAACTAAAAAGGGAGAAAGGAGAGGTTTGAATTCTGTTAAGACTCTATAAACAAGGAGATTGCAGGGTCTGATACTCCACAGCTCGATAACTGGCAGTGCTCTGGTGGGAAGGGAGAATCCCCAGGAGCAGAGTGAAGTCTGGGGGGTCCTTGGGCCACATGGAGAGAGGCAGTTCCCCTGCTGGGAGGACATTTAGTAGAGGTGGTGTAGCCATCCCACACACAAAGATCCCAGTGAACCCCAGAGAACAACCACATTTGCTGGTGCTGGAACAAGGTCATAAAGTGTGAAGCCTGGTGCCAGATGAATGTTGTGATTTTCCATAATCCCTGAAATGCTGCTACTACAAGATTGTATGAACTTTTTTCTGGGGTGCTATCTCTGGGCATCAGCAGTAGCATGGACGTGCGAACATTCCTGGGTGCAGCTGGCACCTGGGCATTGCTCAGCAGAGGGACAGAATGGATCAGAGCCACAGTTCCTCAGAAGTAAGGAAACACAGCGACATCTGAGATAAAAGTCAGTAGAGAGGTGCTGCCTGGAAACCTGATGGATTGGTCACAGTGTAAAAGCAGGGAGTGGACAGAAGCCAAAGACAAAGGATGGGTGTGGTATTGCCAGTAGGGGAGAGCACAGGGTTTGAATACTAGAGACTGAGTAGCTGGGTGATGCCATTTTTACCCCTCCCATACATGTACATACACAGCTACAAGTAACAATCCACACCAGTAAACTAAGCAGTGCCATCTAGTGGAGAATGGAGCCCTAAGCCCTGCCCAACTGGGCCAACCTTGCTCTTGAGGAACACCACAAGCCTCTTTGCCTGCTTAGTTTACAGACTATAAAGTGCTTCAGAGTTTGACTTCTAGGGGAAAATGATGTAATTTCAATCATATTTCAGTCTGTTCACTGGTCTATCTATTCAATTTTCTTTTTCTTTGTTCTTTTCTTTTTCTTGACTATAGAAAGAGAAAAATTATTTTTATGTTCAATTTTTATTAAAATTATTTTTCTTTAAATTTTTCTTTACTATATATTTTTTTACTTTTTTGTACATTTTTCAAATTCTAGTATACTACCATCATTTCATTTTTTTTCTATTTCATTGTATTCATTTTTTTCCCAATTTTCAAACGTTTTCCTCCCCCCTCTTTTTTCTCTAATCTATCAAGCTCCGTTCAACACCCAGACCAAAATACACCTAGAATCTAGCATCATTTATTTCATTTGTGTGTGTCGTTTTTAATTTTTTACCTTATTAATTACTTTTCTTCCTTCAAAATGATGAAACAAAGGAATTCACCCCAAAAGAAAGAGCGGGAACAAACGACAGCCAGGGACTTAATAAACACAGATACAAGCAAGATATATGAACCAGAATTTAGAATTATGATGATAAGAATACTAGCTGGGGCCAAAAATTGTTTAAAACCCCTTTCTATGGAGATAAAAGAAGTAAAAGCTAGTCAAGATGAAATAAAACAAACGCTATAATGGAGCTGCAATATTGAATGGTTGCCAGAGCAGCAAGGATTGATGAGGCAGAGCAACAAGTCAGTGATATATAGGACAAACTTATGGAGAACAAAAGAAAGAGAGAGACTAAAGCAAAAGAGAACGATTTAAGAATAAGAGAAATCAGTGACTCATTAAAAAGGAACAACATCAGAATCGTAAGGGTCCTAGAAGATGAAAAGAGAGAAAAAGAGGTAGAAAGGTGATGTAAGCAAATCATAGGGGAAAATTTTCCTAACTTGGGGAAAGAGACAGATATCCAAATCCAAGAAACACAGACGACTTCTTTAGATTCAACAAAACCCGATCATCAACAAGGCATATCCTAGTCAAATTCTCAAAATACTCGGGCAAGGAAAGAATAATGAAAGCATCAAGGAAAAAAAGTCCTTAACCTACAAGGGAGGACGGATCAGGTTTGAAACAGACCTATCCACAGAAAACTTAACAGGCCAGAGGGAGTGGCAAGATATATTCAATGTGCTGAATCAGAAAAATATGGATAATAATTCTTTATCCAGCAAGGTTATTATTCAAAATAGAAGGAGAGATTAAAAGTTTCCCAGACAAACAAATGACCATTAAACCAGCCCTGCAAGAAATTTTAAGGGGAACTCTCTCTTAAAGGGGAGAAAAGACGTTAAAAGACATTGTGAAGAAGAAGAAGAAGAAGAAGAAGAAGAAGGCGATGACAACTAAAAGCAACAAAGACTGGAAAGGACCAGAGAGCACCACTAGAAACTCCAACTCTACAGGCAACATAATGGCAATAAATTCATATCTTTCAATACTTACCCTAAATGTCAATGGACTAAATACTCCAATCAAAAGACATAGGGTAACAGAATGGATAAGAAAACAAGATCCATCTATATGTTGTTTACAAGAGAGCCACTCCAGACCTAAAGGCACCTTCAGCTTGAAAATAAGGGGATGGAGAACCATCTGTCATGCTAATAATTGACAAAAGAAAGCTGAAGTAGCCATACTTCTATCAGGCAATCTAGACTTTAAAATAAAGACTGTAACAAGAGAAGAAGGGCATTATATCATAATTAAGTGGTCTGTCCACCAAGAAGATCTAATAATTGTAAACATTTATTTTCCAAATGTGAAAGATTTCAAATATATAAATCAATTAATCACAAACATAAAGAAACTCATTAATAATACCATACTAGTAGAGGACTTCAAAACCTCACTTAAAGCAATGAACAGATCATCTAAACAGAAAATCAACAAGGAAAACAATGGCTTTGAATGACACATTGGACCAGTTGAACTTAACTGATATAATCAGAACATTTCATCCTAAAACATCAGAATATGCATTCTTCTCCAGTGCACATGGAACATTCTCCAAAATGGATCACTTACTGGAACACAAATCAACCCTCAACAAGTACAAAATGGTTGAGATCATACCATGCATATTTTCAAACCACAATGCTATGAAACTGAAAATCAACCACAAGAAAAAATGTGGAAAGGTAACAAATACTTGGAGACTAAAGAGCATCCTACTAAAGAATGAATGGGCTAATCAAGAAGTTAAACAGGAAATTAAAAAGTACATGGAGGACAATGAAAATGATAACACCACAGCCCAAAACCTCTGGGATGTAGCAAGGGTGGTCATAAGAGGAAACTATAAAGCAATCCAGGCCTTCCTAAAGAAGGAAGAAAGGTCTCAGATATACAACCTAACCTTACACCTTAAAGAGCTGGAAAAAGAACTGCAAATAAAACCCCAAATCAGCAGAAGACAGGAAATGATAAAGATTAGAGCAGAAATTAATGCTATCAAGACCAAATAAATAAATAAATAAAACAAATCTAACAAACAAACAAAAAAAACCCCAGTAGAACAGGTCAATGAAACCTGTTCTTTGAAAGAATTAACAAAATTGATAAACCCCTAGCCAGTTTGATAAAAAAAAAAAGAAGGAAGGTACCCAAATAAATAAAATCAAGAATGAAAGAGGAGAGATCACAGCCAACAGAGCAGAAATAAAAAAATAATAAGAGAATACTATGAACAATTATACACCAATAAAATGGGCAATCTGGAAGAAATGGACAAGTTCCTAGAAATATATGAACTATCACAACTGAAACAGGAAGAAATAGAAAATTTTAACAGACACTTATCCAGCAAAGAAATTGAATTAGTAATAAGAAACCTCCCAAGAAACAAAATTCCAGGCCCAGATGGCTTTCCAGGGGAATTCTACCAAATATTTAAAGAAGAGTTAACACCTGTTCTCTTGAAGCTGTTCCAAAAAGATAGAAATGGAAGAAAAACCCAAACTCATTCTATGAAGCCACCATTACATTGATTCCAAAACCAGACAAAGAGCCCACTAAAAAGAACTATTGACCAAATTCCCTGATGAACATGGATGCAAAAATCCTCAACAAGATATTAGCCAACCGATTCCAACAAAACATTAAAAATATTATTCACCACGACCAAGTGGGATTTATACCTGGGATGCAAAGCTGGTTCTACACCACAAACCAATCAGTGTGATTCATAACATCAATAAAATAAAGGACAAGAACCACGTGATCCTCTCAATAGATGCAGAGAAAGCATTTAACAAAATACAGCCTCCTTTTTTGATGAAAACCCACAAGAACGTGGTGATAGAAGGATCACACCTCGAGATCATAAAAGCCATATATTAAAGACCCGACACTAATATAATTCTCATTGGGGAAAAACTGACAGCCTTCCCCCAAGTTCAGGAACAAGACAGAGATGCCCACTCTCGTCACTGTTATTCAACATAGTATTGAAAATCTTAACCTTAGCAATCAGACAACAAAGAAATATAAGGCATCCAAATCGGACAGGAGGAAGTCAAACGTTCACTCTTTACAGATGACATTATACTCTATTGGAAAACCAAAAGATTCCACCAAAAACCTGCTAGAACTAATCCATGAATTCAGCAAAGTTGCAGGATATGAAATCAATTCACAGAAACTCAGTTGGATTCCTATACACCAACAATGAAGTAACAGAAAGAGAAATCAAGGAATCTGTCCCATTTACAATTGCACCAAAGCCCATAAAATACCTAGGAATAAATCTAACCAAAGAGGTGAATAATCTATACACTGAGAACTGTAAAAAGCTTAGGAAAGAAATTGAAGAAGACACACACACACAAAAGGAAAAAATTTCCATGCTCCTGCATAGGAAAAACAAATATTGGCAAAATGGCACTATCAAAAGCAATCTACATATTCAATGCAATACCTATCAAAATAACACCAGCATTCTTCACAGAGCTAGAACAAACAATCCTAAAGTTTGTATGGAACCAGAAAAGTCCCCAAATATCCTAACCAATTTTGGAAAAAGAAAACCAAAGCAGGAGGTGTACCAATCCCAGACTTCAAGCTGTACTTCAAAGCTGTAATCATCAAGACGGTATGGTACTGGCACCAAAACAGACACTCAGATCAATGGAACAGAATAGAGAACAGAGAAATGGATCCACAAACGTATGGCCAACTAATCTTTGACAAAGCAGGAAAGAATATCCAATGGAATAAAGACAGTATCTTCACCAAGTGGTGCTGGAAAAACTGGACAGCAACATGGATAAAAATGAACTTGAACCACTTTTTAACACCATACACAAAAATAAACTCAAAATGGATGAAAGACCTAAATGTAAGACAGGAAGCCATCAAAATCCTTGAGGAGAAAGCCAGCAAAAACCTCTTTGACCTTGGCCACAGCAACTTCTTATTCAACACATGTCTGGAGGCAGGGGAAACAAAAACAAAAGTGAACTATTGGGACCTCATCAAAATAAAAAGCTTCTGTGCAGCAAAGGAAACAATCAGCAAAACTTGAAGACAACCGACAGAATGGGAGAAAATATTTGCAAATGATGTATCAGATAAAGGGTTAGTATCCAAAATCTGTAAAGAAAGTATCAAATTCAACACCCAAGCAACAAATAATCTGGTGAATAAATGGGCAAAATACATGAATAGACACTTCTACAAAGAAGACATCTAGATGGCCAACCAACATGAAAAAATGCTCAACATCACTCATCATCAGGGAAATATGGATCAAAACCACAATGAGATACCACCTCATACCTGTCAGAAGGGTAAACATTAACAACTCAGGCCACAAGAGATGTTGGAGAGGATGTGTGCAAACTGGTGCAGCCACTCTAGAAAACAGTATGGAGATTCCTCAAAAAAATTGAAAATAGAACTATCCTAAAACCTAGCAATTGCACTACTAGGTATTTATCCAAGGGATACAGGTATGCTGTTTTGAAGGGGCACATACATCCCAATGATTATAGCAGCACTATCAACAATAGACAAAGTGCGGAAAGAGCCCAAATGTCCATCAACAGATGAATGGATAAAGAACATATATATATATATTATATTATATANAGAATGCAATTTTGCCATTTGTATCTAAGTGGATGGAACTAGAGGGTATTATGCTATGTGAAATTACTCAGTCAGAGAAAGACAATTATCATATGAATTCACTCATATGAGGACTTTAAAATACAAAACAGATGAATATAAGGGAAGGGAAGCAAAAGTAATATAAAAACAGGGAGGGGGCAAAACATAAGAGATTCTTAAATATGGAGAACAAATAGAGTGTTACTGGAGGAGTTGTGGGAGAGGAGATGGGCTAAATGGGTAAAGGGCATTAAGGAACCTACTCCTGAAATCATTGTTGTACTATATGCTAACTAACTTGGGTGTAAATTAACAAATAAGCTGAAAAAAAGAAGCTTGTTCAGATGGATCAACAGAAATTCTGAAAGAGATGGTCAGGAAGAACTACCCTTTCTGGACAAGTGAAGTTAATCATCTATAACCTTTATACATCAAGTTCAAGATCATTTGGGGAAAGTAATAAAGGGAGTCAGTGGAATACATTTTAATCCCAATGTTGTAGGGCAATGGTTTCTTGGGTTTACCAATGATTGAACAGATGAAGAAACAGATGTGGCCAAGGCCACAGATCACATAGTAGCTCACATGGGACCAGATGCTGGAGTCTTGGGATCTTGAGTTTTGTGTTCCTTTGGCATCCAGAGTAACAATGTCTCTAAAGCTTTGTCAAATATATTCCATTTGCCTGTTAGCTTGCAACCCTGGGAATTTCCCTGGTGAAATTTGAACTGGCCCCTGATGTGAAATTCAAGGAGAGACTGAGGAAAGAAGCAGAGCACTCCAGATTGGTAGGTTGCAGGTTCAATAATCAAGGGAACTTACGAGACAGTCTTAGGTGCCTACAAGACAAGTAGATCGCTGCACCCACCTATCAGAAACTTAAAAGCTGACATAGAGGCCTTAACTGTGTTCATTCATGTATACTATCCAGATGGCCCAGAACATACTGCTCTCTCAAGGCTGCATCTCACTTCCCACTGCAGGAAGTATGAGTGGAACATATATTCCAAGGACAGGAGATAGGGTGAGGAGGTTCTAATTCCCTATGTCATTTACCAGGTCAATTGGAGGTTATGTCCTCTTGATGACCTTCTCCAACATTGCCTTCAAACTATTTCTATTACCACGGGAGGATAAAACCACAGAGGTTGAGAAGACAAAGACTCAGGGTGTTCTATGGGGAGCCTGTCAACAGATTTGAGTCCCTTTTCTAACAAACTCTGTTCTGAGCACTGGGATGAAAGTCAGCAAATTGAGGATTAAGTTAATATTTGCTTAGTAGATACTATATTTCTTTCCTTCCTAGTCTCCTCAAGTGCCAAATAAATGGATAGAAGCAGATAGTCTCCAAGGCTTCCTTAGTCTGAACTGTAGATAACCCTATGAAAATCTTGCCAGTCCAGGAAAAGGTCTTAAGCCTTGCAGATGAAGGACCAATAAACATCTCTAAAGTATTTATTGAAAATGGCCTTTAGTTGCAGCCTATGAGAAAAATAAATGTCAAATAGTTACACCCATTTGTTGGAATTTTAATCATACATAGGCATAAACACAACTAGTTCATATGCACCTTAGGAATAAGAAATAACACATCCCCAATGGATTTAACTTTTTTAGTTTTATTCCATGAAGGAGACAAAGGCAGTTTTCTTATTCTGCAATTACCATAGGTGGAAAGCTATCAATAAAACTCTGTGCTTTCCCCAGTGGTTATGTAATCCTAATAATTAAATCTACACATCTGCTAAATAACAGCAGATTCAAAGTCTAGCAATTTACACAGAAGAAAACAGATGTCATTCTGGTATAATCTCTTCACTTTCACCATGAGTGCTGTGAACGCTGCACACCCGCAGTGATTAATCTATCAAAATATCTACTGCATTTACTCCATTTTATTACATCCTGTGTCACAGGAGATGGAGCAGCTGTTTCTGGATAGAAAGCAAAGAACTGATACAAAATAAAGTACCCTCTGAAATAGGTACAGGAAACCAATGTTCTTGAATTATTAGAAAAGAGACATTAAGTGCTTACAGTGGGGTGATTTTCAGAAACTCCAGTGGAACTACTGTCTCATTCAATAGCTTGAGCAGTGAATGGCTGACACAGACAATAGATAGGTGCATTTTTCCCTTCACTAAAATATTTTTCAATGGAATCCCCTCCTTTAAAGTTGAAAACCCAAGTTCATATCCTTTGTTAAGCATAGCAATTTGGTTTAAATACCAGATTCTTTACTAATTAACTTGTCATTAAGCAAAATCCCACCTTAAAGAGATCATCCAAAATTCTGGAAACTTATGTTGAAAGGTTTGGATAAAAAAAGTAGAATTTATTATTCCAGTGAAATTTATTTAGTTATGACAAATATTATGAAATAGAACATTGGAAAATTTGTTGGGATGAGTTGCCAAATGGATTTTCATTGCTGCAAGTGAGATATAGAAAATATAGAAAGTGGACAAATTTTAAAAATTATATATATTTTAAATTTATTCTTAGGATGAAAATAAAACATATTTCACCAGATGAGTAACTCATAAACTTTGTTGGGTGTAAGAATTCCTCGGAATGTTAAAACCCTCAGAGATTCTGATTCACTGAATCTGGGATAAAGTTCAGGCATATAAATTTTTAAGATGCTGCTGGTTAATTCTGATGCAAGTCCTCCTTGTACTATTGTAAGAAACACTGTAGATAATTGTTCAGAAAAACATTTGTCAGTACTATGTATCGTATAGTATATGCACATATGCATATGCTGTAGTATATCAACATATGCTTGCTAAATGTATGGAACAAGTAAGAACTCTATCTTTGAAGTTAGACATCTGTGTTTAGGACCCAGTTCTTTCTTTTGCTAGCTTTTTCTATTTAGGCTGAATCTTTACTCTTCATCAGCCTCAGTTTTCTTATCTATAAAATGAATACACACACACTTACCTTCAAAGGTTGTCTTGAGGGTTTATGATTAATTATTAAATTCCTAGAAATATTTATCGGCACTTGCTTCCTTCAATTCCTTTCCTCTAATTCTCTTTTATTGGGCCATATGTCCCCATTACACTATGAAAATATTCATGTTGGGGTCACAAATGACTCCATATTGCTGAATCTAAAAATCAGGTCTCAGTCTTCATCTTACTTGACCTATTAGAAGAATTTGTACATTTGCTTTGCTTCTTCTCCAGTAGAATTTCTTTACATCTGTTCTAAAAACTACATTTTCATATTTTCCCCCCACCTCATCATTGGTCATCTTCCTTATCTACATTCACTCTCTGGCTTTAGATACCACACCCGATGACTACCAAATTTACATCTTTAGTCTACACTTTTCTCCTGAACATATCAGAATCATATATCAAACTGTCTGACCAAATCATATATCTCCACTTTGATATCTTGTAGACACTTCGAATTTAGCATGACTAAAACTGAATAGCAGATTTCTCCTCCAGTCCTCAAAACCTACTTCATCTATGACCATCATTTCAGACAATGATAACTTTATCTTTACAGTTGCTAAGGACAAAAGCCTTGGAGTCATGCGTGATATCTCTCTTCATTTCAAACCTAAATCCAATCCATTAGGAAATCTGTAAGTTTCTTTTATTTCTTACCATTTCCACTGTTACCATTGTGATGTGAGTGACAATGATCTTTGGCCCCAAATATGACAAAGTCTACCTTTGCCTCCCTCTTTGTCTATTCTTTACAAGATTACCAGAGCAATCCTTTGGTCAAAACCATTCAGTGGCTTCCCATTTTTCATTCAGGGAAAAAGCCAAATTCTCATGATCTGCCAGGCTTTATGATATGGTCTCCATTTCTCCTCTAATCTTATTTTCTCATATCTACTCCCATCCATCCAAACTGGCCTCTTTGTTGTTCCTGAAACTAACATTACTACTCTGACTATTCCATCTACCTGGGACATTCTTCCTTCAGGTAGTCTTATTACTTTCTTCCTTACCTTCTTCAAGTCTTTCCTTAAAAGCCACCTGTTTAATGAGACCTCCCCTGACTACCCCACTTAAAATTACCTCTGCCTTTTCCCTGACTTTCTCTATCCCCCTTCCCATTTTATTTATTTTTTAAAATATTTTGCTCATTTATTAAAATCACATTTTTCTTTTTACATGAAATTTAGAGAATACTTTATATATATATTTAAAACAAGCTCTTTATCAAATATATGATTTGCAAATATTTTCTCTTTCTCCTTGGATTGCATTTTCATCCTCCCAACATTTCTTTTTCCTCTCAACATTTTTAAAGGAGCAAGACATTTCAATTTTTATAAAGTCCAATATAGTGAAAAAAATATGAGTTGTGCTTTTGGTGTGATGGATAAGATCTCTTGACTTAGCCAAGCATTGTATAGAGTTTCTCGTTTGTTTTCTTTAAAAAGTTTTGTAGTTTTAGTTTTGACTTAGATTTATGATCCATTTCAAGTTAATTTTAGTCCACTGCATGAAATATGAATCAAGATCACTTTTTTCAAATGCATATCCAGTTATTCCAGCATTATCTGTTAAAAAGGCTGTGGGGTGCCTGGGTGGCTCAGTTGGTTAAGATTCCAGGCTCTTAAGATTAGGCTCAGGTCATGATCTCACAGTTCGTGGGTTAGAGCCCTGTGTTGGGCTCTGTGCTGACAGCTAGCTCAGAGCCTGGAGCCTGTTTCGGATTCTGTGTCTCCCTCTCTCTCCGACCCTCCCCTGCTCACACTGTCTCTCTCTTTGTCTCTCTCTCTCTCAGAAATAAATTAAACCATTAAAATATTCTTCTTAAAAAGCTGTTTGTTCTCTGTTCTCAATTGAATAACCTTTCTCATTTTCCATATCTGTTGATTATATTGCATAGCTGTACTTCTGGACTCTGTATTCTGTTCCATTGATCTATATATCTATTCTTTATCTAAAAATACACTGTCTTGACCAATATATCTTTATATTAGGCTTAGTAATCATGAAATTGGAGTCTTCCAACTTGTTTTTGGTTTTTCTCACCATTTTTATTGTTTCCTTCTCATGATTTCTTAATAAACTTATTAATTTATACAAAAAATAAGCAGATATTTTATTATAATTGTGTTAAGTCTATAAATTAGTTTGTAGAAACTGACATCTTACCAATACGGAATATTCCAGTCCATGAACATGCTATCCCCTAGATCCCATACTAATTTAGGTCATCTGAGATTTTTTTTTAAATCAATGTTTTACAGTTTTCAGAAAACAGATATTACCTATATTATATGTCTTATATCTAAATAGTTTATGTTTGGGCAGCTGTTGTTTAATTAGGCAGGAGGATCATTAGACTAAACTGGATTAATGCCTTATTAGCTTATATAAGCCAACTAAATTCTAACCCTGAAATGCCTCAAAGTAAAGAAACCAAAATTTAAGGACAACCAATCACAAACCACCAACTAGACTTTCCCAAATAAGGCATCTATCAATTTATGATCAATCAAATAATTTTCTTTCTTTAATCCTGCCTTTTCCTTAGAAAACTCCTGCTCATGGTTCCTGTCTATGAAGTACTCCTAACCACTTCCTGATTGGCACTGGTGTATTGGAATCAATCTTTCCTCAAATAATCAATCTTTTCTTCTTTTTTTTTTGTAACAAATAATATATTGTCAAGTTGGTTTCCATATAACACCCAGTGCTCATCCCCACAAGTGCCCCCCTCCATGCACATCTCACCCCTCCCCCCCACACCCATCAGTCCTCAGTTTGTTCTCAGCATTCAAGAGTCTTTCATGGTTTGCCTCTCTCCCTCTCCCCCACTATTTCCCCCCTTCTTCTCCCCCTTGGTCCTCCGTTAAGTTCCACCTAATCCTCCTCTACGTGCAATCATATGGCATTTGTCTTTCTCTGCCTGACCTATTTCGCTCATAATAACACCCTCAAGGTCCATCCATGTTGCTACACATGGCCAGATTTCATTGTTTCTCATTGCCATGTAGTATTCCATCGTATAGATAAACCACATCTTCTTGATCCATTCATCTATTGATGGACACTTAGGCTCTTTCCATGTTTTGGCTATTGTTGAGACTGCTGCTATCAACATTGGGGTACATGTGCTCCTTTGCATCAGCACTCCTGTATCCCTTGGGTAAATTCCTAGCAGTGCTATTGCTGGGTCATAGGGGAGTTCTATTGTTAACTTTTTAAGGAACCTCCACACTGTTTTCAGAGGGGCTGCACCAGTTTACATTCCCACCAACAGTGTAGTAGCATGCCCATTTCTAAACATCCTCGCCAGCATCTAGAGTTCTCTGATTTGCTCATTTTAGCCACTCTGACTGGTGTGAGGTGGTATCTCAGTGTGGTTTTGATTTGTATTTCCCTGATGAGGAGGGATGCTGAACATCGTTTCATGTGTCTGTTGGCCATCTGAATGTCCTCTTTGGAGAAATGTCTGTTCTTATCTTCTGTCCATTTCTTCGCTGGGTTGTTTGTTTTTCGGCTGTGGAGTTTGGTGAGTTCCTTATAGATTTTGGATATTAGCCCTTTATCTGATATGTCATTTGCATCTTTTCCCATTCCGTTGGTTGCCTATTAGTTTTCTGGGTTGTTTCCTTTGCTGTGCAGAAGCTTTTAATCTTGATGAGGTCCCAATCATTTATTTTTGCTCTTGATTCCCTTGCTTTTGGGGATGTGTCAAGTAAGAAGTTGCTGCGGTGGAGGTCAAGGAGGTTGTTTCCTGCTTTCTCCTCTAGGGTTTTGATTGTTTCCTGTCTCACGTTCAGGTCCTTTATCCAACTTGAGTTTATTTTTATGTATGGTGTGAGAAAATGAACTAGTTTCATTCTTCTGCATGTTGTNGGTTTTATTCTTTAGTATTTGGCTATTTGGGGTCTTTTATGGTTCCATACACATTTGAAGATAGTTTGTTCTAGTTTTGAGAAGTATGCTGGTGCAACTTTTATTGGAATTGCATTGAACGTGTAGAGTGCTTTGGGTAGTAATGACATTTTAACTATATTTATTCTTCCAATCCATGAGCATGGAATGTTTTTTCATTCCTTTTGTCTTCTTCAATTTCCTTCATAAGTTTTCTGTGGTTTTCATCATACAGATCTCTTATCCTTGGTTAGGTTTATTCCTAGGTACTTTATGGTTTTTTGTGCAATTGTGAATGGGAGCAGTTTCTTGATTTCTCTTTCTGTTGCTTCATTGTTGGTGTATAAAAATGCAACTGATTTCTGTACGTTGATTTTGTACCCTGCAACTTCGCTGAATTCTTGAATCAGTTCTAGTAGGCTTCTGGTGGAGTCTGTCGGGTTTTCGATGTAGAGTATCATGTCATCTGCGAAGAGTGAAAGTTTGACTTCTTCTTTGCCAATTCTGATGCCTTTGATTTCCCTTTGTTGTCTGATGGCTGATGCTAGGACTTCCAGCACTATGTTAAACAACAGTGGTGAGAGTGGACATCCCTGTCGTGTTCCAGATCTCAGGGGGAAGGCTCTCAGTTTTTCCCCGTTGAGGATGATGTTAGCTGAAGGCTTCTCATAGATGGCTTTGATGATGTTTAAGTAGGTTCCTTCTATCCCAACTTTCTCTAGAGTCTTTATTAAGAAGGGATGCTGTATTTTGTCAAATGCTTTTTCTGCATCTATTGACAGGATCATATGATTTTTATCTTTTCTTTTATTGATATGATGTATCACATTGATTGTTTTGCGAATGTTGAACCAGCCCTGTAACCCAGGAATGAATCCCACTTGATCATGGTGGATGATTCTTTTCATGTGCTGTTGGATTCGATTTGCAAGGATCTTGTTGAGGATTTTTGCATCCGTATTCATCAAGGATATTGGCCTGTAGTTCTCTTTTTTAGCTGGATCTCAGTTTTCTTGGGAATCAGAGTGATGCTGGCTTCATGAAATGAGTCCGAGACTTTTCCTTCGCTTTCTATTATTTGGAATAGCTTGAGAAGAATTGGTATTAATTCTGTTTTNAAGTATTAAAGTCCCTTGCTATTAGCACATTTTTATCTATAAGCTTGTTTCTGTTTGTGATTAATTGTTTTAAATATTTAGTTGCTCCCATATTCAGTGCGTGGACATTTATGATTATTAGTTCTTCTTGATGGATGGACCCTGTAATTATTATATAATGCCCTTCTTCATCCTGTGTTATTGTCCTTAATTTAAAGTCCAGATTGTCCGATATAAGTATAGCTACTCCAGCTTTCTTTTGACTTCCCGTAGCATGATAAATATTTCTCCATCCCTTTACTTTTAATCTGAAGGTACTTCCAATATAAAATGTATTTCTTGTAGACAGCAAATAGATGGATTTTGTTTTTTTATCCATTCTGCTACCCTATGTCTTTTGATTGGAGCATTCAGCCCATTTACATTCAGTGTTATTATTGAAATATGTGAATTTAGAGTCATTGCGTCCTTTGTGGGGTTCATGCTTGTGGTGGTGTCTCTGGTGTCTTCGTTCCTTGCAATATTTCCCTCAGAGGGTACTCCTCAGGATTTCTTGTAAGGCTGGCTTAGTGGTGACAAATTCTTTCAATTTTTGTTTACTTGGAAAGAGTTTTCTCTCTCCTTCTACGCTGAATGACAGACTTGCTGGATAGAGGATTCTTGGCTGCATATTTTTTCTATTCATCACATTGAAGATCTCCTGCCATTCCTTTCTGGCCTGTCAAGTTTCAGTAGATAGGTCTGTCACCACTCTGATAGGTTTCCCTTTGTAAGTTAGGGACATTTTCTCCCTAGCTGATGTCAAAATTCTCTCTTTGTCCTTATATTTTTCCATTTTCACTATGATATGCCGTGCAGAAGATCGATTCAAATTATGTCTAAGGGGAGTTCTCTGTGCCTCTTGTATTTCAATGTTTACTTCCTTCCCCAAGTTGGGGAAGTTCTCAGCTACAATTTGTTCCAGGACTCCTTCAGCTCCTTTCCCTCTCTCTTCCTCTTCTGGGATTCCTATGATATGGATACTGTTGCGTTTGATTTTATCACTGAGCTCTTGAACTCTTCTTTCATGTTCCTGGATCAGTTAGTCTCTTTTTTTGTCAACATCTTGTTTTTCTATAATGGTGTCTTCTAAATCACTTTTTCTCTTTGAACACCTCCAGTTTATTATGTATTTCATTTCTCGAATTTTTTATTCATCATGCCTATTTTTGTTCTCCATTTGGTTGTAGCCATAGTTTTTTGAGGTCATCTATACTTTTTGCAAGCCCAGCGATTAATTTTACGATTATTGTTCTAAGATCTTGTTCACTTATGCTGCTTATATCTGTTTTGAGGAGTTCATTAGCTTTCAATTCTTCTTGGAATTTCTTTGGAGGAGAGCTATTTCGTTTCATCATTTTGGTTAGCTTTCTGTCTCTTGTTAGTTTTAAAGACTTGTTATGTCCTCTGCACCTGTGAGCGCTGCTGTACCCAAGAAGACTTTGACTGTCCAGGGCCTATCCTTTCAGAAAGTGTTCTTTGAATGGTATCTCTTGGTCTCTCTTGTTGAGACCTTTGTTATTTTAGTTTCCTACTTGTAGTGGTATTTGGGACTCTCCACCATATATACTTTGGCTTGTTTCTTGAGGTCGCCCTGGAGAAGAAAACATACAGACAAACACACAAGGAACAGAGGGACACAAACATACAAACAAATCCAACAATCACGCTAACCAAGAGGGAAAACTAAAAAGTAATGAGAAAAGACGGAGGAGGGAAGGCGAATGATAGAAAATAAAAATACATTAAAAAGTCAAAAAGAAGAAAAGAAAAGGAAGAATGAAGAAAACCAATAGACAAAGATGGGTTTAAAGCATATAACCAGATTTCCCATCTACAATTAAATAGCCGGGTGTATGCAGTGCTTGTTGAAGAGCTAGAGAAAGAGAGAGATGATAGGGCGGAGATGAGGCAAAATTGGAGATAGAATGAACAGGCAGAAGGGATAAGATGTTTTTTTCAAAGAGCTAAAGGGTGGAATATGGTTGGAGAGGTGAGAGAAAGACGGTAGTGTTATCTAGAGAAACTATCTAGATAGTTTACTATCTAGATTACTCCTGAGAGGCTTTGTTATACCGCCATTAACAGTTCTGCTGGTCACTACTTCCCTGTTGCTGGGGGTTGAGTGGAGGGTGGGGGAAGTGTCGCAGCCTCAGATCCGCTGGGGTCAAGCAGCAATACAACCCGAGTGCGTCTGGGGATCGTAGCAACTTCAGGTCCGCAGAGTCCACATTGCCTCAACCCCCCACAACCGCTTTACCGGCCGCTGCCGCTTCAGCGGCAACTTTTGCTCATGCAGCCACCGCTTCACCGGGGGCCTGCGGCACTTCACCAGGTCGCCGCCACCACCACTTCAGTGGGGTGATGTTGTGCGCGCCACTGCCGCTTCACCCGGCGCCAGAACTGCCTCCGCAGGCGTTGCTGCTGGTTCACCGGGCCACCGCCACCATGGATGGTGCCGGGCACACAGCAGTTCAGTTTTGCCTGGCGCCTTCTGGGACCAGAGCACCTAGTTTAAAGTCAGCACCCCAGCCAGAGCTAAAAAACACTGTCTTTCCACACTGAGGTTTTTTCTCTTCTCCAGGGCCGGTTCTATGAGCAATCTCAGCTCTTCTTTCCTTTCCCCTGGACTCGCGGTAGCTCACCACCACTCGCTGGTTAATCACTCACCGCAGCTGCAGGCAAGCCGTGTTCCCTTCCCTCCCTCCCCCATTTTATTTTTATATACAGCATGTATCACTTTATATACTATTTGCTTTACTTATTATTTCTATTATTGATAAAATTTGAAAATAATTTCATATACTATATAAGAGATTTATTTCTTTCTCTCTGATTATCTGTATCTTTGGTTATAATAGGTCATATGTAGAAAGGGGTTGCAATGTGCTAAACTTTGTGCTTTACATATACCACTTTGTTTAATACTTATAAATGACCATAAAGCAAGTATTATAATTATTATCATCCCAACTTTGAGGTGAGAAACATGATGAACAGAGGAGTCAAGTGACTTCCTCAAAACCACACAGTCATTAAGCTTTAGAATGAGGACTCAAGAGCAGGGAGCCTTCTTGCGGGGCCTGGGTGGCTCAGTCGGTTAAGTGTCTGACTTTGCCTCAGGTCATGATCTCAAGGCTCATGGGTTCGAACCCCGCATCAGGCTCTGTGCTGACAGCTAGCTCAAAGCCTGGAGGCTGTCGTCAGATTCTCTCTCTCTCTCTCTCTAACCCTCCCCTGCTCATGCTGTCTCTATCTCTCTCTCAAAAATAAATAAAACATTAAAAAACATTTTTTTAAAGAACAGGGAACCTTCTGCTTTCACAGTGCCATGGAAAAATAATCACTTGAAGTCATACAATCACTCAGTGACTGGTTGTGCTCAAAATACTGGTTGCTTGATGACTTAAAATTACTCTTAAACCCATGTGTGTCAGATGTGATTGGCCCTTGATTCACTTTTCAGATACCTTATCATCTTCCTCTTTTCTTTGTACCTATAATTTATCTCTTAAATTGCTAAGTATTTATCTCTATTTCTTACATTTTTGACTGCTAGAGGCTAATCAAGTGCATGCCCTAGCTGAGAAAAATTGTTATAAGTATGTGTTATAGACCTATTGAGTGCTTCCAGCACTATGGGCTATTGAGTCCGTTTCCTTCTCTTCTATAGAAATAACAGCTTGACATCAAACAAGCTTTCAAGGGGACCCAGATGGTGAATAGTAATTTTAATGGATCCATTGTTCAGTTTTAAACAGATATCAGTCTGGTCATTAATGAAAGTCAGGAAATTGCTTTACTGTAGTGAAGTACTATCAAAAGACCATTTATAAATTGTAAGGATATTACATTTTCAATTAAATTTAAATATGATAATGAATGAAGAGAAAGGTGCACCAGCTCACAATTATAAGAACTTATATAAACACACAGGTGAAAAAAAACCCCTGAAGATGATCAAAGTACTTGTAATTTCTATGAGCAGAAACCTTGAGAGTTCAATGGAAAGGGTCAGTGCTAAATGATTGCCATTATATTTTAACCTAGTTTGCCTGGGTTATTTTTAATCTTTTGACTTATATTGTGGAGGTGTGTTATATACTAGAGATCAAATCTTTTATTGAGTTCAAATTCTGATTGAGGTCATCAGTGATTATGGGAGTACTCATAAATAATATTCCCCATATTCTGGGTTGAGGTTAGGATTTTGAGAGTCCATTAATAATGGTTATTTTTATTATTTTTTATATTCGCTATAGTGGGATAGAATCAAGGTTAAATTGCCCTAAGAAAGATGGGAAAATGCACTGACTTTGGAATAACTTGGAGAAAGTTAACTGAAAGACTATGATCAAAGTACTGAAAACAATGAATTATAATTAACTATATGTATTAATATACTAATATATAATGTATATGAATATACATTATAATTAATTAAATTAATTATATGTATAATTAAGTCTAAAAACTAAAGACTTGTTTTGATTTTTAGCTTAGAACTTATATATGTGACAATGTTTTAGTTTTTAAAACTTATTTTGGATTTTGAAGTTACCTATGTAATGATGTAATTACGCTCTGTTGTGTGATATGTGGTATCTGATGGCTCTTTTCATTGATATATAGGTATATGTAAACTTTTTGGACAGTTATTTTCTATGGATGACTAGTGAACCTCAGAATATGAATTCACAGATAAAACTAGGCTCTAATAAGAGTTACAAAACTACTGTGCAATGGATAATATTGTTGCATATCTGGCATTTATTTATTCCTACTTTTTCTTCTTTCTAATAGCAGCTTAATTTGATGATCCACCTCATTCCTCTAAGATTGGTTTTCATTAGTCCAAGCTATTTAGTATATGATCTTCCTCTGAAGATTATTAATGACTCAGGGGTTGATCCATGACTTATTTGGACGATTCAAGTTATAGAAAAGGATGTATATTTCCCAAGTATGGGAGAGGCCTTTCTGTTTCCAGTTCAAAATAAAGCAGAAAGCATGACGTTTTAATGTTCAAATATAGCCAACTTGGAATTATGAGAGATAATTCAGGATGAAGCTGACATTGTTGATAGTTGAGTAGTGAGAAAGATAGAACCTGTATCTTTGATAACAGAATTGATCTGCCTGATTGAATTGGACAAATAGTATCATACATCTGGGTTTCCATTAATGTAGATAATCAATATCCTAATTGTGTCAACCAGTTTGAGGTTATACTTCATGCTATATTTGCAGCCTGTCTTAGCTTGGGCTGTTATTACAGAACACCACAGACTGGGTGGCTTAAGCAACAGATTATTTATTTGTCTAAGATTAAGGTGCTAGTAGACTCAGTTCTCAAGAAGAGGGCTCTTTGTGGCTAGTAGATGGCTGGCTTATTACTGTATCCTCACATGTTGTCAGAGGAAGCTCTGGTGTCTTTTCTTTTTCTTTTAAGGGTGTTAATCCCATCAAGGGAATCCAATCTTCTTGACTTCATCTAAGCCTACCTACTTCCTGAATGCTCCACACTGGAGTTTAGGGCTTTAACATAAATTTTGGAGGGACACATTTAGTCCATCACATTCTGTCTCTGCCTTCCCAAATTCATGTTCTTCTCGCATACAAAATACATTAATTCCATGTCAATAGCCCTAAAAATCTCAACTTGTTCCAGCATCAACTCTAAAGTCCAAAGTCCGGAGTCTAGAGCCTTATCTAAATAAATCTAAATTAGATATGAGTGCAAGTGGAGGCATGATTCATTCTGAAAGAAAATTACTCTTCAGCCATTTACTTGTGAGACCAGATAGTTATAAACGTTCCAAATACAATGATAATACAGGGATAGGATAGGCATTATAATTTCAAAAGGAAGAAATCAGAAGAAAGAAAGGAATGACAAGTCCCAAGCAAGTCCCAAACCTAACAATGCAAATACTAGAGCTCTACTCTTAAGGATCGAGAGCAATCCTCTTTGGTTCAATGCTCTTCCTTCAGGACCCACTGAAGTAGCAGACTTCCCTGTGCATTTCTGCCTGTGGGGGTTATGCCCCCAAGGCTCTGCCAGGCTGGGTTTAGCCCCCAAGGCTCCTGGCAGCCCTGACCTCACAGCTACAGGGAAGTTGCCTTCTGCCCTATTGAAAGTGAGGTGATAACTCCACACTTAGAAACTGAAGTGGGAGTTTTCATAATTTTTGAATTTGCTTCAAGGGTAATTCTTTCTTTGTCTTCAAGAATAGTGCAAGTTTGCATCTGAATAGCTTGTTATATAACCATAACCTGGTCCTGTAGTGTCTAAAGTCTGATAGCTTTCCTTCATGCTATAGTCTGAATATTTGTGTCTCTTTAAACTGTATGTGTTGAAAACTAATCCCTAGTGTGATGGTATTTGGGGGGGGGGCTTTGGGAGGTGATTAGATCATTAATGTGAAGTCCTCATAATGAGAGTAATGTCTTTATGAAAGAGGTTATCACCTCAGTTTCAATAGGGCAGAAGGCAACTTCCCTGTAGCTGTGAGGTCAGAGCTGCCAGGAGCCTTGGGGGACTAAATCCAGCCTGGCAGACTCCATAGAGAGCTCCCTCACCTCTTTTGCAATGCGAGGTTACAATGAAAAGACAGATGTCTTTCAGCCAGGAAGCAGGTCCTCACCAAATACTGAATCTGTGGGTGACTTGATCTTAGACTTCTGAGCCTCTAGGACTATGAAACAAATTTGTATTGTTTATGACACCCAGACTATGATATTCTGTTCTAGTACCCCATAATGACTAAGACACCTCATTTTGTCCCATTTATGTCTCCTTCAGTTCAAACTGGCAGTGCTTCCATTGGGCTGGCTGAATAGGTCTGTGGTTCACAGCTGTGCTAATCTTCTTATTAAATGGTTGTTCAGCCACACTCTTGGTATTCTTTGAAATATGGATAGACTGAGAATTTTCCAAATCTAAAAGTTCTGGTTTATTTTTTGCTTAACAATTCCTTCTTAGATTCATTTCTTTCTTCTTGAAATGGACTGTAAGCAGTCAGGAAGAAACAAGAGACTCTTTCAACAGTTTGCTTAGAAATGTCCTTAGCTAAATATCTAATTTTATGGATCAAAAGTTCTACCTTCTGCAAAACACTAGAACTTTAACACAATTCAGCCAAATCTTTCATCACTTTATAACAAGGATGGTCTTTTTCTCCATTGTCCAGTAACAATACAGACCTCACCAAGAAATGCTTTCACTATCTATGCTTCTCCCAACATTCTTTTCCTGATGATTTATGTGTTCTCTAAAAAGATGGAAGCTTTCTGTCTAGCCCTCTTCTTTTCCCTCTGAGGTCTCACCAGAGTCACCTGTAACCATCCCTTCACAGCAATCTCTACTTACCATGAATTATCAACTTTAATGAACTTATATAGACTTTAATAAAGTTTTCATAGAAGAGATGGAAAAGGAGGTTACATAGCAGAAATGCTAACAACTTTAACAAATATTTTAGTTTTTGACAAGTAGTTTTTGTCCTTAGGAGAAGTATGGTAATTATGTGCAGGTGTATTGTTTGAGGGTGTGTGTGTGTGTGTGTGTGTGTGTGTGTGAATGCATGTTATTATTAGTGGTTGGTCCAATAGTTACCCACTAGAAAAGACTGGGCAGATTAAACATATTCATATGTGGTTCACTAAGAGTTTGAGAATGTGATCTTATCTGGAGGGTGACTTCCTTCATCAGCTCAGGTTGCCATAACATAACACCATAGATTGCATAGCTTAAACAGCAGACATTTATTCCTCAGAGTTTTAGAGGCTGGGAAGCCCAAGATTCCAAGATACCAGCTGATTCAGTTCTTGGCAAGAGCACTTTTTTCTGGCTTCTCACTGTATCTTAACATAGTGGAAAGAGAGAGAGCTTTGTTCTCTCTTCATCTTCTTATATGGACACTAACCCCACTCTCATGACGTCATCTAGACCTAAATACCTTATAAAAGGGCCAACCTCCAAACACCATCACATTGGGGATTAGGTCTTTACCACATGAATTTCCTGGGGACATAAATATTCAGTCCATATCAGAGAGCTTATGATTCTATTTGAAAATTGGATTTCCAAAGCCACCCATCATTGTCTGCGTGACCTGAGATGTCATAGCCATCATCAATCATCCAATTGGAAGTCACTACAATCCCCCCCCACCCCCGCCATCTCCCTTGTTATAGACTGCATTGAAAAGACTTGGTGGGGAGGGGACAGGGAATGGAATCTGGAGTGAGAAAAATACTTGCAAGGAACAGAGTTTTCTGGAAGGCAGAAGTAGCTCTGCATGGGGGAAGTTTAGATAAAGGTAACACTTGGAAGCAACAAAAAGCTAGGTGCAGAAAATTGTAAATTTTAGGCTTGCCTAATGTTTTTGCAGAGAATACAAAGGAGAGTGCTGCACAGTGTCTCCTCTAGCTAGTACTTGCAGAGGGGGAATGGTATCCAAACAGGAGGCAGCATCTAAGAGTTCCAGATGAAAAGCAACAGCAGAGAGGTGGTCCATGGCTATGCCAGGAGAAATTGCTGCCCCGAGGAACTTCTGAGTGGATAGCTTGAGACAGACTTAAAGAAAGCTTAACTTTTTAGGGTATTTTGGAGGAAACTGAACCTTGAAATGAGAGGTGTGTGTGGGGATGGATATCAGTGCTTGTACTACATTTTTATGTAACCTGAGTGTGGCAGAATTCCCTCCCAGTTTAGATCTTGAAGCAAAGAATCTTTCTGAACTTACAAAATGTAATTTTTACTGTGACCTACATTCACGGTTTTCTTTGCATCCTTCAAAGAAAGAGAGGAAGGGATACTTTAAGTTATTCTCACCTGTAATGCAAATCTTTATCTTGGAAAACTGCATACTTCCCCATAGGAGGTATTACAAACTTGAGTGCCACCTGAGCTTTGCTGAGAAATACACTGAAGATCTCTACTAGATCAGGGTTCAGTAAACCTTTTTTGGAAAGAACTAAATAGTAAATATTTTAGGTGTATGAGCCATACTCTCTCTGATGTAACTCAACTCTGCTGATGTAGTAGAAAACAGCCATCGACACTACATAAATAAATGAATATGGCTGTGTTCCAATAAAACTTTATTTATGGACACTGACATCTGAATTTCATGTAACTTTCATGTCATATGACATTGTTGTAAAAATAATTTTTTCAATCATTTAGAAGTGTAAAAATTTTTAGCTTGTGTGCCACACAAAAATAGGCTGCAGGCTGGAGTTGGCCCCCAGGCCGTAGCTTGCTGACATAACAAATGACAGAATACAATGGACCTCTCGTGTGAAGAAGGGTGAAAGCCAGTCTCTTAGTACCAGTTCAGCTTCTTCATTTTGGAGAACAGCTTAACTAAATGACCTGTAGAGTACATCCTTCTCACAAAGACAAGGATTAATTTTACTCTGAGAAAACACAGGCTGGTCTGGTAATGAGGAAAGGACATTTTCCCATCAACTTGGGTTTTGTATTTTGTCCTTTGAGAACAACAGACAGCTCTATTATGCTGAGAAGCAGTTTGCTCTTCTTTGCCAGACCTGAAACTTGGCTGAATCACATGAACAACCATGCTAAGCTGTCAATGGCTGTTCTTTTTGGCACCAGGAGGAACGGAGCCAAGTATGATTAAATTATTTTGATTATTGGACTCCCACTGATGGAGACAATGAGAGGTGATTCTTGCCAATTCATCCTACCACGTATAAAATTGTTTTTGTAAAAATAGCATTATATTGAACGTGTTACTTTGTAGTCCGTTTAGAAAAAAAAAAAACACTTGGCAACATAGCAGGCCTTTCTTCATACCACTGATAACATTATTTTAAATGGCTATGCATTTAACTGTAAAATAATTTGTCCACATTCTCCATGTGCAGCTTCGGGGTTAATTTTTTAAGATGAGTTCCCAGAAATGGATTTGGTTGAGTAAGCACATATTGAAATCTTTTGATAAGTGTCACAAAAATACACTCTAAGAAGAGTTACCTCAATCAATTTATATTCTCTTCAGAAATACATGAAAGTATCAATTTCTGTGTATTCTTGTCATTAAAATTTTAATTTTTTGGGAAAGCATAAACACTTAAATAAAACTTCTATTTATATATATTTCTCAATATTGTCAGTATCTAATGGGATAGAGACACTTTCTTCTCGATTGTTTATTTTCAGTTCTTAGCACAATGTCTGGCATATAGTAAATATTTAATAAATACAGGTTGAGTTAGAAAGCAAAGGAAAGAAAACAGACAATATTGCCAGTATCTGGGCATGTATTTTACATCCTTCAATTCTTCAGACAGGTTACTTTGTTACAAAATAGGTCATTAAATTTGTAAGATTTGCTTTTTCAAAGCTATGCTTATTAGTATACTTTTTCTTTTCTTTTTAAAAATTTTAAATATATTTATTTATTTTAGAGAGAAAGAGACAGAGCATGAGAAGGGGAGGGGCAGAGAGAGAGGAAGACACAGAATTTGAAGCAGGCTCCAGGCTCTGAGCTGTCAGCACAGAGCCCGACCTGCGATTCAAATCCACAAACTGTGAGATCATAACCTGAGCCAAAGTCGGATGTTTGACAAACTGAGCCACCAGGGTCCCTACATTATTCTAAATATGGCTTAAAATGTAGAAGAAAAAGGAAATATTTATAGTATATGGTTTTGATTCCATCTTTAGAGAAAATCTTTTGCTTCTGTGATCTTTATGTTAACATTTCTTTTTGTTTAAATTCCGTGATCTTTATGTTAACATTTCTTTTTGTTTAAATTCCAATTATGTAGATTATCGGATTATACACACACACACACACACACACACACACACACATACATATATATCTTTAATTTGGGAATGTGTATATCCAAATAATTAGAAACCTTTTCATTTTTAGATACTTAACACAGGTTGGATAACAGCAAAAATAAATGAGCTTGGACAGATCATAAATGGGAATATCCTTGTTGATTGAGTGCAATTAAGATTTTCCTATTGTAATAGTAGTTGCAACTGTGCATTCAAATGAAGAAATGCCTGCAAGGGGAAGATGTTCTCTTTAGATTGATACCCTACTGCTACTTGATTGTCTCAGTTGACTTATAGACCCTGTAGTGTTGAGTAAAATAATTGTCTATTTACAAAGACAAAGCGGGTTCTGTCTCCAAGGTCACTTACAGTTTGTAGAAAAGAGAAATTTTTGAAGTTTTACAGGAACAGCGCTCATGTGATAGGCATGGGAAAGAATAACAGATTCTCTAGGAAGAATACTTCTATGAAATCCCTCAATTTTGTTATGAGTTTTGTAGCCTTAAGATGTTCATCGCACTAAAGAAGTCATTACTGTTTTGTTAACTGATATACAGTAAGCATGAATAAAAGTGCCTGCTCTCTTCTGACCACAGTGGTATGAAACTAGAATCAATAGTAGAAGGAGAGCTGAAAAAGTTACAAATATATGAAAATTAAACAACACACTCCTGAACAAGTGGGTCAAAGAAGAAATAAAAAGGAAAATTAAAAAAATACCCTGAAACAAATGAAAATAGAAATACAAAATACCAAACTTATGGGATGCTGGAGAAGCAGTACTAAGAGGTGCTGGGAGCCGCACTGGCCTCGCTGGATGACAGTCACAGTGAGGAAATGGCAGCGTTTGCACAGCTCCTGCCATAAAAAACAAAAACTGATATCTCCCTCTGCTACTACTGGATCATGTTGGAAATGAGCCTGCTGGTATTCACCAGGCTTCACAATATTCCAAATCAGACTGATATTCCCCACACAGATTCCTCAAAAGGAAAAGCATATTCCTGCCTTTTCAAAAGAGATTTCAGATGAAAGCACTGTGGATGATTGTCAAAAGGCTCTTCCTATGGGTCTTGTAGATCCAAGTCTTAGATAATAAAGGGAGCTAAGAACACAAGAGTTACAATTGAGCCTGGCCCTGAGACTAAGAGCCTAATTTAGAGTTAAGGACATATATCCACTCCCACCCAATTGTTTCTGCTTGGAGAACCGGCCCCCCAAGGCATCTTGTGATCAGTATTCAGAGTGACTTATTCTGGCCTTGAATATGCTGATTGCACCCTGTGAAGGAACCTATTGAGGAACTTCTTCTTTTGTAATTATAGGAACAAACATTGTGCTTCCTGAAAGACCTGTTTTTCTTAATACTTCTCCTTAAGCAAACAAGCTATTGACCCCTGCTCACAAAGAACTAACTTCGTGCTTTTTATGCTAAAAACATTGTCTTGTGTGCTGAAGATACCTACCTTCCCCATAGGATAAGCATCTAAATCCCCTATCTCAATCACTATTGATAAAGGTTATGCATGAGTCTTCTACAAATCTATGTTCTGGGAAATTCTTACATATCAAAGAAATTTGTCATCAGAAATCATTGTCTAAGGCAAATGCCACTTCTGTGCCATCCCCCAAACACTTAATTATAAAATAAAGTTGAGCCCCATCAGAGCAGAGACACCTGTCTGGTGACCAGAAAGATTCTCGTGCCTCTCTCATCCCTCCCTCGCCAACACCGTCCATCCTTCAGGGACCCTTGGACCCGGCCGGAGCNCATATATCCACTCCCACCCAATTGTTTCTGCTTGGAGAACCGGCCCCCCAAGGCATCTTGTGATCAGTATTCAGAGTGACTTATTCTGGCCTTGAATATGCTGATTGCACCCTGTGAAGGAACCTATTGAGGAACTTCTTCTTTTGTAATTATAGGAACAAACATTGTGCTTCCTGAAAGACCTGTTTTTCTTAATACTTCTCCTTAAGCAAACAAGCTATTGACCCCTGCTCACAAAGAACTAACTTCGTGCTTTTTATGCTAAAAACATTGTCTTGTGTGCTGAAGATACCTACCTTCCCCATAGGATAAGCATCTAAATCCCCTATCTCAATCACTATTGATAAAGGTTATGCATGAGTCTTCTACAAATCTATGTTCTGGGAAATTCTTACATATCAAAGAAATTTGTCATCAGAAATCATTGTCTAAGGCAAATGCCACTTCTGTGCCATCCCCCAAACACTTAATTATAAAATAAAGTTGAGCCCCATCAGAGCAGAGACACCTGTCTGGTGACCAGAAAGATTCTCGTGCCTCTCTCATCCCTCCCTCGCCAACACCGTCCATCCTTCAGGGACCCTTGGACCCGGCCGGAGCCGGCCTCCAGCAAATAGGGAAGTTTATAGCTACACAAGTCTATATTCAGTGATGCCTGAGTGGCTCAGCTGGTTGAACATATGCCCCTTGGTTTTGGCTCAGATCATGGTCCCAGGGTCATGGGATCAAGCCCCACATTGGGTTCTGCACTGATTATGCAACATGCTTAAGATTCTCTCTCTCTCCCACTGCCTGTCTCCTGTACTTGTGCTCTTTCTCTCTCTCTCAAATAATATTTAAAAAGCCTACATTGAGAAAAAAATTTTCAAAAAATCCAATAGCCTATCTTTTTATCTCAAGGACTAGAAATTAAGAAAAACCAAGCCCAAAGTTAACAGAAGGAAAGAAATAACAAAGGCCAGAGTCCACTCTTTCTGTAGCGAGCCTTATTTAGGAAGTTTTATATTCTAATACTGGTCTCCTGGAGGTCATAAATTTTCACTATATCACATTCTTTGGTCTTAGGCTCAAAGAATAAAGGAAAAGGTCCAAAATTCAAATACAAAAACCAAAAGTTTTTTCTTAAGTGTGTAGGAAATTCATTTTATGTCAAATACTCTTTCATTCTCATGTGATAGATTTATAGTTTTTATCATTCTACTTTGTATGAATATTTAAACACTTTGCTATAAAATTGTTAATGTATTTTTTAAAGTTAATTTACTTTGAGGGAGAGAACAGGTGCGTGTGTGTGAGACAGTGAGCAGGGGAGGGGCAGAGAGAGGGAAAGAGAGAATCCCAAGCAAGTTCTCTGCTGTCAGCACAGAGCCTGATGTGGGGCTTGATCTCCTGAACTGTGAAATTATGACCTAAGTGGAAACCAAGAGTTGGACACTTAACGGACTGAGCAACCCAGGTACCTCTTAATGTGTTTGATTATGGGGCCCTCCAGACCCTGTGAGGAATGTTACACAATTATAATAAAAGCAAAAAATTATGTTTCTAATATATGAAGAAATATGAATTCTATAAAGCATGCAATCTCAGGTTTTAGGACTATGATTGGATCTTTGTTGACTTCCTTGGAATATCATTTCTTAGCTTAAATTGCAAGACTGAGAACTAGCATCATAAGAATATAGGAAGATATATATTTCAAGAATAGAAAAGACTTATTTTCTTTCCTACTTTAATTTATTTTCCCATTCTCTATGACAATTGCCCAGATAATAATAATAGGAGTTTTAGAACATATAGTTAGTATTGACTCCTTCTGAACTAAAGCTGTGCTTGACATCAGTTGGAGCTGGGGGAAGTGAGGTTAGGTTTAACTCATCACCCAGAAACAATTCTGTCATTTGAACAAAACACTGCATCTCTGGAGTCTGTCCAAGACTCTTTATGTAGTCTTTTTCTTTTTCTTCTTCCAGAAGCAGCAACATGTTGATTTTTAGTTCATCACCACCAAGGTTATTTAATTTTAAGTCAAGGAAAAATTCCTTGCTTTCATTTACATTGGTGGCCCAGGCATTAGACATGTAGACTCACTCTTGGTTGGCTGAACTATTTTTTAAATAAATGTTTATTTATTTTTGAGAAACAGAGAATGAGGAAGAGAGGAGCAGAGAGAGAGAGAGGGAGACAGAATCCAAAGCAGGCCCCAGGCTCTGACCTATCAGCACAAAGCCTGATGTAGGTGTTGAACTCACAAACAGTGAGATCATGACCTGAGCGACATCAGATGCTCAACCGACTGAGCCACCGAGGTGCCCAGGTTTGCTGAACTATTAATTTAGTTCTAAAAACAAATCTTAAATTAATATTTGGGCAATCTCTAATTCAATGACTCAAAATCATACATGGGAAACATTATCAGCTTAATACTGGGTATTTCAAAGGGATCATGACAACATTCTTTAAATTTTTATTTTGAACTTCAGTTTTGTCATCTATAAATGGTATGAATAATAATAATCTTCCTTCAAGTTGTTGCAAAGATTAAATGAATCAAAATATCAAATGAATTAATATATAGTAATATATTGGAATAATGCCTGGCACATCTGAGTGATGATGAATCACATTTCTTACACCTTCCAAACTTATCAGATTTGTCCTTAAGCTAAATTTGCTTGTACCTTCTCCTTATACCACGGGATATACCCCACCCCTCCATCATTACTATTATGGTTACAATAAATACGTCTTTCCTTTTGTCCAACCAAACTTCCTCTTGTCTTGAGATAATTTTTCGTTGCTTTATCTCAGTTCTGTTATTAGTTCTTGAATTTAAATATACTTACCTTGTCTTTTCCAAGGTGTCCTGGATTCAATCTTATCAAAAAAATTTCAATTTTAATTTTTAATTATAGAATAAAGTTTTTTATTCTTATTTTAAAAATAAAAGATCTTAGCAGCAATTTGTTGATAATATTTTGGTGGAAAAAGTAAGTTTTTTGAAGTCTTATTGTGCCAATGGGTAATGTTGGCTCTGATTAGGAAATTGTACTGTTTTTGACTATTTAACTCCAATGACTCTTCCTTACATTTGTGTACTGATATTTTGTTTACAGGATTTCATATATACAATTACATGTAATTCTTACTGCATGGTAAAATGGATATTGGCATCATCTTTACTTTTCACATTAAGGAATTGAGGCCTGGACATGTTGAGTAATTTGTTGAAACTAAGCCCTTAAGACACAGAATTGGAACCCCCTACCCTTATGACTCCTTGTCCTGGGTCATCCAGCTCTTTCTCAATTTCCTCTTTTCAAAAAAGGATGAATGTTGATAAGTGCTGATTACCTAAAACATAAGGAGGTTGTGGTAACTTGGGTCTTTTAAAGTACCTAAAAACAAGGTACTATGTACCTTGAAATAAAATTCTAAATAATTTCTTAATAATCATCCTTAGTAAATTCTTATATTAGAATTTTATAATAGGGGTGACTGTGTCAGTTAAGCATCTGACTCAATTTCAGCTCAGGTCATGATCTCATGGTTTATAGGATTGAGCCCCATGTTGGGCTCCATGCTGACAGCCTGGAATATTCTCTCTCTCCCTCTCTCTCTCTCTACCCCTCTCCCACTCAGGCACTTTGCTCTCTCCCTCTCAAAATAAACAAATACACATTAAAAAACAACAACAACAACAAGTTATTATGGAGGAAGAGTTAAGATGACAGAGTAGGAGGGTAACCCTGGGCTTCTCTTGCCCCTTGAACACAGCTAGATCAACATCAAGTCATTTGAACATTTAGGAAATAGATTTGAGTAATAAGAGAACAATCTGCACAATTTGAAGAAGAGAACATGACAGGTATGCAGTGAGAGAAGGGAATTTGGTGAAAGAAAAGGCATGGTGCCATAGAGGGGCGGAAGCCCTTTTTGCAGGGGAGAGAATGGGAGAGAGAGCAGCGTGTCAGGTTTTCACAAGAAAAGTATTCTCTCTAAAAGTAGCTAGAGAGAAAGTGAAAAAAAAAAAAAAAGGAGTGAAAACAGAGGATTGCACAAGATAACTGATCCCTAAAACCATTGATGTGGAAAAAGAAGAGTGTTTCAATACCACCAGTTTCTTATAAACAGCACAGTGGAGAGTCTGAAGTTTCCAGAGGTCAGCTTCTGACAGTGCTCTAGTGAGAAAGCAGGGCAGAGCCCTGGAGTGGACAGTGAAGTCTGAGGATCACCTGGGTCACATGGGGAGAAGCAGTTCCACTGCTTGGAGCTCGTTTGGTAGAGGTGATATGATGTCTCTGTGGGCAAAAGAACAGAGGACACCATAGAGCTGCCCCACTGCCAGTATAGGAACAAAGATACTGGCTGAGGGCAGCAAATCTTGGTGCCAGCTGCATGTTGCAAGCAGTGAAGCCATTTTCACCCCTAGCCCACCAACAGCGATGGACCTGAGTGAGCTAAACAGTGCCACCAGGTGGAGAATGGAACCGTACCACCAAGCCCCTGCTCCCCTGGGACCTCCAAGCACATCTCCACTAAGGCAAGTCTGCCTAAGAATCAGAGCAGCAGGCCCCTCCCCTAGAAGACCAGAACAACCCCTTCCCACCAAGTCGGCTGATTATAGAGTGCTACAAAACATCAGTTATAGATGAAACAGGATCTAGCTTTTTTTCGGTGTTTGTTTATTTGTTTGTTTTGTTTTATTTGTTTTGTTTTTTCTTGCATACAAAAAGCACATTTTAAACTTAATAAAATTAACTTATTTATATTTTAATTTTTTTCTTTCTCTTTTTTCTTTTTTTCTATCAAACTTCTCTTAACAAGCAGACCAAAACACACTGAGTTTCTAGTTTCCTTTGTTTACATTTTTTATTTTTAAAAAATTAAAAATATTTTATTTTATTATTATTGTTTCTTCCAAAATGATAAGATGTGGGAATTCACCCCAAAAGAAAGAACAAGAAGAAATGATCACCAGAGATTTAATCATTACAGATAGAAGTACGATGTTTGAACTAGAGTTTAAACCAGTTATAAGGATTCTAGCTGGACATGAAAAAACATAGAAGACACTAGAGAATCACTGTAGAGATAAAAGATATAAATCTAGTCATGGTGGAATTAAAAATGCTATAACTGAGATGCAAACCTGAAAGGATGCCATGACAGCAGGGATGGATGAACAAGAGGAATGAAGTAGTGATATAGAAGATAAAGTTATGGAAAATAATGAAGGTGAAAAGAAGAGAGAAACAAAGGTAATGGATCATGATGGTAGACTTATGGAACTCAGTGATTTTTAAGAACAGAATAACAATCATATCATGGGAGTCTCAGAGGATGAGGAGGGAGGAAAAAAAAGGCAGAAAGTTTAGGTGAGCAAATTATAGATAAAAATTTCCCTAATCTGGGGAAGGACACATATAGTAAAATCCAAGAACAAAAGAGAACTCCCATTAAGTTAAACAAAAGTTGGCCATCACCAGGACATATCATAGTCAAATTCACAAACTATGTAGACAAGGAAAGAATCCTGAAATAAGCAAGAAAAAAAGTCCTTAACCTACAGGGGAAGGCAGATGAGGTTTGCAGCAGATCTGTCCACAGAAACTTGGAAGGCCAGAAAAGAGCAGGATATAGTCAAAGTGCTGAATGGGGGAAATATGTAGCCAATAATTCTTTATCCAGCAAGGCAGTCCTTCAGAAATAGATTCTCTCAGACAAACAAAAACTAAAGGATTTTGTGACCACTAAACCAGCCTTGCAAGAAATATTAAGGGTGATTCTTTGAGGGGGGGGGAGCAAAAGCAACAAATACTAGAAAGGTGTTTCACCAGAAACACCAACTTTATAGGTAACAAAATGGCACTAATTTTATACCTTTCAATAACCATCCTAAATGTAAACGAAATAATGCTCCAATCAAAAGATACAGGGAATCAGAATTTGATAATAAAAAAGAAGACCCACTTATGTGCTGCCTACAAGAGACTCATTTGAGACATGAGGACACCTGCAGATAGAAAGTGAGGGGATGGAGAGCCATCAATCAATGCTAATGGACACTAAAAGAAAGCTGGAGTAGCCCTACTTATATCAGACAAGCTATATTTTAAACCAAAGACTGTAACAAGAGATGAAGAAGGGCATTATATCATAATTAATGGGTCTATCCATCAAGAAGATCTAACAATTGTAAATATTTATGCCCCCAAATTGGAAACCCAAATATATAAATCAGTTAAAAACAAACATAAAGGAACTCATTGACAATAATATAATAACAGTAGGGGAATTTAGTACCTCACTTAAATCAGTGGACAGATCATCTAAACAGAAAATCAACAAGGGAACAACAGCTTTGAATGACATACTGGACTGGATGGACTTAACAGATATATTCAGAATATTTCATCCAAAAGCAGCAGAGTAAATATTCTTTTGAAGTGCACACAGAACATTCTCCAGAATAGATCACATACTGGGTCACAAATCAGCTCTCAACAAGTGCAAAAAAATTGAGATCATACCATGCCTATTTTCAACAACAACGCTGAAACTTGAAGTCAACCCCAAGAAAGAACTTGGAAAGATCACAAATACTTGGAGGTTGAAGAACATCCTATTAAAAATGAATGGTTTAACCAGGAAATTAAAGAGGAAATAAAAAAGCACATGGAAGCAAATTAAAATGAAAACACAACAGTTCAAAACATTAGGGATGCAGCAAAGGCAGTCCTAAGAAAAAAGTACATTGTAGTTCATGCCTATCTCAAGAAGCAAGAAACGTCCTAAATACACAACCTAACCTTATATCTAAAGGAGTTAGAACAGGAACAGCAAATAAAGCCTAAAGCCAGCAGAAGGGAAATAATAAAGACTAGCAAAAGTGAACACTATGGGGGAAAAAAAACACAGTAGAATAGATCAATGAAACTAAGAGTTGGTTCTTTGAGAGAATTAATATAATTGATAAACCCCTAGCCAGACTTGTCAAAAAGAAAATGGAAAGGGCCCAAATAAATAAAACACAAATAAAAGGGAAGAGATCACAGCAAACACCACAGAAATACAATTAAAAGAAAATATTATGAAAAATCATATGCCAGCAAACTAGGCAATCTGGAAGAAACGGATAAATTCCTAGAAAGCTGCAAAACTGAAACAGGAAGAAATAGAAAATTTGAACAGACCGATAATCAGCAAAGAAATTGAAACCATAATCCAAAATCTCCCAACAAACAAAAGTCCAGGGTCAGATGGCTTTCCAGGAGAATTCTATCAGACATTTAAAAAAGAGTTAATATCTATCCCTCTCAAAACTTTCCAAAAAATAGAAATGGAAGAAAAATCTTCAGACTCATTCTCCATGGCCAGCATTAGCTCGATTCTAAAACCAGACAAAAACCTCACTAAAAAGGAGAATTACAGGCTAATATCTCTGATTAATCTGGATGTAAAAATTCTCAACAAAATACTAGTAAATCAAATTCAACAGTACATTAAAAGAATCATTCACCACGATCAAGTGGATTTATTCCTGGGCTGCTACGATGGCTTAATACTTGCAAATCAATCAATGTGATACATCACATCAGTCAAAGAAAGGATAAGAACCATATGCTCCTTTCAACAGATGCAGGAAAGGCATTAGACAAAGTACAGCATTCTTCTTGATAAAAACCCTCCACAAAGTAGGGTTAGAGGGAATATATCTCAATATCATAAAGGCTATCCATGAAAAACCCATTGAGGATTATATTAATCCTCAAAAACTGAGAGCTTTTCCTCTGCAATTAGGAACAAGACAGGGATGTGCACTCTTACCATTGTTATTTAATATAGTACTGGAAGTCCCAGCCTCAGCAATCCAATAACAAAAAGAAATGAAAGGCAGCCACACCAACAAGGAAGAAGTCAAACTGTCATTATTCACAGATGGCATGATACTCTATATAGCGTATCCACCAAAAGACTCCACCAAAATATTGCTAGAGATGATACATGAATTCAGTAAAATCGCAGGATACAAAATCAACATACAGAAATCTGCTGTATTTGTACACACGAATAATGAAGTGGCAGAAAGAGAAATATAAGAATCTCTCTCAGTTACAATTGCACCAAAACCCAAAAGTACCTAGGAATAAACCTAACTAAAGAGGTAAAACTTTTATACTCTGGAAACTATAGAAAACTTATAAAGAAATTGAAGAGGACAGAGAAAATGGAAAAGCATTCCATGCTCATGGGTTGGAAGAACAAATATTGTTACAAAGTCTATATTACACAAAGCAATTTACACATTTAATGCAATCCATATCAAAATACTACCAGGATTTTTCACAGAGCTAGAACACACAATCCTAAAATTTGTATGGAACCACGAAAGACTCCAAATGGCCAAAGTAATCCTGAAAAAGAAAAACAAAACTGGTGGCATTCATGATTCCGGATTGCAAGCCCTATTACAAAGCTGTAGTCATCAAGACAGTATGGTATTGGCAGAAAAACAAACACATAGATCAATGGATCAGAGTAAAAAAAAAAACAAAAACTAGAAACGGACCCACAACTGTATGGTGAACTGATCTACAAGGTAGGAAAGGATACCCAATGGAAACAAGACATTTGCTTCAACAAATGGTGTTGGCAAAACTGGACAGCAACATGCAGAACTATGAAACTGGACCACTTTCTCACACCATACACAAAAATATACTCAAAATGGATGAAAGACCAAAATATCAGACAGGAAACCATCAGAATCTTAGAGGAGACCACAACAGCAACCTCGTTGACCTAGCCACAACTTCTTACTAGATACATCACTGAAGGCAAAGGAAACAAGAGCAAACATTAACTATTGGGACTTCATCAACATAAAAAACAAACAAACAAACAAAAAAACAACTTATACACAGGAAAGGAAACAATCACTGAAAATAGAAGGCACTCTATGAAATGGGGGAAGATATTTTCAAATGACATTCTGATAAAGGGTTAATATCCAAAATCTATAAAGGAGTCATCAAATTCAACTCCCCAAAAACAAATAATCCAGTTAAGAAATGGGCAGAAGACATGAACAGACAATTTTCCAGAGAAGACACCCAGATGGTTAACAGACACATGAAAAGATGCTCAGCCTTACTCATCATGAAGGAATACAAATCAAAATCATAATGAGATACCAGCTCACACCTGTCAGAATGGCTAAAATGGACAACACAATAAACAACAGGTATTGATGAGGGTGTGGAGAAAGGAGAGCTCTCTTGCATTCCTGGTGGAAATGCAAACCAGTCGAGCCACTCTGGAGAACAGTATGAAGGTTTCTCAAAAAAGTTAAAAATAGAACTACCCTAATATCCAGCAACTGCACTACCAAGCATTTACCCAAAGGATAAAAAATACAGATTCAAAGGGGTACATGCACACCAATGTTTATCACAGGATTGTTATAATAGCCAAATAATGGGAAGAGCCCAAATGTCCATTGAATAACGAAATGATAAAGAAGATGTGGTATATATACCACAGAGAGAGAGAGAGAGATAATATAATAATATTCACCCATCCAAAAAAAATGAAGTCTTGCCATTTACAATGACATGGATGGAGCTAGAATGTATTATGCTAAGTGAAATGAGTTAGAGAAAGACAAATACCGTTATGATTTCACTCATATGTGTAATTTAAGAAACAAAACAGATGAACATATGAGAGGGAGGAAGAGAAAGGGAAACAAACTATGAGAAACTCTTAAAGAGAGAGAACAAACTGAGGGTTGACGGAGGGAGGCGATAGGGGATGGGTTAGCTAGGTGAATGATATTAAGGAGGACACTTGTTCTGATGAGCATGGAGTGTTATATGTAAGTCACAAATCAGTAAATTCTACTGCTCAAACCAATATTGCACTGTATGTTAACTAACTAGAATTTAAATAAAAATTTAAAAAAAGATAGTTATAGTAATCCCTGTCCTATTAAAGCCATCATAGGAAGGAAGAGTTTATTTTTGTTATGGAAAATAAGACCCCTGAAAGATAATGTAAAGCTTGTCGGTAAACACAGATCTTATAGCTGTATTCTAATACCAGTCTTTTGGTAAACATTTCAATCTGAGGAGAAGAAAATTTTTCTTTTTATTTATTTTGATTTTTTAAGTTTATTTATTTTGAGGG
This sequence comes from Crocuta crocuta, assembly GCF_008692635.1. Lineage (NCBI taxonomy): Eukaryota > Metazoa > Chordata > Mammalia > Carnivora > Hyaenidae > Crocuta > Crocuta crocuta. The sequence goes on from NW_027530499.1 coordinate 938,062, forward strand.
CAAAAGAGAGAGCACTCACAAGTTGGGGGAGGGGCAGAGAGAGAGAGAGAGAGAGAGAAAGAGAATCCCAAGTAGGCTCCACGCTGTCAGCACAGAGCCCAACATGGGGCTCAAACTCATGAAATGTGAGATCATGTCTTGAGCTGAAATTAAGAGTTGGGTGCATAAGCAACTTAGCCACCCAGGTGCCCCCAAAATTTTCTTTCTCTTAAAGGACTATTTTTGGGAGTTTATATTATTGGTTTTTCCTCTTGCCACAAAATGAGTCTAAGTACATCATAAAACAGAATTTATATATATAGGTACACTGTGGGGTTTTATCTCTTGTGCCTGTGCTCAGAGGGAAATGTATCTTAAAATTATTAACAAGAATTACAGACTTCTTGACCTGAGCATCTCCATCAAATGGTCCAGCCCAAAAGTTCATCACCCTGGTGAAATGAGGTAGCTTTACACTCAGTATTTTCTTAAGGATTGCTCTAATAGACTGCTTTGTCTGTTACTGTGCTATAAAATATTTAATGAAGGACACTCAAAATTCCACTTAGGATGTAGCTCTGGAAACAGAGAATGTTACCAATGCAGACAGACTTGATGTGGATGTGACATCAATATGAACTAATTGAAATGTGAAACTCATATGTTTATCAGGGTCATTCTGGTATAATTTTTGTTTTCTTATTACTTATCTCCCCAATTCACCTATTAATTCTTTGAGGACAGGTCTTATTGATCTCTGTATTCACAGATCCTAGCACAGAGTTTGACACAGAGTGAGTATTTAGGAAATACTTGCTGAATGGATAAAGTACAAAAAAAAAATTCAGGGTTTGGTAAAGCTCCTTATTTTTTAATTTTATTTTAACAAGTGGTTATAATATTACTTCTTTGTACAACAAAGAATACAGAGTAAGTTTCTGAGGAGGATAGGGCTAGAGACAGAAATATTGATCTGAGGTAAATGCAGGATTCTTTTGCATCACAGAGAAGTATTTAACCCAGCTTGGGCAGAAAGATGTGTGTGTGTGTGTGTGTGTGTGTGTGTGTGTGTGTGTGTGTGTTTCATCTCCTGAAGAAAGTGATATTTGAGATTTGAAGGATATAGAGTCATTAGCCAGATATAGAAGGTAGGAAGGTTTATCTCATGGCAGGAACAGCAAAAACAAATAAGGGTGATATGTGAATTGAAGGTGGAAGCCCTCTGCTGTGTGGTTTCTCTCTCTCTCCACCCCTTTATACTATTTCTCATCTATTCGTCTAGACTTCAAGCATTTTGTATGTATTTTATCTTAAACATTTCTATACTCTTCCTTATTCTTAATTTTATTTTTGTCATAATTCATATTTTTTAATCCTTAATTCCCTCTGTTACATTTGATTTTTATTCAATGGGTTTTAGCTTTTAACAATAACTTTTTATGTCCTTTACATTGATGGCTTTTGATCCTCTAATCTTATTGACATTTATGTTTAATTTCACCTATTTTATTCTATTTTAAAACTCCTAACCTCTTTATTTGCATTCAGGTGTTCATTCATAATTTCTATTTTTTCCTAGTTCACTCTCAATTTTAGTTTTAATCTTTCCTAACATTAAAATCCACTCTTTATTTTTTAAATATTATATTTCCTTATCTCTTAACATCCTGCTTTAATTTTGTTTGCTTTCACAGTGGCAGCAGGGAGGATAGCCATGAGGGTGACAGCAAGAACATACTTATTTCCTGGGGAGGCTGGCAGCTTCCTTGCCAGCTGTGGTGACCCCACTCCAAACCTGATGCACTATCACCCTCACTTCCATATTCATCCTCTTCCTGGTCAATATCAGATGTTTCACCTGTCATTAAATGCTAGACTCAACTCCCAAGCTTGCTGATGTTCATCGACTGATCACTTAAAGTAGTCATTTTTCTATGAACTAAAATATTTGTAAACATTGTTCAGTTTAACATGTCTACATGCAAAGTTCTCTGTCACCTGGCAACAGTAAAACTCTCGTGTACTATAAGCTATAGACTCACCCTTGGGTCCTTGAATGTGTTAAAATGTGAAGCCTTATGTTCAGTGGGAGAAATGAAGTTGTGCACTGGAGGTGTGCTCTTTGGACTCCAGAGCTTATCTGGAGAAGGATGCCCAGAGTAGAATGCAGTGGTGTCATCCTGAGAGTTGCAGAATGAAGTCTTCTACCTGAAACCAGGCACCATAGGGTTAATGAGGTTGAAACTAGTAGAAAACTTAAAGCTTGTTTTTCAGAGACCTGTTTCTCCATAATCAACTATTGCTTCTTTTCAGACTACACTAACAAATGATCTGTCTCTACAGAAGCCTGGATTCCAGGTCAACTGATGTGGTTCTGGCCTATGAACAACTAAGACTCTGGATTCCTTCCAGCGAAGAGTCCAAGACCCCATTCCAGTTTATGCCCAAATCCCCTTCTCCTCGTCCTAAGATAACCTCCTGATGTCAGGGATTAATTTTTGATTTGTTTTGTTGTTAAGTCTCTACCCCAAAGTGACAATGGGGTATATGTTACATACATGTTTGCTCTATGTGTATGCTCCATCTTTTCTTATGGATAGGCATAAGTCTCCCTCTCTTTTTCATTAATATGTATGTAACCTGAACTCCTAGGTTTACATACATATATAAAAAAACTAGTTCCAACCTGTCAGGAAGGCAGATTTGGGAATGCTCCCCTGTCTTCTTGCTGAGCTGCCTTTCTGATAATAAAACTTTCTCTACTTCAAACCTGGTGACTCAGAGATTGCCTCACTGTGCACCAGACATATGAATCTGATTTCAGAGTTTGGTAACACACTCACTATTCCCATGCCCTGCTTTTGTTTATGGTTGCCAGGCACTGCCCTACTGTGTGTTGGGGTGAGGCCACAGAAAAGAGTGGAATGAAAAAGAAAACAATGTACGCCTGCCTACATGAGTCTGACTTCCCATGAGTCTCCTAGATTTGTCATTTTTCTTTTATAAAAGCCCCTTTCTTCATAAAGTTAATTTTATTTGAATTCCTTGAGGGGGTTTTGTGTGTGTGTGTCTTAGGAAACCCATACCTACTCCAAAGTTGTAGAGATAACCTGTATTTTCTTCTAAAAGTTGTAAATGTATAAAGTCACAACTTCAGAGAAAGCTCTTTTTGTTAAAACCAGAACCTTAATAGGTAAAATGTAGAACCTGACACCCAAGATATCTGAGTAGATGTACTTGAAATCTTGAATTCCTTAATTCTCCTGAATACATTTGGCCTGCAAAAGTGGCCCACCCATTCCTTTGGAAGATACAGCACCCTCTCCTTATTTGAAGACTAAGCAAAGTCCTCCAAAGAGGCAAATGTCTTGTCTGACAAACCTTCACATCAGGCACTGACTTCATTTATGACCACCATACCACCAATAATGTAAATCTTAGCATAAACGAATTGGGCAAATGTTAGGACTACTAACATATGCAAAGGTCAATCCATTTTATAAGGTGGTAAGGAATGTATTAGTGAGGGGACCAATATGTTATAAAGCTCAGAAGTGGTTCAGATGGTAGGAGATGCTATTTAGTAACAAGGGGGGAGATAGGAACATGGAATAAAAGAGGACAAGTAGCCACACTTAATTTTTATAACCAAGGTGAGCCTAATTACCGTAATAGGCGGCAAGTTAGAATGGCAACTAAGGGGTCATGACCCAAGGGTTATATGAAAATGATTCAGAGAACAAGGTTTTCCTAGAAGCAACAAAGATGGGCAGTCTATAAACACACTGCTTAACATATATGATCAAAAGACATCAAGAAGGGATAAATAGCTGAGATGAGCCTTCCCAATAGTAAACCTATGACTCCTTGACCAATTTCCAGACATGAGCCAGTTTTCACACTCAGAACTGTAATGAGTGATCATACCCCTTGAGGAAGGACTTTGCAACATCATGGCGAACTCTCCCAGTTTTTTCCCAAAGAGATTTAGTCATCTACTTAGGTAAGCATGCACTGGGAAAAGTGAATGGTTTTGAGAGCTGCTGGACACAGGGTTATTGTTGATGCAAAAGCTTAGGTATTCAAAGCACTCTCATGGCATTCCTGTTAGAGTAAAGGCACTATGTTTTGTTTCTCCTAAAGGGGTTTTAGATGTGTCTTAAACATTCCAGCCTCACAATTTTGTGTTTTAACTGTTGAGTCTAGTACATGTATATTAAAAAATCACAATAAAGGATTACTGATATATCTGTATACATTTTTACTATTTTATTTTGTACTTTGTATTTAGTCCTGTTTTCCCCCAATTTTATTTTTTTTCTTCTTTTGCCTATTTCCTAATCAAATAATTCCAACCTTGTCCTTTTTTCCCCCTTGTACTATTTCTGAAGCTATAAACTCTTATGTACTTTGTCAACAGCCTAGACTTTTTAGTATGTGTATGCCAAAATGTCTAAATAATTTTACCGTCTTCTTAAAACATTTTAGAATATTTTAACTCATCTTGCTTTCCCAAATTGTATAGTTTTCTCCACTAAGATTTTAGTTCTTTCTTTTTTTTAAGTTCACTATCAATGTTCATTTGAACCTATCTACATATTAAAAATTTTTCTTTCTTCACCATTACTCTTCTTAGATCTCCTTTCTAGAATGTTCTTTCCTTTAGGTGAACACATTTAAAAGCTTCTTTAGGAAGAATCTGTTGGTAGTAAATTCCCAGTTTTGTACAGAACTGTCAGTTCTTGTTCTTGAACCATATATTTGCTGGGCACCCAATATTATGCATGTTTATGTGCACACACACAGTTTTTTTAACTCTGGATTTTACTTAGAATAAATACGTGATGTGAACATTATGTATGTTCCTAAATAATCTCAAAAATGATTTAGTGGCTGTTTAATATTCTATTTTTGAGAATAAACTATAATTTATTTAAATCATCTCCAAATATTTATTATGTAGGTAGTTTCCAGCCTTTTACTATTATAATTAATACGGTGGCAAACATACTTGTACATAAATCTTTGTCGTCATTTCTAAATATTTCCGTAAGGAATATTACTAGAATTAGAATTTCTGGGTCAGATTATCTCAGCTTTACCAATCCAATTTAATTTTATTCCTCCCCCCATCGCACATCCCCATTGAGGCTCTGCAATCACTGTTTAAATTAAAATTTTTGCTTACGTCAAGGTAAAACGTGCACATGATTAAAACATAAAATAGTGTGGAAGTATTTAAAATGAGAAGGAACAGACCCTTGTTCTATTTCTTCCCTGGAAGGGATTTTAAATTTTTTGGTCATAGTTCTAGTTACATCAACACTTCAAAATAGTTTGCATGTCTTGTTTCAGCACTAGTGCATTTCTTTCCACTTTATAATTGAGATTTTGTTTAGCATCCTCACAACTTATCCCTTTCTTTTTCCAACCAACTCCTACTTTCTGTTTTCTATAAACTTACATTTATACTTTCAGGATTAAAAAGCTATACATTCTGTTTTGTAACCATAGCCCAAATATTCTAGACACTGATTCTAAATGTTGAAAACATGGTCATGAGTGTAAATGTTGCTTTGCAGAGTTAAACAGTGTGCTATGATACACTTATTTCCCTTGGCTTTCCACCTCTTTCACTGTGCCTTACTTCTCAGTTTTTTTTTCATTGTCTTTATCCTGTGTCTAAATATTGGGGACCCCAGAGTTTGTTCCTTAGTCTTCCATCCATTCTCCTCCTCCCCTGACTTTCTCCCTAGGCAATTCCATCCAGCACCATAGATTTAATTCTGTCCAAATGCTAATGAATCTCAAGTCTACCTTTTTTAGCCTTTACCTCATCGTGAGCTCTTGGCTTGATATATAGATATATTGACACATTTCATTTTTACTAGTCATTTTCAACTTAATATGTCTAAATGCAAATTTTAATTTTATTCTGAAACTATTCCTCATTCTCTCTTTCCCTCTTCAGTAAATGACATCACTCTTCACTTAGTTGACCAAAATGAAAACTAGTAGTAGTTATCTTTGATGTCTCCTTTTTCTCACCTTCATATTTGTTACACTAACAAAATATACACAGTTTGTCTATATCTTTCTTTCCATGGCTACCAACTATCATTTATTGCAACAGCTTTATACCCGGTAGAGACCTTTTAAAATCCAATTTTCATACAGCAGAATCCTCTTTAAAATATAAATCATATTATGTAACTCTCTTGAATTAAGAGTTCTGCTGGCTTCTTAGGCTAATTAATACTCCAGTTCCTAATGATGATGTGCAGGATTCTCCTTGTCTATCTCTCTGGCCTTATCTCTTGCCACCTTCCCTAAGCTATATTTCCTATCTGAATACCTATATAAAGAAATGTCAGCTGAAAATTTAAAGAAAACTGAGATATTTCTTCCAGAAAGGCAAAGATATGATAGGGAATTGTTTAATAGGAAACTAGTCAGCTGAACCAATTACTTCAATATTTACCCATTATAATTTGCTATGTTAGGTTAGGGAGCTCATTATCTCATGTGGAAGGCAGATCTTTTCATAAACAATCTTAGACAAAAGGTTTATAAAATATTGGAAAAGTTGCTAGAACTTGGTGTGAACTTCTAAAAGAGCTGAAAAAATATTTTTTTCTTTTTATTAGTTTCAAAGAAAAACAGAACAAACAGGATAAAGTGGAGAAATCAGTAAGCATATTTTGAGCAATTGATTCCTTATGCTGTTATGAGTTAATGTGTTAGAGAGGAGGAGAATTTGAGGCGGGTCTTGAAAGAGATGGCAGGAGTTCACTGGCAAGACAAGGAAGGAAATCTTATTTTATGGAGAAGACACAGCACGTGTCATGGTATCAAGGTGAAGAAATTTGAATGTTTTTGGAATACTGGAAGTAGTTGGTAATGCTAAGTTAATTTAGAAAGACTCAGATTTCTGTTCCTTAAATAACTGGTTAAATAGGAAAGTCATCAAATGTAATAAAGAAGGCAAGAGAAGGGTAAATTTGGTGGGGAAAATAGTTTTCAACAAAATAGAGTTTGGGGTAGTTAAGTGTCAGACATCCATATTTAGAAATATGCAATGGGTACTTTTTGAAAGTAACCCTATCAGACTAACACAGAGAGATTTTAGGGAGAAATCTTATTTCTCACTTCTAAGACTCTAGCACTTAGCTTCTCTGAGAATAAAGGGTTTAGTTACAAGGAATACTAAGTGAACTTGAACCTGTCCTGGAGTACCTTACATTTATACTTCTAAGGAAAGTTTACTATTAGAAGTAGAAATTCATAGTTAATTTTTAAAAATATTTAGATATGTTTCAACATACTCAGGAGTATGTTTTTTTTTATCTCTTCAGCTCTGTTATAATCATATGTTACACTCTGTTGATGGAAAATTTTAGCTAGTAAATAAGAATCATTCAAAAAGGTGTTGCTAATTTAATTTATATTATGAATTTGTGCTTGGGAAGGCCATTAAATATATAGAAAGAAACTATCTTCAGTTTGTTAAATTGGTTAATTTCACTTTTTAGGTTAAAAAATCTGAAATCAGATAAAATCCACAATTACTATTGAAATAATATCATTGCTTGGGAACGTGTTGAACCCCCCTTCACAGTGAATGTTTAAGCTTTGGTAAGTATGCTGATTATCAATTTATTGCCTCTCTGTTCCACACTCACTCTCATATTTTGATTACAGCTTACTTTGCTGTGATAGAATTTCTTAAACCATTTTTCCTCTACCATGAGCATAATGTTAAGCTTCCTCAGTAGAGGAAGCTGAAGGGGTATTGTAGAATGGGGCATCTCTTGCCAGATCCAGAGGCTGTACAGTTGAACCGCCATGTGAGTGTAAGGATATGCAGTGATGCCTTGCCCAGCCATGCAGCTGGAACACATGATCCTTCTGAGACTGTATTCCTGGTCCGGTCTGTCCATCACCTTTCTGTGGCTTTCCCAACATAGACAACATGTGTTCCAGGCCTCCTGCCCACAGAGACACCTTGACTCCAAGTGTTTGGATGCATACTAGCCCATTGGTTGGAGCTCTTCTGTGTCTCAGAATGTTTTTTCCTACTTGCCCAGTTACTGTGGACAAGATCTGGGTTTAGGCAACACAGAGAACTTTTCCACAATCTAGTGGATTGCAACCACAGCTCTTTTGACAAAGTTTGAACCTTCTAGGGCAGGTACCTTCATCCAGATTTGTCTTTATTCGGGTATTTTCTATCAGTTCTAGACTATCCTATAGAGTTTTCTGTATATCTTATAGTATTTCTTTTATTATTGCCTAATTTTTATTTATAATAAAATTCTTTTTATATTATGTTATGGTTTCTGCCTCCTGTGTGGACCCGGATTGCAACAGTTGGGGAACAAAATTTGGGGATAATACAGAGAGTTTTCAAGCATTAGGTTCTTTAAGAAAAGAGTTTATTTGAATGATTATTTCTAATTTTTTTCTCATACCAAGCTATGTGTTTTTCTGAGTGTACTTTTTTAAAATAATGGAATGAAATCTTGCTTTGAGAGAAGCATTGCTGGCAGTTGATAAGAGCTTTATTTACTGTGGCCACAGAAATCATCTGCACTAATGATAATTAACTTGAGAGACTTAGAAAATTGATTTATTTAACAAAACTACAGGTAATTGTGAATTTCCTTACTAATGAAATTAGGGAAATGAGGCTTGTTAGTATTTAAGATAGTGTATAATGGACATGTACATCCTTTAAAAGAAGAAAATCTTATATTCTCATTAATTCCCTTACTTTGAAGTGAATGTTTTAGTTTCTACTTTCTTCTAATTACTAGAGCCTTGTCTACAAATCTGATATGAGTAAATTGGCAAAGGACTTATTTACTTTGACCTTCTTCAAGACATTTGAGAAGTGTAGAAGCTGAATTTAAATAATTGGGCTGCTACTATGTGCCAGGTGACAAGGTATTTAATCTGATGCTTGTATGGAATATCTATTACTATAATAATCCTGAATAACACATTCCCCACAAAGCAGTGATTTAAAACAATAATCAAATATTTAGGTCATAGGTCTATTGGTGCTTTTGGCTGGACTGAGCAGGATGTGGTCTTGGGTAATTTTGGTTACCTATCTGGGAGTGGACTAGTTACTGGATGATCTAAGAGTGACTTAACCATGGTTACTCAACTCCATTCCATTTCCTTTTCATTCTTCTAGAAGGTACTGAGTATGCTCTTAACATAATGGCAGAGAACAAGAGTGAGAGCAGATGGAAAGTGCTTTTTCAGTTTCTATTTGTGTCATACATACTAACATCCTATTGGGTAAAGCGAGTTATATGGTGCATTAGGTTGCTAGGGCTGCCATAACAAAATACCCCTGATTAGATGCCTTAAAAACAAAAAATAATTTTCTCATGCTTCTGGAGGCTAGAAGTCCAGGATCAAGGTGTTGGCAAGTTTTTTTGTTTTGTTTTGTTTTGTTTTGTTTTGTTTTGTTTTTTGTTTTCTGAGGCATCTCTGATTAACTTGCAGATTGCCACTTTCCCACTGTGTACTCATGTGGTCTTTCCCCTGTGTACTTGCATTCCTGGTGTCTCTCTGTGTTCAAATTCCCTCTTATGGGGATACAAGTCAGATTGGATAAGTTCAGCTCTAATGACCCCATTTAACATGATTATCTCTTTATAGGTCTTATTCCCAAATATGGTCAAATTTTGAGGTATAGGAGTTAAGGCTTCAACATATATATTTTTAGGAGCAGGACACAATTTAGCCCATAAAACATGAGCAAGTCCAGAGGCAGAGTGGGAAGTCATGGATAGAAGGAGATACAAAAAATATGAGTTAACTTATAATGCTAACAAAATCCCCTCAATTACAGTTATTATTTTTGTCATTTTAGAGATGAGGGAAAATGAAGCTCAGTTGATGTAAGTCCCCATATGTTTGTGTTTTTTTTTTCTTATATGAAAACATTGATTAGAAGAAATGAGAGGCCTAAAGAAATCTTTTTACTTATCATTTTCATTTATTTGAATTAGAGGCAACCTAGTATAGTGGCTAGGAGCATGGGGCTCGAACCCATGAACCATGAGATCATGACCTGAGCCGAAGTCGGACATTTAACCAACTGAGCCACCCAGGTGTCCCTGGGTGAGTTATTTAACCTTTGTGTATCTTACTGTCTTGTAACATAAGAATAAGAGTACTATCTATTGCATAGTGTTACTAGGGATTAAATCTCTTAATATATGCAAAACATAGAATGCTACCCACTATATAGTAAATGCTATAAACTACTTGCTATCAGAAAATAATAATTATACTAACTTTTTCTTGTTTTACTGTATGAGTTCTATTACACATATTTTCTAATTTTATTGAGAGATGATTGGCATATATGCCTGTATAAGTTTAATGCATACAACATAATGGTTTGACTTACATGTAATATGGAATGATTATTGCAATAGGTTCAGATAACATTCATCATCTCATATAGATATAATATAAAGAAAAGAAAGAAGAAAAGCAAAAATATTTTCTCCTTATGATGAACCCTCTTTGGATTTACCCTCTTAATAACTTTGCTATATATCATACAGCAGTATGATATGACTATAGTCATCATGTTGTACATTACATCCCTAATAGTTATTTTTCTTTATAACTGGAAATCTTTAGATGCTCTAATGGTGGGTTCATAAATATTTATAATTGTCGTATCTTCTTGATGATTTGACCCATTTGTTGTCATGTAATGACCTTCTTGGTCTTTTTTTTGTTTTGTTTTTTTACCATTTTTGGCAAAGCATATTTTGTCCCATATAAGTATAACTACTCCTGCTTTTTTCTGGGTTACCATTTGGTTGAAATGATTTTTTCCATCGTTTCAGGGACTCTCTATGTGTCCTTAACACTATAGTGAGTCTCTTGTAGGTAGTATATTGTTGGATCTTGTTTAAACCCATTTAACCATTCTATGTCTTTTTATTAGAGAATTTAATCTGTATATATTTAAAATAGTTATTGATAGGTAAGGACTTAATATCACAATTTTATTAATTGTTTTCTGGTTGTTTTGTAGATCCAGTTTTCCTTGTTCCTTATCCCACTATCTTTTTTTGGTGCTTTGATGACTTTGGTTATCAGAATACCTTGACTTCTTTTTTATCGTGTTCTTTTGTATAATTACTACAGGGTTTTTTTCTTGTAGTTACCATGAGGCTTACGTAAAATATCTTAAACTTATAGCATCTTATTTTAAATTGATAGCAACTTAACTTCACTAGAATTCCAAAACTTTTTACTCTTTTATTGCTTTTATACTTTATATATTTTGTATATTGCATAATGAATAACATATTATTGTAATTATGGTTATTTTTACTATGTTCATTTTTAAACTTTCAAACTAGAGTTGTAAGTGAATTATATACCATCATTACCAAATTACGAAATTTAGCTTTGACTATATATTTACCATTACCAGTGAGTTTTACTCTAGCTTTTTAAGTTGCTATGATGTTAATTAGCATTCTTTCACTTCCACTCAGAGAAATCCCTTTAGCATTTCTTGTAAGGCAGATTTAATGGTAATGAACTTCTTCATAATAATGAACTCCTTCAGCTTTGTTGGGAAAATCTTATTCCCTCTTTTATTTTTAAAGGACAGCTTCACTGGGAATAGTATTCTTGGATGACCATATTTTTTCTTCTGGTATAATGAAAATATCATTCCCTTCTCTTCTGTCCTGAAATGTTTATTGGAAATCCACCAGTAGTCTTATGGGAGTTCCCCTGTATGTAACTTCTCTCTTTTCCCTTATTGTTCTTAAAATTATGTCTTTGTCTTTGACTTTGAGCTAATTATAATGTGTCTCACTGTAGTCCTATTCAGGTTCAAAATATTTGGAGTCTTTTGGGCCTCAAGGAGCTGAATGTCCATTTCTTGCCATAGGAGAAAACCCAGGAAATCTTCAAACATTACTGTTTTAAATATTCTTTCTGTCCCTTCTTCTTTCTCTTCTCCTTCTGGAATGAACATAATGTGAATATTGTTTCTTTCCATTGTGTCCTTTAAGTGTCATAGAGTTTCTTCACTCTTTTTAATTCTTTTTTCTTTTGCTCCTCTGACTGTATAATTTCTAATGTCCTGTCCTCCAGGTCATTGATTCTCCTGTATGGTCAAGTCTGCTTTTCAAACTCTACTGAATTTTTCAATTCAGTTATTGTATTTTTCACCTGTAGGATTTCTGTTTGGAGTTTTTTGATGGTCTTCATAGCTTTCTCGAATTTCTTATTTTGTTCATGCATTGCTTTTCTAATTTAATTTAGTTATCTGTGTGTTCTTGCAGCTCATTAAATTTCTTTAAAAGGATTATTCTGAATTCTGTGTTTGACAGTTCAAGGATACCCATTTCTTTAAGATCGGTTATTAGACTTTATTACTTTACTTTGGTGGTGTCATATTTACCTGGCCTTTAATGATCCTTCATTCTTACATTTGGATCTCTGCATTTGAGTAATCGGGTTCCTCTTCCAGACTTTACATTTTTGGCTGAGACGGATCTTCACCAATCAGCTCAGTTTAGGTTTCTGGGCCATTGTCTGGTAATATTGTTGGGCAGGTGGGGCCTGCTATTATGACCTATTTTTGGTTGAGGAAAATGTTTGAGGTCTGAGGATGGGAATGGGAAATAGCTGAGAACAGTTGTATAGGACTTCTGACTTGGTTTTCTACCCAAGTGAGGCCATAGGATGAGCTCCATAGTTGTCTGGGTTCTCTGCTTGGGCCTGGAAGGGCACCAGGATGGACAAAAGCCTGGAGAGCTCATTGTTTGGAGACCCAAATCAGGCAAGAATATGCCCTGAATTCCCTGGTCTTGTGAGACTACCAGTTCTGCTCTGCAGATGCGAAAAGCCACAGGCTGTGTTCTTTGTTAAAGTGCCACTGTAAACAGGGCTGTTGGATGTGCTACACAGCTTCCCATGTATTCTGGTTAGGTTCCCTTGTTGGGCAGGTGAGAGGTGGTATTCAGTAATGAGCTGGGTTATATAGTAGTTTCCCTGCCTGCATGTTGTAGGATAAGCAGCTCTAAGGCTAGTAAAGCTCTTTGTTCATTATCTTAACTCAAGCTAACCTGCATCCCAAGTTCTCTGGCTGAACAGGTCCACTGGCCTGGCTTTGCAAACTGTCAGCTCTTCCTGCTCTTCTCTTGGCTGGAGCATCACTGGGCCACACAGTTTCCAGGTGTTCTTGCCAGCCTTCTGGTCAGATGGGGCTGGAGCCAAAGTGGGTGGGTGGGGCTGTATCTCAGCTCCCTTGCTTGGGTTCAAAGGGGAGAGGTTGCTCCAAGCAACTCCCAATTTCCCAAACAGCTCTCCAGTTGAGAGGGTTTGGGAGCTACCCGCAGCCTTGGCAATAAGCTTTTGCAATACTTCTCCCTGTCCATACCATGGGAATCTCCCATATCTGGTACTGACTTTGTTCTGGGGTGATCAGCTCTACCCATCCAGCTTTCAGTTTAAGCATTGCTGAGCTACAGGGCTTCCAGGTGTTTCCACTAGCCTCTCTTGTCAGATATAGCCAGGAGATACTCTCCACAGTTGGTGGGGTTATAACTTAGCTCCATGCCTGGATATGGGTAAACTGGGCTCTAGGGCTGACAAAATTTCCTGTTTAAGAATCTGAATTGAGGAGATCTGCATCCTACCACGTATCTTGTCAGAGAGTGTCTCCAATTTGGTTCTGCAGATGAGCAAAACTCTAAGTTGGAATTACTACTTGGGCATGGCAGGTCTGAATGCCATCTGCCAATATCCATGTGCTGGTTTTCACAAGCCCCACCCCTCTTTTTCATTGCCTTCAGATTTCCAGTGGTTGACAGCTACAGAGCCCCCTGCAATCCCCATGGGATTTGGTAGTGTAGTGGTTTCCACAAAGCAGCCCACAATGCTGAGGTCTTGTTGTCTTCCCTGGGTTCTCTTCCCCACTAGAGAAGTTGTAGGCTCAGAGAAGACCTCTCCTCATGGTGCTGTATTGGCCTATGGGCAATGTATTCAACTTGTAGCTGCTTCTCTTACCCTTCTAATTTAGTCTGTCTGGGTCTCTGGGATGCAGGGGCATTCTTTAACCTCACCCTCATGGTCTAGGATTCTCTCAGTGGTATCTTGTTATTGAATAGTTGTTAGTTTTTCTTTGAGGGGTGTCAGGAATCCTACCTATTTTGCCAATGTGGTCAGAAGGTATACAACAAACATAATTCTTCTTTTATAGGAGATGTTATCTGATGATCAGTGAATAAGCAAGCTAAACAGTTTGGTTAATAGCATAAAACTCACTAACTAGTACTCTGTTGCAGGAAGTCAAATACTCCACTAACAAATTCTCAAGTGGTTTTTTTTTTTTTTAGTGTTTATTTTTGAGATAGAGAGAGACAGAGTATGAGCAGGAAAGGGGCAGAGAGAGAGAGAGAGAGAGAGAGAGAGAGAATCCAAAGCAGGTTCCAAGCTCTGAGTTGTCAGCACAGAGCCTGATACAGTGCTTGAACTCACACACGAAGAGATCGTGACCTGAGCCAAAGTCGGACACTTAACTGACTGAGCCACCCAGGTACTCAAGTATTGATTAACTTAATTTTTATAAAGTTATAATATTTCAAGTGTCAACTTTCTATAACTACATGTTAATGAAAGGACAGTTCTATAGAGACATTAGACTATTTTCTTAGCTTCAAGCTGATTTTACAATTTACAGTTTCTCTCCTCCCCAAACCCATTTAACATACTGAGGTTAGATTCAGATTCTGAAAAATAATTAATTTCATAATATTACCCCACGGTTTATGCCTTCATTAGTTCTCTGTGGCCTAAAGGATAATATTCCAACTTCTTGTATTCTAGCATACAAGACAGTCCACAAAATGATAGCCTCATTTCCAATATTTTTAATGATGACTCACATATTCCCAGTACCATTATTTTGCTCACACCTATTTACCAACATGCATTTCTTCTTCCATTTTCTCCACCTAAGGAATCCGTCAATATGTTAGCATTGGGATTTGGTGACTGTGGGTATGTGTCGTTTTTTGATTAATCACTTTTCCACACTATCTATTGATTTTTCTGTTAGGGGAGATAAAAACTTGCTTTTATTATAGTTTCATTATGATTATTGTCAAAAATAATATTAAGTCTTTATACTATACTTATACAAATGCTACTCACATTTGAATGTTATTGTGTACCATGGATATGCTTCCTCTCCCTGAAGGTAAAAATAATTTCCTATTTATTCACTTGCATAGTTTTCTTTGTACCCATAACTAATTTTTCTCATATCTTTCAGGAGCTTCATGTGTAATTTTCTGAAGTCCACTTCCAATCCTCAATCAGTTTCCATTTATTTTTCCTTCTGAAACAAACCTTAAGATCTCCAGTCTAAGGTCAATTTTTCCCTATGCCTGTTGAACAACTTTCACCTTAAACCTCTTTTTGCTGTTTTTCTTTAAAGTCTTTTTGCTATTCTAGGTAGGGCTCTGTCACCAAGATTCTAAGTTATTTGTTCCTATTTACTTCTTTAGCATGAAGTTTGAGGGTGAGGAAAATTTTGAAGATTCTTGATTTCTAAATTCTGAAAAAGGAAGATTTTCCTGCAGCTAATTTAGTATATTTCAAAAATTGCAAACACAACCTTTATTTAACAAAAGGACATTATACTTGAGTTTTATGCATTCCATTTAAAAAGGAATTTGGAACTTATAATTCTTCAGAGTTTTTAGATAAAGAAGATAACTTCTGTTTTCTATAACCCTTTGTCCTCATATTGCATAATTTCCCATGTGGTAAAGATGAGATAGATCCTGTATTTACTTTAATGGCTAGTGGCTAAAAGAAGCAATCATAAAATCCAATGAACAAAGGTAAGATTATTGTGTGACAGTTTCCTCTCCAGATCACTTAAACAGATTAATAAAAAGAATATTTACTACCTAAAGTTGTATCACCTTAGCCATGTATGGGCTGACTTTAACTTTTTATGATAGTATAAAATTCATTTTTCACCTTTAAGTCCCCTTAAGTTGTCCCCATTGTACAATGAAATAGCTGAGGGATGAAATGTCTTCAGAATCAGTATTTGTGCATGTCTTATGTATTATATGAGGAAAGAGGCAATAAGTGAGGTTCTTTTAAATGGTTTTAGTGTCTTACTACTGTTTCTCACTTTTTGTCATTTTGAACAACAGACCTCTGAGGGTAATGCACGTTTGAGGAAAAATGTATGAAAAACACATGTGTTTCTATTTCTAAATCAATCAGTGTTATTTTATCTTTAGTGTGACATTGCTAGAGATATTTTTATCCTATAATGAGAGCTTTAAAGCAAACTTTATAGAAGCAACTCCTGTTTTTTCTGTCTCATGGTCTACTACAAATCAATAGCATTTTGGAATATTTCCCCCTCCCTTTCTTCCAACCCTGCCTTCCTTCATACCCCACCCCCAAGCCCTTTCTTTTTTATTTAAATATTTTAGAGATTCTACTATGTGCCAGATGATAGTCTATATGTTAGGGATATAACAGAGAGCAAGAAATGTCACTGACTCCAAGATTTCTGTATTCATTTAGAGGCAAGGTGGAGGATTAGAGTGGTCAAGTTTCATAGAGGTCCATCAATTTCCTCTAAAGCAAACATACTAGTGGCCATTGTCTGGACACCTTAAAATTTTACTGGTCTGAAAATATTCATCTGACAATTGAGAAATTTTTGAAGTTTCTATTCCCTTGACTTAGATGACATTAAAATGTCTTTATTCTCCTGTGGACTCTAAGGGATAATGGGCTTTCTGACTTTCTGCTTTCTATGCTTTTGGATGGATCATCTCACACTCATATAGGCACTTGTCATCCTTCCCCTAAACTATCATTTCTTCCAGAGTTTTCTACTTTTTTGCCACTCCTTGCCATCACTAAGACTTGAAAGTACTTGCAGTTTTACTGGATTCATCCTTGATTCTCCATTTACCTTTCACAGTAAATTGTCATTCATACACCAAATCCTCACTATTCTTTCACTTGTCTGTTCTTTATCTCATCACATCTATAATATCTCTGTAATAGCTTGTTAGCTGTTATGTCTCTGCATCCAGTTAGTACTTCTTCTGCCACTAAATGCTGGCACAAGTCCTCCTGCCTGAAGAAATTATCCACATCTACTCATGTTTAATTTCATTATCTCATCATTCAGTTGAATTTCTCAGCTTTTTAAAGAAATGTTTATTTATTTTTGAGAGACAAAGAAAGACAAAGTGTGAATGGGGAAGGGGCAGAGAGACAGGGAGACACAGAATCCAAGCAGGCTCCAGGCTCTGAGATGTCAGCACAGAGCCCGATCAGGGGTTTGTACTCAAGAACCATGAGATTATGACCTGAGCTGAAGTCAGACACTTAACTGACTGAGCCACACAGGTGCCTCAGGAATTTTTTCTCTTAATATTTGTCAGCTCAAATATTCAGATATATTCTTTCACTTATTTTCCCAGGAACCAAACTCTGGTCACATGCCCAAGATCAGCCTAATGTCCTAACTTTCTGACTCTATGACACACGTAAGAATTTCAGCGTGGCTCCTAGTTTCTTGTCTTATTAACTCTAATCTTATCCTATGAAAGTGCAAGCTGCATTCTTATAGGCAGACAGGCTCTTTGATTGTATGGAGTATAGACTCAAGGGGTTTGCAGTGATGGTAGGTTAGGGAGTAATTCTGAGTAGCGCAGACCTTGGACAATTTGCAGATTTGCAGAAATAAGTGCAAATGTTGTAGTGATAGCTGATATTCAAACAGCAGTCTTCTTCTAGGCATAGTGTAGAAGAAAGGCACTCATGGCTGTGACCTGACCTTTATAATACCTGCCAAACAGAGAAAAACAATTTATTCATGAATTTATTTACTTATCCAATGAATACTAAACAGTGTGGTACAGGCTTGAGTTACAAGAGAAATCAGGTCTAGTTCCTTTAAAGCAGTCTAATATCTAGGAGAATAAAGGAAAGACATACACATACATAATTAAAATATATACTTCATAAGATTATTTCAGGAAGTAAATGAATGGATATATTTAAAGGGCTTAAAAAAGTGCCTGGCAAATAAAACACAGTATGTAAATGTTTGCTTTTAATTTTACAATAAGCTTTAATTATGTTCGACTGCTAGGGGACTATAGAGTTTCCTTTGCATGTAATGTTTTTTCATTCACATACTCTCATGAGGTTCCAATTAGGACTTTACATTACTGATTCCATGTTTATTCATTCAAAAATACTATTTTAACATCTTTTATAAGCTAATATTGTGCTAGACACAAGGGAAAAAAGAAAAATAAGACAAGATCCTCAGCTTCAAGGTGCTTACATTTCTATTTGTCTAGCATTTGAGTAATGGAAACATTTGAATAATTATAGTCTATACTCCTTGATTTTTTCTGCCAATGATAAATAAATGTGGGCATTTGGGTTTTGTTCAAAATAAAGAAAAATACAGTCAGATTACTAGGGAATGTCTTGGGACTGTATGCATTTGTTTAAGCATTCTTACTACCTACATTTATAGAATTACAGCAAGATGAACCATGTTTCAAATGTAACACTAAGCTCCAAAAGAGCCAGATCATCATAAAGGATATATTCTCAATTATCACAGGCTTCATTATTAAGTATATTTTTCTAAATCCTTGGAAAATTAGTGACCCATAAATGGCTAGTTTTAATTAAGTAAAATATCCTAGCTTGATTCATAAGTTGTAGGGGGAAAAAGCATGAAATCTGAAATCAGAAGATAAAGGGTCAATCCTAGTTTTATCACTTTCTAGCCATGTGGCCTTGAGTGAATCATATTCCTTTCATTAATGAAGTAATATAAGTAAATATAAGGTTGATGAGAGGTTTATAAGAAATATTGTATTCAAGAACTCATATTAGTAACCTATATAGGAACATAATAAATGTTAACCATATTTTAAAAGGGGGTGGCTGTATATGTGTACGTATGTTTAACCAGGCTGTAAAGATATATGTATATATGATTTTTTAAATTTGCATTACTTCACCTGACTCCACAGAGAATTTAAGAGGACTATTTTCTTTGATATGCTTTGATATGTCACAAACTCTTTAGCACATTTTTCTTGATGTTGGCTACCAGTAGGGGCTATGTTTACTTTGTCCTTTATTAGTTAAGTTACAGTAAAAGCCATGTTCACATGTATTCAGTGGATGCACAATAAATTCATGAATAACATGGATTCTTGGATACAGTGAAGTGTCCAGGATACATGGAAATTCCAGTGGTTTCTAAATAACTCATCTGGGCTAGATATTAATATGCTTCAGCTTCTTGGAGGTCAGCCGTCTATTATAATAATGGCCACGGGGTATTCCTTCATCTCTATTTTATGCAAGCTTACTGAAATACCCTTGCAAAACTGAATTGTCATGTGACACGCTCTAGGAGAGATTTGATAGCAATTTGTCAAGCATGATTTAGGAATAATGAAATCCATTTCACTGAGATGTGGTAGTAGGGATCGTAAGCAATAGATGAGATGTTACGCTAGAGGTTCCTTCTAACTCCACTTATTCCTTGACTTACTAAACAAGGACATTTCCTCTGTGAATTATATTGAAGGCTAGCTCTTCCTTTAGCAGCTCTAGGACTCCCATCAAAATAATTTAATGATGAAAATGAAGCTGGTCTAATTGAATTCAGTATGAACTCAGAGTCATCACCTTAGGGTGGGTTTAGCCCTTATCACTTAATATTCTGCTCAGCAGTTTGACTTTGTGGCAAACCCAGAGCTGTTGTCATTGTGGGCTTTAAGTTTAGAAAGATTTTTTTTCTCTTTAATACAGAGAATGGGAAGCTGGGAATGGGTATGGAATTGAGATAAATGTAGGTACTCACCTCGACTACTTAGGAGTTTTTAAAGTCTGACACCTCATTAGCAAGTAAAAATCAACTCAGTAGGTCTCAATAAAACTGATTTCAAAACTAAAAGTTGATTTTTGGCTTTTCCTTCAAAGGTTCATGTTCTGTATTTAAAGAACTAAACCAGACACTCACCCTATTCTTAGGAAGTATTTTTAATGAGTATCAGCAGGTTTCCTAAGTCTCTCACATAGAATTTACTTTAAATTGATTTTTAAAAATTGGATTGGAAACTCTAAGGACAGAATTCCCTAACTCACCCTGCTGTGAAATACTATGCTCACCTCCCCATTGTCTGATCCTGCTTCATTTAGCCAATGATGTTTTAAGGGCTAAAATTCAGTGTTCCATTTCATTTCACTGGGTCTCTGAAAGACAATCTAATGTTAAAATTGACCCATTATCTACATCGGTTTAATTTGTGCCTTAAAATGACTTTGGAAATAAGTTTTGATTAAAAAGTTACACAAGTGATGCATTTTCAGTATCACAAAGCAAAACCTATTTGAAGAAGTTATTCCTGCATGCCAGATTGAGCAGAGCCTTAATTCCCCTTAGTAACTGTGTAGGCAGAAAAGAAATTAAGAGCCTTGTGAATAAACAGGAAGCCATAAAAATCACAGACATCTTTGCTATCTGTCTTGTTTTTCCATCGAATGGATTATATAGTCAAAAATTACAACCACAATCGAATGTAAAGTATTTTAAGAATGAATACACACATCTTTTTTTCTGAGAAAACTATTAACAACCAAAAGCATATGCTTCAGTGAATAGTTTTAGTTGAATCATAAACTACATTTCCAACAACTGACTTTTTGAAGCCAATTGAGACAACTACATAGAGGATTTTAAAGGAAATCAAACTCTCACAGAACCCATCTGTGCCTTACCAGTGAGTCTCCAGCTATTGCTTTTCTCCAGTTACTGTAAGTTGGTATTTGCTGCCTTGTAAAGGGATGCCCTGTTCTCATCTTCCAAATGTGAAAATTAGACCTCTAAAAATTAAAGAGAAAATTAAAAGCTTTCTTTGCTCTTTTGAAATGGGGTGGAGGGAATATATTTCATTATGTAGAAGTTACTGAAGATACTGAATTTTGCAAAAACTTAATTATTCTCTTGTATTACTGGCTGTTTGCTATTGGCAATGATGAATCTGTCCTATGCTAAGAGGTTTAGGGAGATGAGGCACCAATAGCTGCCAATGACCAACAGAGTAATAAAAAAAAAACTGAAAAAGGGGGTGGAGTTTGTGTTGGATAATGGGTTGGATGGCAGGAAATAAGAAATCTCTGCAGTATGTCAGTTTGGTATCCAAAATTAAAGCAGAGTCAAGAGGCAGCTGCAACAAGGTGTTAATTCAGTGCAACAGAGCCAAGGTCAAGAATTTGAGCTCTAGAAGAGAGCCAGATTAAAATCTATCTGGGAGATAGAAAAATACTTGTTCACTCTACATCCACTTACTTGTGCTGTTACAATGAAGCATCTTCTGAAGACCCAAGGCTCTGCCTCTTCAAGATGAGGGGACTTAACATATTGGAGGCATAGCGTTCTTCTAAAAATTTAAAAGACTGAAGGTCTATTTTCTTGATAGAGCAGGGAGGGAACAACAGCCTGGGAACTACAACAGCCTGGGAACTAATAAAAAAAAACAACAGATTTTAATTTTACTGCAATTATCTATGACAATTCATGTATAGGAGACAAATTATCCTTATGGTTAATACAATTATGTGAAATGGTTAAAAGTTGACAACTGCCGGGGCACCTGGGTGGCTCAGTCAGTTAAGTGTCTGACTCTTGATTTCGGCTCGGGTCATGATCTTGTGGTTCGTGGGATCGAGCCCCACATCGGGCTCCTCAATGACAGTGTGGAGCCTGCTTGGGAATCTCTCTTCCTCTCTCTCTTCCCTTATCCCCCATTTCAAAATAAATAAATACACATTAAAAATTTTTTTAAAAAGTTGACAACTGCCTATAAGTCTGCCCCTAACATTTGTATGGGTAAAGGTACAAATATAAGCTGTTTCTCTGACTTATGACTTCCTTATCCTCTTCCTGCTTCTCTTCAAACCCTGGGTCTGTTTCACGCTTGGATGTCTGAGCTTTATCCACAACTCTTCCTTCAGCCAAGAACAACCCCCAGCCTTCTCCCTATGCCTCGAGGGGCACACACCAATAGTGTGGTCTGTGCTTGAGAGCATGGAGCTGCAGAAGGAAAGAAAGTTGTCCAGAAAGTGGGTTTGTGGGCATTTGGGCAAGTGGGTTTAAGGTTCAGAGTACCTGGAATATTGTTTAGAATGAAAGAGTCGAATGGGGTTGTGTGCATTGGGAGGGTGAGAAGGTTGAGGAAAAGGCAGGGGAAGGGCTCCAGGTGGGAATATTCACTTGGTCCCACAGATTTCTTATACCATAGGGAGTGAACAACTGGGCAAAGGTCAGAGGGAAGCTTTCTGAAACCTGGAGCCTAGAGCAAAGTGGCCACTGTCTGGTTCTATGGGTGGAACTGCCTCCTTATAAATTTCTCATTGTTACCAGATTAACAAAGGACATCTTTCACCATGTGGTCTCCTCTCCAGTGTCAACCTCCTATTACTCATCTTAATCTCTCGAGTGACCTTAAAAGTCTTGGTTTCCCATTAAACATATTGTCTTTCATTCTTTGTATCATTTCCTGTGCTGTTCCCTCTTTGAGAAGAACTTTTCATACCTGAAAAGCTTCTAATAATTCTTGAAAACTTGACTCACACGTCACAAATTATATGAAAGATTTTCTGGCTTTCTCAGAAAGTTAACTGCATTCTCTCTTTGGTGCCATAGTCCTTTGTTTGTATTCTTATTATAGCACATATATTGTATTTTACTTATTTACTTTATTTTTTCCTCTCTTTTCTGTCTCCTTGAGTCTTTAAAATCTAGGAAAGGACTTGGCATATACTGTATATACTATAATATTTTTTGAGTTGATTAGTTCATTAGAATGACACTTCTATCTCAATAGGAAGTGTACTTAAGATTTCCTGCCTAAAGCATGTCTTGCTTCAATGTTTTTAAGTTTATTTATTTATTTTGAAAGAGAGAGAGAGTGCAAGCAGGGGAGGGGCAGAGAGAGAGGGAAAGATGAGAATCTTAAGCAGGCTCCACACTGTCAGAATGTGGAGCTCTATGTGGGGCTCAAATTCACAAATGTTGAGATCATTACCTGAGATGAAATCAAGAGACAGACGCTTGACCAGCTGAGCCACCTAGGTGCCCCTCTTGGCTCAACTTTTATCTGCCCTCCCCATTGACATCTTGTTTCCTAATTTCTATACCTCTCCCAAACTCACCTTGATATCTATTTTCTGCCTTGTTCCCGCATTCATTTTGGGTTTCCAGTCAAGTTTTTGACTTGTTGTTTTATACGACTTTGATGTTTGTGTTCTCATCAGAAATGAGAGATAGGATTGAACTGATAGAGTCAGGCCAGTTAATGAAAGAAATGTAATGGCTAAGCTAATAGATGTATTATAATTGGCAAGTAACATAGTGAAGAAGTATTTTAGAAAGATTGATTTAACTGGTTGGTCTTGACATTAGTTGACATTGCAAAGGGATCCACAGAGTTGCTTTTGGTGATGTAAAAGAGGAGTTTGCTCTCATAAACAAAGAATTTCAGAGCTGATGGGGCTTTAATAATCATCCTATCCTACTCTCTTATTTAATAGCTGAGAAAACTAAAGCACCAACATGGCAATAGTATATAGCGATTGAGCCACACTTAAGACCCAGGCCAATTGAGTCCTTATTTATCTTTCAGTTTTTCAATGCTATCTAGATCTACCTGTATATGTACTATATCTGATGTAACACATTGATTTGAGTATTTTTCTTATTTGACTAAGTTTGAAGTTACACACACAGTTCAGTAATTTATGATTTTTATAAATATTAATATTAATGATGAGGCCAATGACAAAATTGTGGTAAGCCCTGAAGCTATAAAGACAAATAAACTTCTTGCCCTAAGGAGGCTCACAGTCTGGTAAGGGAGATAATCTCACAATAGCAGGGGGACGGTACTTAAATCAGCTTGGAATGTGGACAATGAGGCAGATTTTCTTAATATGGTTATCAGATTTGAGTCTTAAATGATGCTTACACTTTTGGCACTAAAGGGAATGCACAAGGTAAAGTAGCTGACAGGGCATAGATTTAAATCGTTGCTTTGAGCTATTGACTTAAATTATTTGAGTCTCAGTTTCATCATGTGTTACATGACAATAATAATGCTTACTGCACAGGGTTTTTATAAGGATTAAATGGGATAAAGCAGGTGAAATCCTCTTTTCAGATGCTTTTCCTTTCCAGAGAAAGGTGTTCTCTGATCTAAGACGCTATGAATGAAATGATCGGGTAGATATTGGGACCTGAGGCTATCCTTAGTCACTCTGTTCTGCCTTCTAGGTTTCTGGTCTATATAAGAAAGAGGAATAGACATGGAAGTTAGGAACAATTTAAAACATCAATTTTATTACTGGTAAACCTGCATTGGAAAGCTCTGTTGCAAAACTGCTAGAAAACTATAAATTCTTTACAGATTAAGAATCTGAAAGCAGCGCCTGGGTGGCTCAGTTGGTTAAGTGTCCGACTTCCGCTCAGGTCATGATCTCACGGTTTGTGGGTTCGAGCCCCATGTTGGGCTCTGTGCTGATAGCCAGCTCAGAGCCTGGAGCCTGTTTCAGATTCTGTATCTCCCTCTCTCTCTCTGACCCTCTCCTGTTCATGTTGTCTCTCTCTCTAAGAAATAAATAAAACATTAAAAAATTTTTAAAAAAGGATCTGAAAAGTGGCATATTTAAATTTAAATTTAAACCTATCTACTATGTGCTGTGTCCCTGCCTTTGTTACATCAATGTATCTGCTACAAAATGAAAACTGCAGTCAAATGAAATTTAGTATCCAGTGATTTTTAGGAAAAAGTTCTGATTTTGGTAGTTTGAATATAATTGTCCTACTAATAGTACAACTGTTTAATATAAATTGATAACAATTAATAAAAAATGATGATACAGAACAGCTCTTAGAGCTTGGATTAGAGAAAAGAATAGAGATAGGATTGGCTTTATCATCTTTAAGCATAAAAAAGCAAATTTTTGCATTACTTCTGTAGCTTATGATATTTCTAGACACAAAATCTGTCTGTTAGTAAGTCTATCCTGTAACCAATAACAGCAATTGAACATCAGTTGTGCAAGGTGTTGTGAGTAAATACAAATGAAGTAGGAAAGCCATATTTTCTTCTTGGTGACATTAAATCTGAGATTAGATCATTTACATGGAAGCAATATGATCATCTGCAAATGACATAAATATGGCAAACTATATATAGGAAGTTGCCGGCAGGATTCAGAATTAATGGTAGGTAGTATTAAATGGGAAAAGGATTAATATGATATTACAAAATAAATGAAAAATGATCTAAGCTGGCCTCTGCTTGTCACTATATTCAAATTATAGCTGAAGGACTGTATTACTATAATTAGGGGAAAATCCCAATGGAAATTAGCAAACCCAGTTTAATGTAAATGTTCTTTAATGACTATTCAGATCTTGTAAGTGATATTCTCATTAATGATGCTGCTGTGTAGACTAACTCTTCTTGTCACACTCAACAAGATCAAAGTTCTGCAAGGGTTGTTTCATTTAAATTTTAGTCTGTGAGGAATAAGAGGCAGACAGTTAAGGACAGCCCACCCCAATGTGGGCATAAGTGCCATTAGCTACTATACTTATAAATCACTCTTAAATAGAACATTCTTTTATCTTGCAAAGTTTGCACAATTAGCACAAATGTGCTATTTGGTGGACGTTTTTGTGTGATAATGGAAATATCCTCTATTTACATTGTCCATCACAGTAGCCATGAACCACATGCTGTTATTGAGCCAAACATGACCATTGACATGTAGTGAATGCAATTGAACAACTGACTTTTAAATTAAATTAAATTTTAATTAGAAGAGTTTAATTTAACATAGCCATATGTGTTTCTAGTCTATTGTATTGGACAGAGTAGGCATAGATATCTCTTGTAAAAGTTTTAGATTAACATAATTTTGCACTCCTCCTGTGTCACCTTTCCAAAACTGTTCTTCCAAAAGCATGCAGAAATAAAGAAAACCTTCACCTTATTTGTTTAAGTAAAAATACCACCAGCCACATGTTCAAGTATATTCCATGTCTCAGACATGGCTAAATGATTTCCATGGGTTCTGACATTTAATTTGAAATGAACTTATGATTATCATTTATCCAGATATTCCCGTCACAGGCCTTAGAATCCTATTCTTTCTCTATCATGGCACTTACGTTGGCATAACACACTTGACTGGGAATCCAACTTTTTCTGAAATTCTTCTCTTTCAGTTAAGTCCTGAGACTGTGTCTGTCCTCTGGCTGCAAGAAATGAGTCTCTTTTTATTTATTTTTTTTTAAAAAAATACATTATTGTCACGTTGTTTTCCATA
Source organism: Crocuta crocuta (assembly GCF_008692635.1). NCBI lineage: Eukaryota > Metazoa > Chordata > Mammalia > Carnivora > Hyaenidae > Crocuta > Crocuta crocuta. The sequence goes on from NW_027530499.1 coordinate 964,528, forward strand.
TAACACACAGTACTCATCCCAACAAGTGCCCTCCTCCATGGCCATCACCCCATTTCCCCTCTCCCCCACCCCCATCAGCCCTGTTTGTTCTCAGTATTCAAGAGTCTCTCATGGTTTGCCTCCCCCTCTCTCCCCAACTATTTTTCCCCTTCTCCTCTCCCATGGTTCTCCATTAAGTTCCTCTTAATCCACTTATACATGCAAACATATGGTATCTGTCCTTCTCTGCCTGACTTATTTCGCTCAGCATAACACCCTCAAGGTCCATCCATGTTGCTACACATGGCCAGATTTCATTCTTTCTCATTGCCATGTAGTATTCCATTGTATAGATAAACCACATCTTCTTGATCCATTCATCCGTTGATGGACACTGAGGCTCTTGCCATGTTTTGGCTATTGTTGAGAGTGCTGCTATGCACATTGGGGTACGTGTGCTCCTATGCATCAGCACTCCTGTATCCCTCGGGTAAATTCCTAGCAGTGCTATTGCTGGGTCATAGGGGAGTTCTATTGTTAAATTTTTGAAGAACCTAAACACTTTTTCAAAAGGGCTGCACCAGTTTACAGTGTAGGAGGGTGCCCATCTCTCCACATCCTTGCCAGCATCTATAGTCTCCTGATTTGTTCATTTTAGCCACTCTGACCAGCGTGAGGTGATATCTCAGTGTGGTTTTGATCTGCATTTCACCTGAAGATGAGTGACGTTGAGCTTCATTTCATGTGTCTGTTGGCCATCTGGATGTCCTCTTTGGAGAAGTGTCTTTTCATGTCTTCTGCCCATTTCTTCACTGGATTGTTTGTTTTTCGAGTGTGGAGTTTGGTGAGTTCCTTATAGATTTTGGATACTAGCCCCTTATCTGATATGTCATTTGTGAGTATCCTTTCCCATTCCCTCAGTTGCCTATTAGTTTTATTGATTGTTTCCTTTGCCCTGCAGAAGCTTTTTATCTTGATGAGGTCCCAATAGTTTATTTTTGCTCTTGATTCCCTAGCCTTTCAGGATTTCTCAAGTAAGAAATTGCTGTGGTTGAGGTCAAAGAGGTTGTTTGCTGCTTTCTCCTTTAAGGTTTTGATGGTTTCCTGTCTCACATTCAAGTCCTTTATCCATTTTGAGTTTATTTTTGTGTATGGTCTCAGAAAATAATCTAGTTTCATTCTTCTGCATGTTGCTGTCCCGTTCTCCCAGCATCATCTGTTAAAGAGTCTGTCTTTTTCCATGGGATATTCTTTCCCGCTTTGTCAAAGATTAGTTGGCCATACATTTGTGAGTCCAATTCTGAATTCTCTATTCTATTCCATTGGTCTATGTGTCTGTTTTGGGGCCAATACCATACTATCTTGATGATTCCAGCTTTGTAGTAGAGGCTAAAGTCTGGGATGGTGATTCCTCCCGTTTTGGTTTTCTTCTTCAATATTATTACTTTGGCAATTTGGGGTCTTTTGTGGTTCCATACAAATTTTAGGATAGTTTGTTTCAGCTTTGAGAAGAATGCTGGTGCAATTTTGATTAGGATTCCATTAAATGTGTAGATTGCTTTGAGTAGTAATGACAATTTTACTATATTTGTTTTTCCAATCCATAAGCATGGAATGTTTTTCCATTTCTTTTTGTCTTCTTCAATTTCCTTCATAAGTTTTCTGTAGCTTTCATCATACAGATCTTTTATATCTTTGGTTTGTTTTTTCCTAGGTATTTTATGGTTTTTGTGCAATTGTGAATGGCATCAGTTTCTTGATTTCTCTTTCTGTTGCTTCATTGTTGGTGTATAAAAATGCAACCAATTTCTGTATGTTGATTTTGTACCCTTCAACTTTGCTGAATTCATGCATCAGTTCTAGTAGGCTTCTGATGGAGTCTGTCGGGTTTTCTATGTAGAGTATCATGTCATCTGCGAAAAGTGATAGTTTGACTTCATCTTTGCCAATTCTGACGCCTTTTATTTCCTGATCACTGATGCTAGGACTTCCAGCACTATGGTTAAACAACAGTGGTGAGAGTGGACATCCCTGTCGTGTTCCTGATCTCAGGGGGAAAGCTTTCAGTTTTTCCCCATTGAGGATGATGTTAACTGAGGGCTTCTCATAAATGGCTTTTATGATGTTTAAGTAAGTGCCTTCTATCCTGACTTTCTGGAGGGTCTTTATTAAGAAGGATGCTGTATTTTTTCAAATGCTTTTTCTGCATTTATTGACAGGATCATATGGTTTTTATCTTTTCTTTTGTTAATGTGATGTATCACATCAGTTGATTTGTGAATATCAGCCATGTAACCCAGGAATGAATCCCACTTGATCATGGTGGATAATTTTTTTTATGTGCTGTTGCATTCGATTTGCAAGTATCTTGTTGAGGATTTTTGCATCCGTATTCATCAAGTATATTGGCCTGTAGTTCTCTTTTTTTTGCTGGGTCTCTTTCTGACTTGGGAATCAAAGTGATGCTGGCTTCATGAAATGAGTCCAGAAGTTTTCCTTTGATTTCTGTTTTTGGAATAGCTTGAGAAGAATGGGTATTTAAATGTCTGGTAAAATTCCCCAGGGATGCCATCAGACCCAGGGCTCTTATTTGTTGGGAGATTTTTGATAACTGATTCAATTTCTTCATTAGTTATGGGTCTGTTCAGATTTTCTATCTTTTCCCATGTGAACTTTAGTAGTGAGTGTGTATTTAGGAATTTTTCCATTTCTTCTAAGTTGTCCAGTTTGTTAGCATATAATTTTTCATAGTATTCCCTGATAATTGCTTGTATTTCTGAGGGGTTGGTTATAATAAGTCTACTTTCATTCATGATTTTGTCTATTTCGGTGCTCTCTCTTTTCTTTTTGAGAAGCCTGGCTAGAGGTTTGTCAATTTTGTTTATTCGTTCAAAAAACCAACTCTTGGTTTCATTGATCTATTCAACTGGTTTTTTGGATTCTATATTGTTTATTTCTGCTCTGATTTTTATTATTTCTCTTCTTCTTCTGGCTTTGGGGTGCTCTTGTTGCTCTCCTTCTACTTCCTTTAGGTGCGCTGTTAGATTTTGTACTTGTGCTTTTTCTAATTTCTTGAAATAGGCCTGGAGTGCAATGTATTTTCCTCTTAAGACTGCCTTTGCCGCAACCAATAGTGTTTGGGGTTTTGTATTTTCATTATCATTTGTTTCCATTTATTTTTTAATTTCTNTCTCCTTCTACTTCCTTTAGGTGTGCTGTTAGATTTTGTACTTGTGCTTTTTCTAATTTCTTGAAATAGGCCTGGAGTGCAATGTATTTTCCTCTTAAGACTGCCTTTGCCGCAACCAATAGTGTTTGGGGTTTTGTATTTTCATTATCATTTGTTTCCATTTATTTTTTAATTTCTTCTGTTATTGTCTGATTGTCCCATTCATTCTTTAGTAGGGTGTTTAACCTCCTTTTGTTTTTTGGAGGTTTTCCAGATTTCTTCCTGTGATTGATTTCATTGTGATCTGAAAGTGTTCATGGTATGATCTCAATTCTTTTATATTTATTGAGGGCTGCTTTATGTCCCAATATGTGATCTATCTTGGAGAATGTGCCATAAGCACTTGAGAAGAAAGTGAATTCTATGGCCTCAGGATGTAGAGTTCTAAATATATCTGTCCAATCTATCTGGTCCAATGTGTCATTTAAGTCCATTGTTTCTTTAATGATTTTCTGTCTAGTTGATCTATCCATTGCTGTAAGTAGAGTATTAAAGTCCCTAGCTATTAGCACATTTTTGTCCATAAGATTGTTTCTGTTTGTGATTAATTATTTTATGTATTTGGTGCTTTCGTGTTCGGTGCATAGACATTTATAATTGTTAGCTCTTCCAGATGGATAGACCCTGTAATTATTATATAATGCCCTTCTTCATCCCTTGTTACTGCCTTTATTTTAAAGTCCAGTTTGTCTGATATAAGTATAGCTACTGCAGCTTTCTTTTGACTTCCAGTAGCATGATACATATTTCTCCATCCCCTTACTTTCCATCTGAAGGTGACTGCAGGTCCAAAATGAGTTTCTTGTAGACAGTAAACAGATGGGTTTTGTTTTTTTTTTTTAGTCCACTCTGCTACCCTATGTCTTTTGATTGGAGCATGTAGTCCATTTACTTTCAGTGTTTTATTGAAAAATATGGGTTTAGAGTCATTGTGTTCTCTGTAGGGTTCATACTTGTGGTGGTGTTTCTGGTACCTTGTGTTCCTTCCAACATTTCTCTCATAGTGTCCCTCTTGGGATGTTTTGTAGGGCTGGTTTAGTGATGAGGACTTCTTTCAATTTTTGTTTATTTGTGAAGACTTTTATGTCTCCTTCTATTCTGAATGACAGGCTTGCTGGATAGAGGATTCTTGGCTGCAGATTCCTGCCATTCCTGCCATTCCTTTCCAGCCTGCCAAGTTTCAGCAGATAGGTCTGTAACCACTCTGATAGGTTTCCCTTTGTATGTTAGGGCCCTGTTATCCCTAGCTGCTTTTAGAATTCTCTCTTTGTTCTTATATTTTGCCAGTTTCACTATGATGTCATGTAGAAGATCGATTCAAGTTACATCTGAGGGGAGTTCTCTGTGTGTCTTGAATTTCAATGTCTGTTTCCTTCCCCAGACTGGGAATGTTCTCAGCTATAATTTGTTCAAGGACTCCTTCAGTGCCTTTCCCTCTTTCCCCCTCTTCTGGAATTCCTATGATATGGATATTGTTCCATTTAATTTTATCACTGCTCTCGAACTCTCTTTCATGTTCCTGGATCAGTTGATCTCTCTTTTTCTCAGCCTCCACTTTTTCTATAATTGTGTCCCTACCTCACCTTTCTTCTTCTCTGCTTCTTCTATCCGTGCATTGGATGCCTCCATTTTATTGTGCACCTCATTTATAGAATTTTTTAACTAATCACAGCTATTTTTTTTATTTNATCACAGCTATTTTTAAGCTCCATAGTCATTGTGGCAATAGCTTCTCTTATGTCTTCCATGCTCTTTTCAAGCCCAGTGATTAATTTTATGACTATTGTTCTAAATTCTTGTTCAGTTATGTTGATTACATTTGTTCTGAGCAGTTCTTTAGCTGTCATTTCTTCCTAGAATTTTTTTGGAGGAGAGTTCTTCCATTTCATCATTTGACTACCTTTCTGTCACTTGTTAGTTTTAAAACCTTGTTATGCACACTGCTTCTATGAGTACTGCTGTATTAAATAATGCTCTTTGACTGTCCATGGACTGTCCATTCAGGAAGTGTTCTTTGAATGGTGTCTCTTGGTCTCTCTTGTTGAGACTTCAGTTATTTTATTTTCCTACTTGTACTGGTATTTGGGACTCTCCACCATGTGTGCTTTGGCTTGTTTCTTGAGGTAGCCCTGGAAAAGAAAACAGACAGACAAATACACAGGGAACAAAGACACACAAACACACATACAAATCCAACAAACAAGCAAACTGAATGGGAAAAAGAAAAAGAAGAAAAAAAGGAAAAAATGAGGAAAAACAAGTAATAAAAATAAAAAAGAAGAAAGAAGAAATGAGAAGAAAAAATAAAACAAAATAAAATCTAAAAGACAAAGGATAGTCTAAAAGCATAAAATCAGAATTTCCAGCTACAAATAAAGAGCAGGGTATATGCAGTGCTGATGGAAGAACATATACAAAGAGAGAAATGATAGTGTGGGGATAAAGCAAGATTGGATCATGACCAGGCAGAGAGACTATGAGACTTAATTCAGAGAGAGAAAGAGGAGAATATGGTGAGAGGTGAGGAGAAAGAATCGAAGATAATGTTACTCAGAGAAGCTGTATAGTCTGATTACTCCAGAGAGAGATAGAGAGGTAGCAGTGGAGGGGTAGAATGTACATCTAGAGAATGTATTAAATGTGACTGTTTAAGCAGACTAATGACCAGAGTGCAGAGGGGAGGGTACAAATGAGACAAGGGAAAATACATCTGAATATAAAGAGTTGATCTAGAGTTAATCATGGCAGTGCATCCATTTTGGTCTTGCCTGGGGCACTGGTTTAAAAAAAAAGGGGGGCTCTCAAATGGCAATGGGCGTGGTTTAGTATAGGCAGGTTTTAGCCTCCACAGCCTCCCAAGGGCCACTCCCTGAGGTCTTGCTTCAGTGGCTGTGGGGAGGAAAAATGGCGGCGTCCCTGTCCCCTCTCAAACCAAGTGTTCTAAATCACTCTTTTGGGTCTGATCTCCCTATGCCGAGGGCATAGCCAGGGTGGGTCTCGCTCTGTCCCAAGCCCCGCCTCGTTTCCAGATCTCAGTCCCTGTGCTTTATTGATACTGCCCGAGTAGGCCAAGTCCTTCCAAGCTGCCTCAAGCCCGCTGCTTCCCCACTGGTGATGGAGGGGGATGGGGGGGTTACAGAGCGGTTTCAGCCCACGACACTTCCCTGCCAGCTCCAGGGCTGGGAGTGCAGTGGAGAAGTTTCTCCCATCCCCGCCCAGGACCAGGGCTTTCAGCTCAAAGTCAGCACCACAGCTAGAAACCGGATCTGAGGTTTTTCTCTTCTCCAGGGACAGCGACAGTTCTTTGAGCAGTTTCAGCCACTCTTTCTTTTCCCTTTGACTCACCACAGCTCCCCGCAAAGAGGGCTCCTTCTCCTCCCTCCGTGTCTCTAGGTCTTGGCCAGCCTGTTTTTATCTTCCCCAATTCGTACTCACTCACCTATAAGGTTTTTATTTTTTTTCCCTTTCTCAGCAGACTCTGTCTCCTCTTCCTCCCAAACTCTTGCTGTTCTGTAAGGGTTCCTATGGCTTCAGGCCTTCTCTGTTTGAGAGATGGGGACGAGTGAGATGTACCGAGCTTCCTACTTCTCCACCATCTTGCCCCGGTCAAAATGAGTATATTTTTATACTCTGCCTTCAGACACTCACATTTTGCTTTAAATTTTTGATTACTAGATTTGAGCCTGTCATGTTCTTTCTTCAACAAATTGGTGGCATTTAAGAACAACCAAATTTCACAGTTCTTATAATTGCTGTTTCTCCCTAACCTCTCAAATCCAAAACACAGTACTAGCTAATGTTTCCTTTTGTCTGTCTCCTGTTGCAGTCCACAAAAGATGAAGGTCTTAGCAGTTGTATCTTTACAGCATGCCATGAACTATGAATACAACATCTACCATCACTGATAGGTCCTTATTGCTATCCAGTCAGTGAATGAACCATTTGAGACTCTCAGCCATAGTGTCTGCTTCTTAGAACCACTTCAAGTACCAGCTATGTTGGATAAAATACCTTGAAGTACAATTTGAGATGAAGATCCTTGTTCAAGTGATTCATTGGAGGAGGAGGTAAGTGAGTAATTAGGACTAAGTAGGAAGAAAACTAAGCAAAAATGCAGTCTTAGCTGGAGACTGGCTTCACTCATCCCTCAGGAAAGCTCTGGCACACCTATTGTACCATAGAGTTTGTAAAACAGAATTTGTCCCTCTTTGAGTGAAGAGGGCTGGCCTTTTGTATTCTCTTGCTTTCTCTTTGTTCCCAGCAATAAGTGAGGTCTGCAATGGGAAGCCTGGGGTGGGAGATTCCTTCTCTGGTGAAGATATCAGCTGTGAGTTGTTTTTAGCCAACATTCACAGCAGCAGGGGTTGGGGTTGGGATGTGTGTATGTATACCAAATAGTAGGAATGTTATGAAAAAGACATCAACAGCAACCTCTATGGTAAGAATGGCAGAGGCATATATGATTTCTTAGTAGAGCTGAAGGCTTAACCAGGGGCTGAGAACTAAATACTACTTGCACAGTATGATTCTTTATACACCTCATCACTTGGCCATGTTCATTCAGTCATTCATTCCAGAGATAATTAGGGAGACCAATTACATTGTGGGACTAACTTATGCCCTGGGAATAGAGTAATGATTAATTTTACAGATTGTGAACAGTAGACTTGTAAGTAGATGATTACAGGAAAATGTGAATAGGTGCTATCAATATGATGGGAATCAGTGCAAGTAGGAAAGACAGAAACTAGGAATGGAGAATTTTAAAAGGTCATGGAGGGTCACCTGGGTGGCTCAGTCGATTAAGCGTCTGACTTTAGCTCAGGTCATGATCTCACAGTTTGTGAGTTCGAGCCCCATGTCGGGCTCTATGCTGACAGCTCAGAGCCTGGAGCCTGCTTCAGATTCGGTATATCTCTCTCTTACTCTGCCCCTCCCTGGCTCATGCTCTGTCTATCTCTCTCTCAAATAAATAAAAAACATTTAAAAAAATTTTTTTAAGTTCATGGAGAAGTTGAAATGTGAACTCAAAATTGAGAGATAATGAGTTTCTCAGGCAACTTTCCCTAGTTACATAGCAATCATGTCCCTCAATGCTAATATATAAACAATTGTTTTTTTTTTATTCTAGTGGGATTTAGCGGAATACCTGAATAAAGATCTTACCAAGGCTATGAGATATGATCCAATGATCTGTTCCAGTGATCTGTATTTAACCATCTGATTCTATAATGTAGTACGTGTCTTTATTGACTTGAACGGAGATTGTTCAGCTTCTGTTGCTTAGTGTTAGTATTCAAAGACACCTCAAGTGAGCCAAAGGACATTTTATACAAGAAATTCATGACTATAACTTATATAGGTGGGTAATACATCGTCTTCCCAACAAAGAAAGGTAATTTGAACAATGGACATTTATTTTCTCATAAGTCTGATTCCATGGATTTAGCTAAGAGCCAGCAGAATTCCAGTGTGATGGATTCTCTCCTAGGAATTTGAGGTGGAGGTTTGTCATAGGCAAAGAAAAACTATTATCAATCCATTTAAAAATCAATTATGGGATTGATTATAAAATAGCTGCTATAGTAGTATGCTTTGCAAGTTCCCTCTGTAATTAGCTATTTATCATTCTTAAAGACATCTATTTTCCATTTTCACTAACAGGATGACTGATTGAATTTGTTCATTAAATGGGCAAAGCCAAAGTCCATCTTTTGAAAGCACTGTTAGAGTTAATTGGGAAGTACATTAAAGCTTGGATCTGGTAACTCAACTTTAAAAATAAACATTGTCCATCAAATGTTTTTCTTTGTAGAGATAACAGATTACATTCTCAGCTAAAGTATCACAATGAGAAAACATTTTGGGAGTACTAGCTGTTTAATAGGGCATGAAATATTTGTACTTTGAACCAACAACTATACGTGCTACCTCCCTCAATTCTTAAGTTTTTAATATGTGGATTATGCCTTTTACCATTTTACCTAATGACCTCCTTTTAATATTTTACTTCCCCTTTCAGACCCTTTGAGTGTAGCCATCCCTTCTGGGTCTTTTTTGTTTGTTCATCCTCATCTTCCTAATATCTGAATTTGAAGTGCCTGAGTGTTACTAAATCTTCCACTCTTTTCTATTGTAGCTATTATCAATCCCAAGGCGTTCTAATTTAGTCCTATAGTTTTTAATATTTTCTAAATGTTGATGATCTACAAATACATGGTTTTAGTCTTGATGTCTAGACCTCTCTTGAGCACTAGCCTCTATATTCAAAAGTGCCTTTGGCATTCCTACTTGAATATTTAATAGTCATTTGAAACTTAACATGTCTAAAATTGAACTTCTAATTCTTTACCTCTCTAAACAATCTACCTCCCCAATCTTTATCTAGTTAATGGCATACCTCTCACATAGTTGCTCAGGATGAAAATCTGGAATCCTTGATTTCTCTCTTTTTCTCATAATGTTTATAGAATTCATGAGCATTACTATTTCTATTCTATATTTTAAAAATATTTTATTTTTTGGGCGCCTGGGTGGCTCAGTCAGTTAAGCATTTGACTTTGGCTTAGGTCATGATCTCACGGTTTTTGGGTTCGAGCCCCGTGTTGGGCTCTGTGCTGAAAGCTAGCTCAGAGCCTGGAGTTTGTTTTGGATTCTGTGTCTCCCTGTCTCTCTGACGCTCCCCTGCTCATGCTGTCTCTATCTCTCAAAAATAAATAATAAAAAATATTTTATTTTTAAATAATCTCTATACCCAACGTAGGGCTTAAACTCAAGACCCTGAGATCAAGAGTCACATGCTCTTCCAACTGAGCCATCCAGGTGCCCCATTCCTGGTTCTATCTTGAAAATACATCTGGCATGTAACTTCTTTTCACACTTCTAGTCTGTGTCCTCATTACTTCTCACTTGTGCTACACTAGTAGCCCTTTCTATGCTTCCATATTTGCCTCCACCCTATACAGTCTATTTTTATCGAACAACCAGGGTAATTGCTTAAAAGCCTAAATCTATTTCATTCCTTTTTTCAAACTCTTTATAGTAGGATGTTAAAATAAGTGTTTGAGTTAATAGCCATCAGATAGCAAAGGGAGTTGGAAGGTATAGAATCTTTAGTTATTTCAAAAATAGATAGTCAAAACCAGTTACATTATTCTAATATATATTACTCATATCAGATGTTAAAATTTGAGACAAAGAAAAGATTCATGAAGAGGATTTTTGAAGAGGCATGGTCTAAAGAACCTTTGAGTGTCCCACCTTCAATAATGGTACTTCAATGAGGCCATTCAGAGATTGCTACAGACTGAATGAAATTGTACAGGTGTTTTTTGGTTTTGTTTATTTGTTTGTTTTTTAACTCCCAATTAAGAAATTTAAAGGGTTAGAGTTAGGCAGTCAAGTTGCTGATGCTGGAGTTAAGTTCACTGCTTTGAGTTTGGTCTATGCATGTAGAATTCAATACAGCAAAGATTTTGTATGTGTTTCACATATACCAGATATTGGCCATGTAGGAGAGAGAGTTGTCCTTAAGCTATTTTAAATCCTTCTCAAAAGCATCACAATGAGTAATGACGAGACTGGGGAAATAATTAGCCAGAGGAAAATACACCTTTTACAACATAGAAATTGGAGTCAAATTTACCTAATTTGTTCTCTTAATCCATGGAAGTGTCAAAGAGATAAAGAATGAGTTTTAAACCTGCTAAGCTAAGAGAGCAGAAAGTCATTTTACATTTGTGCTAGTTCAGTAAGAAGTATTCTTGTTCACCTAATTTTTCCTTCCCAATCCCACCTCTTTGAACATGGTAGGGTCAGAAGCTTAGGTTATAAAATATGGAAGAGAAGAGGGACTTAAAACTTAGGTCAGAAGAAAAGAGGACAGAACTGTGATAACTTTTGTGGACCGTAATGTCTGACTTACCAAAGACGCCAACGAAGGATTGAGGAATTTTAACTTTATTATTATCATCATCATTATTATTATTAATTATTATTATTATCCCAGAATTTTATATATAATATATGATACTAGATATGAGATGTATATTATATATATGATTTATACATGAGATATATGAGATATTTTATATATATATACATATATATGATTATACTGGCCATTCTAGGTCTTTTTTTTTTAAATGTTTATTTTTGAGAAAGAGAAAGACAGAGCATGAACAGGGAGGGACAGAGAGAGAGGGAGACACAGAAACCAAAGCAGGCTCCAGGCTCTGAGTTGTCAGTAGAGATCTCGACGTGGAACTTGAGCTCACAAACTATGAGTCATGACCTGAGCCAATGTCGGATGCTCAACCGACTGAGCCATTTAGGCACCTGTCTAGGTCTTTTGCCTTACCATATGAACTTCAGAATCAGTTTGTCAATATATGTGAAATAATTAACTAGAATTTTGGTTGAGATTGTATTGAATCTATAAATCAAGTTAGAATGAATTGATATCTTGACAATATCGAAGTCTTCTTGTCATAACTCTCCATTTATTTAGTTCTTTGACTTTGTTCATCAGGATTTTGTAGTTTTCCTCATATAAATCTTGTACATATGTGTTAGATTTATACCTAAGTATTTCATTTTTGGGGGAGTGCTAATGTAAATGGTATTGTGTTTTAAATTTCAAATTCCACTTGTTTATTGCAGGTATATAGAAAACTGATTGACATTGTGTATTAACCATGTATCCTGAAAACTTGCCCCAATAGCTTATTAGTTTCAAGAGCTTTTTTTCCATTGTTGGTTATTTCAAAATTTCTACACAGCCAATCATGTCATGTATGAATACAGACAATTTCATTTTTCTTTCTTAATATGGTGAGAAGAAACACTCTTACCTTGTTCTCAGTCTTACAGTAAGCTTCAATTGTCTCACCATTAAGTAAGATGCTAACTGTGGATATTTTGGTAGATCTTGTTCATCAAGTTGAGGAAGTTACTCTATTCTTATTTCACTGAGAGTTTTTATGATGAATAGGTATTGGATTTTGTCAGATACTATTTCTGTATCTGTTGATTTGATCATATGAATTTTCTTTTCCAATTTGTTAATATAATGAATTAGATTATTTGATTATTCAATGTTGAGTCAGCCTTGTATATCTAGGATAAATCCCACTTGTTACAATTCCCTTTATATATTGTTGTATTTCATTTGATAATATTTTGTTCAAGATTTTTGCATCTGTGTTCATGAATGGTATTGAGCTGTAGTTTTCTTGTAATATTTTTGTGTAATTTTCTTTTTTTATTTTTTTTAAAAATGTTTTATTTATTTCTAGGAGAGAGAGAGAGAGAGAGAGACAGCGTGAGCAGGGGAAGGTCAGAGACAGAGGGAGTCACAGACTGAAGCAGGCTCCAGGCTCTGAGCTGGCAGTCAGCACAGAGCCCGTCGCGGGGCTCGAACCCATGAACCGCAAGATCAGACCTAAGCGAAAGTCAGACGCTCAACCGACTAAGCCACCCAGGCGCCCCTGTGTAATTTTCAATTAGGGTAATGCTGGCCTCATAGAATGAATTTGGAAGTATTTTCTTAGCTTCTATACTGTGGAAGAGAATATAAGTAGTTGGTAAAATTTCTTCCTTAAATATTTAGTAGACTTCACCAGTGAACCATCTGGGCCTAATGCTTTCTGTCTTAGGATGCTATTAATTATTGATTTGATATTTTTAATAGAAATAGGCCTATTCAGATTGTCTATTTCTTCTTGTATGCCTTTCAGAAAATTATGTTTTTCAAAGAATTGATTCATTTCATCAAGGTTATCAAAAATGTGGGTATAGAGTTGTTCATACTCTTCCCTTATTATAATTTTAATGTTTATAAGATCTATAGTAATGGTACTTCTTGTATTTCTAGTATTAATAATTGTGTCCTTTTTCTTTTCTTAGTTATCCTTAGTAGAGTCTTATTTATTTTATTGATATTTTCCAAGACCCAGCTTGTGGCTTTGTTGAATTTTTTTCTATTGATTTCCCATTTTCAATTTTATTGATTTCTGCTGCATTTCTTCTAATTTATTTCCCTTTGCTTATTTTGGATTTACTTTGCTTTCCTTTTTCTTCTAAGGTGAAAGCTTAGATTATTGATTTTAGATCTCTATTGTTTCCTAACATATAATGCTATAAATTTATCTCTAAGCATTGCTTTTATTGCATCCCCCAAATTTTAATAGGTTGTATTTTCATTTAGTTAAAATACTTTTTAAATTTATCTTGAGATTTTTTATATATGTATATTACTTAATATCCATGTATTTTGGAGCTTTTCAGTTATCCTTGTTATTTTCCCTTAGTTTAATTCCATTGTAGGCTAAAAGAAAGACATCGTATATTCCTATACTTTTACATTTGTTCAGGTGTGTTTTATGGTCCAGAATATGGTCCTTCTTGGTGGATGTTCCATGTGAGCTTGAGAACAATGTATATTCTGCTGTTGCTGGATCATCTGTTCTCTAGATGTCAATTACATGTAGTTGATTGATGATGCTGTTGAGTTGAACTATGTCCTTACTGATTTATCTTCCTGCTCAATCTGCCTATTAGTGATAAATGGGTGTTGAAGACTCTATGATACTGGATTTATCTGTTTCTCCTTGCTATTGTATTTGTTTCTGCCTCATGTTGTTTGATGTGTTGTTAGGTGCACTTCTATCCTATTTAAAGTTTTCTTTCTTCCTCTTATTTTTTATTTATTTCCTTCGTTTTTCCCTTCCTTCCTGCCTTTTCCCTTCTGCATGTTTTAAAGTAAATCCTTGCCATCATATCATTTCATCTTTCTCTAGAAAAATTATCTCAAAGATTTATCTAGCAAAATTAGTATATCATATTTTATGTGGTCCATATTCCATTTCCTCTGGTTATTTAACAAATATAATTTATTATAAATGTTTATTTGAATCAGAGTTTGAACAAGGTCTTGGTAATTTATTAAATTTCTTAAGTATCATTTAAAGAGGAAGCCCCAGGTATGCTTGGGTGGCTCAGTTGGTTAAGCATCCGACTTCAGCTCAGGTCCTGATCTCACGGTTTGTGGGTTCGAGCCCCGTATTGGGCTCTGTGCTGACAGCTAGCTCAGAGCCCGGAGCCTGTCCTCAGGTTCTGTGATTCCCTCTCTCTCTGACCCTCCCCTGCTCATGCTCTCTCTCTCTCTCTCAAAAATAAATAAAGCATTTAAAAAAAATTGAAAGAGGAAGCCCTTTCCTTTTCTTCTTTTTTAAATGATATTGATTTATTAAATAAACTGGATCATTATCATGAAGAGGTTCCACATTCTGGATTTGGCCAGTTACTTCTTCAAGGTCTCATAAAATAGATTTTCTATTTCTTATGATTTCTGCAACAGATAGATGTGGAATTTGATTCAATTCAGGATTCCAGATTTTTTCTGATGAACAATGCTTCATAGTGTCATTATATGATTCATATTACATCACATCAGGTGGTCAGTAGCATATTATTGTCTCACTTTTAGTGATGCTGAAATTAATTAGTAGATTCAAATGGTGATTATCCAATGCCAGATTTCTCATTAATCATTCTTGTAATGGCTTGTTTTAGTATCTAATGATAAATGTTGCTTGGATTGATGTTTCATTAGGTGTAGCAAAAAAATGAGTTTCCACATCCTTATTTATTCTCCATGTTCCCCTGGGAATATTTTCAAGGTAGATCTCATGTCCATTTATCATGACACCATTTGTCTTTATAACTTCCTTACTTTTTGGCACTACTAGATGATGCAGGCTTATCTTGTGAAACTCTTGCCTCAGGCCTCAAATCAACTATTTCTTTAGGGAGCCATGGTTCTCTTTATGAATAACAGGGACTGTCTCAGACCAGATTCCCTAGTAAATAGATTTGGATACAATCTCAGGGTGGCATGAGTAAAGGAAATAGAAAGTGAGGCAGGANGAAAAGAAAAAAAAAAAAGAAAAGATGCTGGGGAATGTGGTTTATCTGTAGTCCTATGGAGAAGAGGAAACAGATTTGGTGAAACCGTTTCTGCCACGTAGGTAATGGAATATTTCTAAAATATTGTGTTGACATTCTCTTGGTTACTGGCTACTTAACTACTATTAGAGGTTAATTTGTAATATACCACAGAGGTTATTGATGAGGGGATCCAGATGTTTGGCCAGATGTAGAATTTTTCTGACAACTGTCATGGATTTAATTCAAAATTAGAAAAAAAAAATGAAGCAAGAAAGGTAGGAAACTGGTCATGTAGAGATATTTGTGTTTTGCTACAGCTGAATCACATATTGATAAAGCTTGGGTTGATAACTTCTTTTACTATACTCTGACATTCAGGTCAAGAAGATATTGCTAACTTTCTATAATGTTAGCATTGGCAACATAAGCCATGATTAATTTGCTTATTGAAACTGCAGTTTAATTTTATGTAGTGAAGACCACCATCTGTTTAATGAATTTTATTTTTATCCACTTACCGTAATTCAATGTAAAATTTATTCTTGCACACTTATAAATAATTAAAAATATGTATTTCACAAAGGTATGACTCAGTATTATTACAGTTACATAAATATTAGAAAATGAAGTAGAATACCTCAATGTGCTATGTTATAACTTTTTTTCTGGGAACAGAAGTGTTTTTTTATTGAAAGCACAGAAAATTAAAATAGGTTTTATTTTGTATAAGTTTCCCTTTTCATTAAAATTTACCTAGTATTTCATTATAAGTGGTAAAGATTAAGACACATGTCTGTAGTCCTATTAAATTGTATTAGTTATATTTCACAGGTAGCTATTCCTGCCAAAGAATCTAAAAAAGACCTTCTAAATTTTTCTTATGCAATATATTAAACTTACACAAATGTTCAGAATAACATAATGTCTACTAGCATATCACTCAACTTCAACAATAACTTTGTTTCACTCTTGCTTCATATATTCTCTTCAAATTTTATTTGAATATTTTAAAGCATATTCAAGAATTGAATATTTAAGGCAAATTCCAGATATCAAATTATTTTTACTTGTACGTACTTCTGTATGAATCTCTGATAAAGGCTTTTTTAAAAAGTGACTGTTAGTACTATTATGGTTTCCTCTTCTTCCTAATACCCAGTTCACATTCAAATTTTCCACATGGTCTCAAAGCTGTCTTTTACCATTTATTTGTTTGAATCAGTATCTTAACAAGGTCCACACATTGTATTCTGCTGATACTGCTTTGCAGTCTATTTTAATGCTTTAACAGTTCCTTTCCCTACTTTTAGTCCACATGCCATTTATTTGGAAGACTTGAGTCTATTGTTCTTGAAGAATGTACACATTCAAGATTTAGATGATTTCTTCTTGTGGTATTATTTAGTTTATTTTATTCCCTAGCATTTCCTGCTAATCAGCACTTAGGCCTAGAGTTTTAATTAATTAATTAATTAATTAATTAACATTCCAGTTAATTAAAATACAGTGTAATATTAATTTCAGGCCTAGTGTTTTGATACATTTAGTTCATGATAAAAATTTTATGACAAGAATATTAAAGAGGTAGTGCTGTGTACCTCTTATTCTACTGTATTAATGTCTCCATGTCTCCTTTTCAGTGATGTTAAAATCAGTGGGTTCAGATGATGGCAACCTGATATTTCTATTGCAATGTTCTTCATCAACATTTTAACTAATCATTTTAACATTTACTAAGAATCATTGCCTGAGTAAATTTTTTAAGTTTATTATTTCTTTTGTATTTATTAGCTGTGATTCTTTTATAAAGTAGAGCTATTCTTCATCAACTATTTGATTATCCTGACCCGAGTTCTCACAGGAAAGGCAAAATACTCAATTCTTGCCATTTTTATATTTTCATAATAGTTCTCAGAATAATGAATCTTGTGTGTTTATTAATATAAAATCACCAATTTCTAGATATTACATGTGTTTCTACCCATTGCTGTTATCGTTCATTTTGAGCTCAAACTATCCCATCTTTGCTGGTGGGATGTGCTTAAGTCCTCACTTAAATGATAGCCTTTATAGGCACAGTAAGAAGTCCAGGTTCATTTCATACATTTCCTATTTGAGACCTTAAAGCAGCCATTTATCCAAGTAAGTTCCTTTTAGTATTAAATGGACTTTGGAGACCACATTTTATGTGCTGTTTATTTATGTTTGTATTATTTTTCCATTAAGGCTATTCAATGCTTTTCTAGACTTTTGCAGAACAAAGCTAGAAATAGGTTATGTTTAAGAAGATTAAATAAACTATGAATTCATACTGATATTTCTAAATCAAAGTTTACAGGTTTTACTTAACTTAAAAATTCACTCTTTTAATATTTTAATATTTATATTCATATATTGGCTAATTAAAAGATAATTATACTAGTGATGCTACTCACAAGGAGACCAATTAATGTAGTTTAAGATTTCTTTCTGGGGTGCGTATGTGTATGTGTTGTCCTTGGTATATATGTCCCGTTAGGAATATATTGTTAAAATACTATCTTGAAATAGTTCTATATGTGGTTATAATTCTTCTATAAAGAGAAACTTTAATTTATCAACCACTTGGTTCACATATAGTTATTTTCATGATTTTCTATTTATTCTTATTTTTGGAAGTTATATGTTTTTTTCCTTTTAATTTAATTTTTAAGTTAATGTAAAACATTTATGTAGTTCCAAAGTCAAAACTATGAAATAACTACATAGAAAAAGAGCTTGCTTGCATATTTCTTCCCATATCCCATTCTCTCCCTCTTTAACAGGCAATAATATTTTAGTCTGTAGTTTATTCTTCCATTATTTCTTTTAAAGAGTATTAGTAAATAAGCGTATTTTCCTACTTCTTACATGAAAGAAAGCATGTATTCATTGTTCTACACCTTGTTTATTCTTTTTCCCTTAACATTACATATTTTTGCTAGTCTATCTTAGGGATAGATAGATACCTAGACATGTGATTGCTAGGTCAAAGGGTAAATTCATGCAAAATTGGACTACTTATTGCCAAATTTCCTTCAGTAGTGTTGTATCATTTTGTTTTTGAGAAGATTTTGAAAATAAAGTTCCCTAGTCTCTGACCTACTGAATCAGATCTCTGAGATTTGAGTTCCCAGGTGACTTAGATGATCACCTAGGTGTAGGAAGACTGTTTTACAGGAAAATTTTAAGGACAACATTAAATTAAATCTGGTTAATTTCTCACTTGATATGTGCTTGTGCTATACTGGTGGGAGAAATTCTAAGATAAATATAAGATAGTCGTTCTTGGAGGATCCATAGGGTGTGGAGGAGAAGCATTCATAAACAAATTGTAGAATCATGTGATTGGTTTGTGTAATAGAAATTTATACATGGTGCTAAGGAAACAGAAAAGATGAATAACTCTATCTATGCGAATTGTGCCTGGGATAGATTGGAACAGGCTATTCCAAATAAAAGCATAATTATGCATTTAATAAACTTTTTTTCAAAATTCATTTGGTCTCCTTTCTTGAGAAGAAATAAATTGTGAGTCTAACTCTAAATTTATCCCATATGTTATTTCTTCTCTGGTTTATTCTTTGACGTGGCCTCCACTGTTCGAATTGGAACTATCATGGATACCAATGGAAAGTTTTGAACCTAAAATCGTAACAGCAAAGTACTAAGAAAGTACTAATGTGATATTTTCAGCATGAAAACACTACCATAATCATGATCATACTGTGGTCTGAATGAAATAAATAATCCCATTCACGTAGACAGGAGAAAAGATAAAAGTCAATAAAAAGAGAATCATTTATTAAAAAGATCTAATGTTACAAGAACAGTACACAGAACTATTATCTGACTGTGCCTTCCACATGATATATACCATTATATATAGTATATATACAGATTGTATACAATATATTTAACGGTTTGACATAGAGTCCACAGTACCTTTTTTTGGATATGCAAAACATTCACTTTCATGAAATTTTTAATTATGAAGAGTGATTTTTTATTCATGGTTCAATTGACATTATACAAAAATACAGTCTCTTTAGTGATTTAAGACTGTGCGGTTATTATCCCATCCAAGAAAAAGCTCACTCAGTACTGCAGCTGAAAAATAATGTACCTTGATAAGGAACGTTGGTCTGTTTTCTACAAAGTAACAAGTATGTAATACAGAAGTACATAAACATTGAAAACCTGTTTTTTTCTAGGTTTATGATGCAAAATACATATTCTGTGCAGGTTGAGTAAAAACATCCCTTATTTCCAATTCTTGTAAGAATACATCAGACATTCTACTTGTAAATATTCTATCAGATGTGTACCATCCATCAGCTATTTGAAAACATTGGTTAATTTTAATTTGCCATAAATGGACATATTTTATTGAACTTCATTTTATAAGAGTTTCAGTAATAACTTAATTCTTAAAGTCCTACATTAAATCTAGTATAAAACATAATGGAAAATAAAGAAAATGACTTGATTAATAAAATATGGAATAAAAATTATTGCCCATTCTTTTATACTCTTGCTGTATCTTTTTTTAATTTCAGATACACAGTTTGTTCCTGCAACCTACACCATACTCATGAGAGTTATATTTTTACTTGCTAAACAGTTCACATCCCTCTATTTGCAAAGTCCAGCCTGTCCCACTCCAAAGGGGTGCTCAAAGAAGGCCACTTGGTAGTTATAATTCACAAGCTTCAATATTCACCATCTGTAGTAATTTACTATAATAATCTGTTAACTAAAATAGTCTTTTAAATCCCGTCTTGTTCGTTAAGGGTGTCTTGGATATAATTCCCCTCAAAGAGAATGAATAACCAATTTCAATAGTTGTGCTGTGGCTCTGAAACCAATCTTTTAAGATGTTCAGAACATCAATTCCAATATATCCTGATTTTGTAAGGATTAACCTCTAGAGCCAGCAGTGTGAGCTTATTAATGCTTCTTTTTGTTTGTTGTTAAGGATGCTACAAACAATTAATAGGCTTAGATTTTATGAAAGAAAAGAAACTACTTCCCTCTCACCCCATATTAACATCATCTGTAAAACTAGTTTCTCCAAGCTCTTTTTTTTTTTTTTTTGACATTTGACTTTGCAATAACTATCCCTTCAGGCATCTTCTTGGGTGTTAGGTGAACTGTGGCATATTCTTCTATCAGTTGGAACTTCTATATGATATCATCAAGTAGAAAACTTTCAGTACAATTTCCAACTATCTAGGGTCACTTTGGTTCAAGATGACTCCCCAAAATAGCAAATAGGGATGATTTCCCAAGCAGTGTGTGGCTAGTTAGACTAGCTGAGCCCCTATACTGAGGCCATGTTTCCAGAGCTTAATTATTATCAATTTATTCAAGAGACCCTTTTTATTTTAGTGGTTGTTAATATTTTATAAGTGGTATGTGATGCATGGAAGAATTTTAAAAATCTAAATTTATTTGTTATGCTTGAACCATTTTAATCCACAGACTATTTGTATGCAAAATTATTTGCATCACAAAGTTTCATTGTCCTTAAAATTGTAGCAATTAGAAAAAAACCTTGGACCTAATTCAATATCTATTTTGTCAATAGGTGGGGAAATGGGAAAGCTATGTCTTGTATTCATTTTTTTTCAAGTTAGCACCTTTGGCAGTGTATTAGTGTCTGCAGTTTTTAGTGACCATATTTTTATGTGTGACTTTGATCTTTTGTATTATTAAACATAAACACTATATTTGCAGCTAGATAACATAGTAATTATTGAAACACAATAGCACTTAAATTCATTTGGACTTGCTTTCTATTTACCTTGCACTAATGTAAATGGCTTATTCCCTATGCTAATAATTTGCCATAGGGATGCATACAGAATGCATGCAATATTTGCTATTTTGTTCTGCAGTAACTAATACTTTTTGAGAAAATTTTTGTGTATTTATCCTATAAGGGATCACACAACTGAATTATTTTTTTCATATCTTCTACCAGTTTGTCAATTGGGATAGTTAGCCAAAGGGAAAATGAGAAACAAGAGACTCAGAGTCCTCAGCAAATTTTTCATTCTCAGTTTTGTATTTGTGTTTTTGAAGCAGATCTGCTAGAGACCACTTAATTAACAAATGGATGGCACACATTCATGGTCATCAGATATAAATAAAATTCCAACATATTAAAAAAGTAAAGAATACATTTGACAGAAATTACCTTTGCTTACAAAAAATTCATTACATACAATCTGCATATTTTTATTGGACCAAGAACTGTCCTCTCCATTTACAAAATCAAAGAGAAACCTGATCGATAAGTAATATTCCCCCCAGCCTCTTGTAAGTGCACCATGTGTAGTCACAAGTTTTTAAAGCTTATCTCAGGGTCCTGGGTCTCCACTTACACTACACTCTATTCACTGCTATTTTCACTCTAAAGCAAAGCAAAGCAAATTAAGTCTGCAGTTTTCACCAAGAGGTTGAGGGAATCATCAATGCCAAGAGTAATGTTACCGATGATGAAGATGGCGAGAGTGTGTGGAGGGTCGACTGAGCACTAGTGATTTTCCCACCTGTGAAAATAGAGAAGCATTAAATGGAGCAAATTATTTTGGTTTTGCTTGAGCTAGGAAGGAATTGTTTTTAGGTATGTAAGACAAATGAATGCAACATAGGTTTGCTTCTGATGAGAGTATGTTTATAAAATAAGACATTGTATGGGGCCCACAAAAATTACATGGAAGGTAAAATTATATATGGAATACTGTGTTAAAAGGCTATGTCAAATCTAAAAGAATACATCTAATCAGGAAATTTAGTGTAATTTTCACAAATAATGCACTGATGGAAAACATCCCAAATTCCAGGTATGAACTATAAAATAATTTCTATAGTACATTGTTCATAGAAGGGAACAAGAGTATTTAGCAAAAGTTTGTGGCAATAAGAATTCATAATTCAATTACTTCAGTCAATTTTTGAATTATTTAATTTATTATACTTATGGGTTCTTCATTGAATTAATTGTTTAGGTTGAGCAGGCTTAAATTTTAGATTTTCATACCTAACTTGGCAAAGGAGAGCCATCTTTCAACACTCTTCCCTACACCCAGTAGAAATTTTTCTTTTTGAGACCAAAATATTGTATGCAGTTAATGTATTAGGGTGGTTGTTTGATTGAACTTACTGATCTGAACTGATTAGCTTGAAGTAGTTTAGATAATGCCACATAACTAAGCTCCACATAAACTAAGGCTACCCTTAGGCCTAACTTCACTAATGGTTCCTCAAGCCATAAGTCTGATGTATCATCATCATGTTGATATTTAATGAATGCTTTCTATATGCAAAGTGCTGTGCTGAGCCCTTTATACAAATTATCCTCTTCAATCCTCACAACCTATCTATGTAGTAGGTGCTGTTTTTTATCCCCTGTTGAAGATGAGGGAGCTGCAGCTTAGATAAAAGAACTCGCTTAGTCAATGAGCTGGGATTAGTGGAAACAGATGCTCTTATGTGTCATCTCTCAAAATAATGACTGGCCTTGACCTTGATTAAGACCTTAATGATAGATTAATAATAAATGTACCATCTAATTTTTGGAATCATCCTTCTGTCAAGTTGTCTTCTTTGGCCAGAGTTGAGTGTTAATGGGATCTGGTTAAATTTTTGTTATGGAAATAGTGTCTAATTTTCCCTAGATGTTTACTTAAGAGCTGAAGAATCATTTGTTTGGTAAAACACACACACACACACACACACACACACACAGCAGCAGCAGCAGCAGTAGCAGCAGCAGCAGCAGCAAATCTTTACTTTGAAAATTTTTACAGCTAAGGCACTAATGAAACTATTAATCAACATACTGGAGATTGGTACATGTACCTCAGCTTGTACAAAAGAGGTTATTCTGAGGTGCATGGCCACATGTGAGCTCTAAGAAAGGCATGATGACAAAGCTTCACTGGAGTGGTATGCATGCTTAATAATAAAAGCTGTGAAAACACCTTTTCTGTTTTTTGAGGGTGGCTGAGTCCTTGTCAAATCAACTAACTTGACACTTGTACAAAAACGTCTCACTTTCAGAATGCTAAGGACTATATCTCAAATTTCACATAGAATACACAAAGTAAGAACATTATTTTGGTATCACAAGTCAAAACAAATACAAACAACAACACTGGACTAAGTCCCAGCTGCAAAACAATAGCTATCTCATTTGAGCAAGTTTTTGAACTTCTTAGGTCATTTGGCTTTTGGAAAATGATAAGAAGGAGAACAATTGTTGCTTATTTTCTATGGGTCTGAGATAGACGATATTATGAGTTTTCACTTTATTAAAACTCAGAAAATGTGTTGCGCTAGCCATATTGTTTTAATTAAAACATAAAAGTTGACAATTTGTGTTTCATGGAATAGAAATTACAATACAATGGGAGAATCAAGGTCTTTAATAAGCACTCTCAAACTTGGGGCTGGTATTGTCCAGATGACACTTTACAATCTTACTGTTTTATAGTTGAACAGAATCTTGGGGAGTTAGAGAATAATAAAATACTTAGAGGTTTACTAAAATGATGAGATAAGATAATATATGGAAAACACCTAGCATAATGCCAAGAACATGATCAAGGGTCAGTAAATGCTCATTGTATTGTTGCTTTTTGAAATTTGAGACTTATGAAGCAATTAAAGAAGAGAGGTGTCATCTTTTTCACTTTCTGGAAATAATCTGTCAAGGTGCTCTTGAGTACTTAGACCCACATACGAACCCTTCAGTTGTGAACTAATCATTGTGGAGACATTATTACCTTTCTTGCTCTTGCAATTATACATTTATAAAAGAATCACAGTGATTAAGTTTTGTGTGGCCACAATGTATTTAAATCCTTAGGTCTTTTCATCTGAATTTCTGAAAATGTCAAATTTCCTAATCTTATGATTTTATTTTTAACTTTTCATTTTGAAGCAATTTTAGATGTATCAAAAAAGAATTCATCCAGATTCCTTAAATGTTTGTTTCATCATTGTTGCTTTATTATTCTCTCTATAAATGTATACATTTTTCTGAACCATTTGAAAGTCAGTTGCAGACATGATGTACATTTACCCCTAAATACTTTAATGCATAGTTCCTAAAAATAAGACATTTTTGTAGATAGCCAGAGTAGAATTTTTTTAAAAGAGGAAATTAATATTGATACATATATATTATGTAATCCATAGACATTATTCAAATTTTATCAATTATCCCAATAATATCCTTTATCTCATCTTGTATTTTTAAAATGTTTATTTATTTTGAGAGAGAGAGAGAGAGCAAGTGATGAAGGGGCAGAGAGAGAGGGAGAGAGAGAATCCCAGGCAGGCTCCACAATCAGCACGGAGCCCAACAAGGGACTGGATCTCACAACATGTGACATCATAACCTGAGCCAAAATCAAGAGACAGACATTTAACCAACTGAGCACCCAGCTGTCCCCCATCTTGCATTTTTATGTAAGAATTTATTTATGAAATATTATGTCAATAGCTTTTTCTCAAAGTTTCAATCTAATTATTTTCTTCCCTATATTTGCCTTCTACCTCATTTTCTGGCATCAAAAAATTCATATGCAATGCCTCTGGTCTTAATTCAAATTGATAAATATGTTGAATACAATAAAGCCACATACAGAGTCCTACAGGATATTACTGGATACCTCCCTTTAGGCTGACAATTCTGCTTGAGAATGATAACTCAATAAATAATGTTCATAATTGCCCATTAATTAAATGTGCATTAAACATTTTTTATTTGGGGAGCCTGGGTGGCTCAGTGAATTAAACATCTGACTTCGGCTCAGGTCCTGATCTCGCGGTTTGTGGGTTCGAGCCCCGTGTCAGGCTCTGTGCTGACAGCCAGCTCAGAGCCTGGAGCCTGTTTCAGATTCTGTATTTCCCTCTCTCTCTGACCCTCCCCTGCTCATGCTCTCTCTCTCTCTCTCTCTCTCTCTCTCTCACTCTCTCTCTCTGTCAGAAATAAATTAAAAAAAATTTTTTTATTCAACTGTTTAATGAAAATTGCCTAATATTTTCTTAATGAGAGATTTACATACTTTATTAAATCTTTTGTTTCCTTTTTTGACTACATCAGTGAAATGGTTACTTATTTCCAAATGTGTACATGTTTTTGTCCTTTAATTCCTTTGCTGATGTAATTATGATGGTAGTAGTAAAGATATGTGGCCTTGGAGACAAGCATACCTGGGTCCAAATCCTGGTTCTTTCACTTAGATCTTAGGCAAGTTACTTAAAATTTCTCTGTAAAATATGAATAATGGCCATCTACTTCATATAATTGTTACTAAGAGTGAATAAGTTGATGTATTTAAAGCACTTATGCATGCCTAACACATAATAAAGTGTCAGTAAAAGCTGGAAATTATTAATATTTGCTCATAATAACAATGAGGCACAAATAAATTCTGGAAATCTAATGTACAGTTAATAATACTATATACAATACATACTTGAAAGTTGCTAAGGGAGTAAATTTTAAATGTTCTCACTACAAAAAGAAAAGGCAGTTATATGATGTGATGAAGATGTTAGCTAATGCTATGGTGGTAATAACTTCGCAATATGTAAGTGTATCAAATCAACAAGTTGTATATCTTAAACCTACAAAATGTTTTGTATCAATTATATCTCAATAAAGCTGGAAAACAAAAACATAATACACAATAGAATTTACAACTTGAAATCAATAAACATGGTCAAAGTTTAATTTTAAGAAGAACTTCCCTTAAACTTTCTTATACTTCATTCTCCATTATCTATTGATAAAGGTGACCAAGATAATAATATTAATAATAAAAATGGGTGTTAAAATAGTGCAATGGTAGTTTAAAAGCAACATTGCAGGGGCACTTGGGTGACTCAGTTAGTTAAATGTCAGACTTTGGTTCAGGTCATGATCTCATGGTTCCTGAGTTAGAGCCCTGTGTTGGGATCTGTGCTGATCTGTGCTGACAGCTTGGAGCCTGGAGCTTGCTTCAGATTCTGTGTCTCCCTCTCTGCCTCTCCCCTGCTCATGCTCATGCTCATGCTCTGTTCCTGTATCTCAAAAATAAATAAAAATTAAAAAAATATTGCAAAGCTGAAATGGCCAACAAGGTGCTGCCTGAGACCATAATAGGCAAGGAAATTTCACAAAAATCACATTCTAATGAAAATACCAACCCCTTTCTAGATTCGTAAAAATTCTGCCATGGTTTGTATTAATTAGAGGATAGTATGGATATCAGACTGTTCATTTTGACCATGTAATTCATCATATTAATTTTGATGAGACTTACACCTTTTAACATTGTTGGTGGTCATCAAATTAAGCCTATTTTGGTCAAAACGTACCTGAATAGGATGGTACCCTGATTTGAGAACTAGCCGTTCCATCCCCTCCTTCACTGTATGCTCGAACTTCAATAATATAGACTCCAGCATCGGGGAGAGGTATTACTGCTTGAGGTTTCTGTGTTTCAATAACTTGACTGTTGCTGTGCCCCTCTTGCCTATAAAAAACCTGGAAATAAGAGCAGAGGTTTAAACATTTGATATTCAGTTGAGGATTCCAAATGTTTATTGACTGACTACTGCATGTCACATTTTGATCTGAGAGAGCTTACATCTTTGACAGATATGTAAGCAAGTATAATGCATGTGCTATGTGCAGCAGTGGAAGTGTACAGAAAATGCCATGAAAATACAGAAAAGAGAATTTAATTCTTTGGGTTAGGAAATGCTTTTTAGAGGAGGTGATGGTTGAACTAAGTATCTGAAGATGAGTGGAGTTCACCGGTTGGAGAAAGGGATGAGAATTCTAGGAATAGATAAGAGAAGATTAAAAAATACACCTAAGCAATATGAAACCATAGCATTAGGTATGGAATAGACAGAAGACATACAGGGATGGTGATACTTGAGTCTAGAGCAGTAGGTAGTGAGGGGCCTTATCACTAAAAGTCTTTTATTTTTGGTTATTGAACTGACTAGTATCTTGAATGAGTACTCACAGCTGTCCTCCTCAATTGAAAGGACTAAAGTGGGGGCACCTGGGTTGCTCAGTCGGTTAAGTGTCCGACTTAAGCTCAGGTCATGATCTCGCAGTCTGTGAGTTTGAGCCCTATGTCAGACTCTGTGCTGACCACTCACAGCCTGGAGCCTGCTTCAAATTCTGTCTCCTTCTCTCTGCCCCTCCCCCATTCACATTTTGTCTCTCTCTCTCTCTCTGTGTTTCTCAAAAATAAACATTAAAACTTTTTTTAATTTAAAGAAAGGACTAAAGTGATAATTTCTTAAATATATCAATAATAAATAAATCCTAATGATGTAGGAAATGGCTGAACGTTAAAATTTTAGTGTTTTTATTTTTACTTTTATTGTCATTTGCTTTTCTGTGAACTAGTATTTGGATACTTCGTCTGGTAAAGGTAAGGCTACTTTGACACCTGCCTGTGGTACTATATTCTAGTATTCATGGCATGTATTCATGGCAGTTCCAGAATTACAAATTAAGACATAGAATTATTCCATGTTTACATATTAGAAAGCAAAGAACATAGGAGTTATGCAATTTATACAAGATCAGGTGGCTAGTTAGGGAAGAAATTGCATTGGAAGGTTAGTGTTCTGATGATCAGTTCAGAGCTGTTTCAGAGCTATATTATATTGTTTCTACTTACAGATCCCAATTCAAAACAATTTTCTACAAAGAAAACAAAACAAAACACAATCTCCATATTCCTGCCTGGGCAAATTTGGGCAAGTTACTAATCTTTCTGAATCTCAAGTATCTCTATCTAGTATATAATAAAGATAATAATTTTTCATTCATGGTTTTGTTAGGAAAATAAAATGGGAGAATGCATGTGAAATACCCACCACAGGAGCTGGTACATGTTAAGCTTAATAACAGAAAGCTGTCTCTGTTGCCATTATTGTTCATTGTCAATGGTCAGTATTTTAATTGCATCATAAAAGGTGGACTGCCTTAAGAAGTTACATAAAAATTTATACTTTTTTCCTTATAAGATATGTTTTGAGCTTGAACTAATGTACATAGAGAAGAATAAACTTTGGTAAAGCAATATTTTTATGTATTGAAGTCTGCCTACATCTGATCCTCCCCTTTGCATTCTGGTAAGATATGGTCCCTCAGTTTCCTTTCCTTTATCTTTCACAGATTGAAATTTACTTCAGGGTGTCAGGAGAGAAGTAACTTCTTTTGAAAAGTATATAACCTATGCAATAATTGTATGTACTGAAATACTTACAGGGAAGGAAGTCATAGCCTCAGTGTAGCTGGAGAATGATAATAGTATCATCAAATATTTATTGGGCATATCATGTGGGCCAGGAACACTACTGTATATTGGAGATTCATACGAGAACAAGACCACATCGATTCTGCTCTAATGGCATTTAAAGTATAATAGTGGAGACAGATATCAATGCAATGAAGTGTGAGATATACTGCAGTAGAAACTGTATTTAGCAATACAGCAATGGGTACTCGGTCAAGATTTGAGGACTCAGACACATTTCTCACAGCATGCCAATAGCAGCTTCTTTTGCCTTAAAAAATGATAATTGTATCAGAATTTATGCTTCTCATTTTGACTGTAGCAGTGTAATGAATTAGAATTCTGATCATCTACATGAGGTAATTAGAAAGCAAATTTATGGCAATAGGAAAGTATGTAAATTGGTGGGGATTGGCAGGGGAGTGACTATTTTAGAGGACATTGTTATTATGGTTCAATAAATTACAATTCTTATGACAAAGAAAAATGCAGCTAGTAATGCATATCTAATGTTGCTGTAAAATCCAAAGTTGAAGAAAAATTTGTGGATCAGTTGAGATTTGGAAACAAGAGGTAAAAGTGGGAAAAATATCAGTTAATGGCAGCAAAAGGACTTTGAAATTAAATGTGGCTTTTACCAATACATCCAGGGAGATGTGATGATATGAGTCAGTAAGTGGGTATACTAAGTGAAAAGATACATTAAATTAATGGTTAGTCTTAAGTACTTTAAAGAATGTTGGCTCATTTTAAAATTCCGCTTTAGAAAAGATGAATTAGAATGAGACATATGAGAAGGTTAAGGAGTTATCAAGACATGTCAGAAATAGTTATTGACAGTAAGGAGGCCAGGGAATACTTTGCGAATCTGGACATTTACAGAATGGAAGTTGCCATGACAGCTATCTTTAAGCATAAAGCAAATTGTATTTTCAAGACTATTCTCAAATTCTCCTTTACAAGCTGGGGGGAATGAGTTATCCAAAGAGGTAATTCTAAACAAAAAGTTAATTTGGTACTGCTATTCTGAAAGGCATGATCTGGAAATAGTTAGTCTATATGTCTGATGTTAACAGAATAATAGCATGAACATGCTTAAAGACATAACAATAAATTTTTGCTGGTTTTACTGTAAGTGCCCCCTGAGAAGGATGGATCCTATTAAAAGGAACACTAGTCAGCAGCTGAGCATCTTGGGAATAGTCAATGGGGATAGCTGCTGTTCGTAATAAAGGGCAAGGAATCTGAAGCCCCAGAGGAAAGAAGAGGGTGGGGAGAAATGAAAAGAAGTTGGGAAGCACAAGTACCATAAGAAGCTACCGAACGGAGGATAGCCAAATGCACTTTTAAGAACAGGACTTCCTATGGACAATTTTCAGATAACTTGCCTCTAATGTGTGCTTTTCACTCTGCCTGCTCCCGCCAACATTTCTATCAAGTCGGCTTTGTACACGCGTATATTTAATAATATATAAGCCATTTCTGTTTTCATTTTTTAAAATATTTTATAATGAAAAATTTCAAGCATAATCACATGTTAGGGAATGGTATAAGCCATTATATATGAGTCTTTTTAATTTTGGGGTATCAGAAGAACAAGGCTGAGTCCAGACATGCGGTGAATATAAGATGAAGGAACAGCTGAAAGACACAGGAAATCAATGAAACTAGAATGATCATAGACACTGAATCCCTTGAGAAGCTGTATAAACATAGAGGTGGGCTTCAGAATTCTGTAGGGTATGGAATAAAATATCAATCCAAGTGTATGTATATCTTAGGAGTCTGGAAGGCCCTGATACCTAAGTTAGATAAGTAAACATAAACTTCTCTCTGTATTGATGGATCACACAATAACCAGTAAACTTTGAGCCTAGTTTTCCCTTACTCTCCCTGGCTCTGTAAATAGGCAGAAAGTAGATGTGGTGGGGGGGGAGATGTATGGAAAAGTGGTTGTATATCTAGAAAAAATATTTCTTAGATGTAGACTAGAAAAACAAGACCTTATTTTTTGGTATGTAGCCTGAGGTACTTGTTCTGAATTCCTTCTGAACTACTTGTGTTATTTTCTGAATGGATAAAAGTTTCTATTTCTGGGGAAGGCAATATTTGCACAAGTGAAAGTCTAGCTCCTGGACATTTAATAATTATTTTCCCTTTCACTTGGACTTAAATATATGTAAGAAGAATAAGATGGAGATAAGATGGTTGTTTTACTTTATAATCTTGGTAAACTTCTTTCAGAATATAAAGGAAAAATACCTCCATTCTCAAGATTATCAAGGAGAATTATGACTGAATATGCTTTAGTCCACAGCTTTGGTATTGGTATTGATATTTCTTTAGGAGTGCCAGTAATAGATGTGCCCAAATTAGTAAGGACTCTAGGTATAGACCTCACACTAGGAGGAATTACAAAAATGAAATATTCTTCCTTGAAAAGCATTTATTTGGGAAAAATACATTAAATTAGAAAATATTTCAGGGGTGGCGGGGTGTCTCAGTTGGTTAAACGTCCAGCTGCGGCTCAGGTCATGATCTCATGGTTCATGGGTTCGAGCCCTGTGTCGGGCTCTGTGCTGACAGCCAGCTCAGAGCCTGGAACCTGTTTCCAATTCTGTGTCTCCCTGTCTTTCTGACCCTCCCCTGCTCACGGTATCTCTCTCTGTCTCTCTCAGAAATAAATTTAAAAAAAAAATTTTTAAAAGAAAATATTTATTTGATATCTTTGCTCCATTTTCCTGATCATTTGTAAATTATATATTAATAATAGAAGTGGCTGTTTCTAAACTGGGAAATGAAAGAAAAGAAAAGTAAGGAAAAGAAAAGAAAAATAATTGACCCAAAGAAGTCATAAATACACAAATAAAGTTCCAAATTTGTTTCAACTTTTCAAATGGAGAGTTATTTAATTTGAGTGACAATAATTTGTAGCCATATCTGGAATTCCCCAACTTTTTCCTATTTTCAAGCTTCTATTTCTCTTACTTTTAAATGAAAAGGTGTGATGTCTTGAAACTATTGCTATCAAATCTGGGCTTGTTAAACAAATTCTCAGGAAGTTCAGGATCTCTTGGATGATCTCAAAAAGCAGAAAGAAATTTCACAACCTGGTAATACTTAATATTTACCTGAATGGACTTAATTTTAATGTGTCACCTCTGACACAACCATATGGGTTGATTATATCCTTCTTCTACTATATTCTTGGTCACTTTTGAGGTTCACAATAAGATTTATGCTGAGAAGACCTCCCTTTCTTCTTAACACCTTGCACAAAATTTCTCATATCATTCTCTGTTAATTTATTAGCCTTATATATATTGACACTTCAATCTCTGAAATTAAGTAAGGAAGTAAGACCCATGCTTCTTAGAAAATGGA
Organism: Crocuta crocuta; assembly: GCF_008692635.1. NCBI lineage: Eukaryota > Metazoa > Chordata > Mammalia > Carnivora > Hyaenidae > Crocuta > Crocuta crocuta. The sequence continues at coordinate 996,415 of NW_027530499.1, forward strand.
TTCGTCAAATTCCACGATTTTAGCTTACTATTAATTTAATCTGCCATTTTTGTGATTTGTTTTCAAAGAATGACTTCAGTCCTGTATATAGTATCCTAAGTATAAGAAAAAAAATTGAGTGTATTATTTATGGATCAAGTCTTTCAACCATTTTCAATTGTCTTTCAATCATTTTCACAATCTGGAAAATTTTGAAATAAAGACTTTTCTGAATTCATCTACTTTAGACTGGATGTAATAAAAAGGTGAAATACACAATCCTTGCATTTTAAATCTAGACATTGACTTCAAGCTTTCACAGGTTGACACCTACATGCTGTGTACATTTCTAGTGAGCTTTTTTGCTTATAAAAGTAAGGTAACTTGGTAAAGGTAAAGAGTAAAAATAAATTTACTTCTCTTTTTGATATTACAATTGATACTTTCTCTTACCTTAATATTTCTCTTACCCTGTTTAGTAGAAAGTCCTCTACCTCAAATTACCTTGTGGATAGAGAAATAGTGTGCTGATTTGTTCTTCCTTTAGTTAATCTTTGGGACTGCCATACACTTTTAGGTGGCCCACCATGTATTGGCATTCTTGGTCCAGAAGTTAGGTCATTCTTGGTCTGGCAGTAATTTGTGGGGATGTAGTAGGAATCAAAGAGATCATTTTCCTCTGAGTTTCATGCTCAGCCCTTAGCCACTCCACACTTGTGTGAGCCTCCCTCCAGGAGGCACAGCTTTTTAGCTGCAGTGCAGATCCTTGTCTAGGCTAGGGGAGTTTTCCTCAAAGTCATACTCAGAAAAGGGGACTACAAGCTTGTATTCTCTGGATTACATCCTTTAGTTTAAATTTGCAGCTTTTTTCTAATGATTTGTTTGTTTGTTTGGTTGGTTGGTTTTGAGAAAGAGAGTGTGAATGGGGAAAGAGCAGAGACAGAGGGAAACACAGAATCTGAAGCAGGCCCCAGGATTTGAGATGTTAGCACAGAGCCCTATGCAGGCTCCAACCAGAAACCACGAGATCACGACCTGAGCCGAAGTCCGATGCTTAATGGACTGAGCCACCCAGGCACCCCTATTGTTTCTCTTTTTTAAATGTTTATTTATTTTTGAGAGATTGAAAGGGGGTGGGGGCAGACAAAGGATCCAAAGCGGGTCTACGCTGAGGCAGAGATCCTGACGTGAGGCTTGAACACATGAAGCGTGAGATCATGGCTTGAGCTGAAGTCGAGCACTTAACAGACTGAGCCATGGAAGAGCCCTTGTGCCTGTATGAGGAGGAGATTTCAGCCTTAGCCACCTGCTCTGTGAAAACAGGACTTTCCCAGGAGAATCCAGGATCTGCATTAAGCTGTAGTCATCAACCTAAAGTCTTTTCTCCCTCATGGGGCCCTTTGTGACATTTCTGCCAATAAGTCTCTCATTGGGGATTATCCTGTCAGTCAGAAATTCTAAAAAGATTCAGTTGCAGAAGAACAGGCTTTAAGATCTCACTCCATTTGTTATCAACAGACTCCTCTTTTTGGGAAGCAGCTCTTTCTACTCAAGGACATAAGAAAGTCTAACCATTTCAAGGAAATAAAAAAAAAAACTTCTATCAATGTATACCTACTTGTCATTAACTTATGCACCCAAGATGGAACAGGCTTCTTCTCCCAGCAAGAAGGTATTCCAGGGTGACTTGTACTGTCTTCCTTTAGACAGAACTGGCAAGCAATTTTCAAAGATCAGTTCTGTTTGTTAAAATTTCACCTAACCAGATATTCTCCTCCAAAAATTAGAATAAATAGTAGCTATTTTTAAACATTTATTTATTATTGAGAGACAGAGCATGAGCATGGGAGGGGCAGAGAGGGAGGGAGACACAGAATCCGAAGCGGGCTCCAGGCTCTGAGCTGTCAGCACAGAGCCCAACGCGGGGCTCGAATTCACAAACTGCGAGGTCATGACCTGAGCCAGAGTCAGATGCTTAATGGACTGAACCACCCAGGTGCCCCAATAGTAGCTATTTTTAAGTGAGCACATTCTGTATGCTAACAGTTATATGCTATTTTACATAAATTATCTTATATAATCCTTAAAACAATCCTGTATGATGGATATTATTTTTTAATGTTTTTTATGTATTTCTCTGAGAGAGAGAGTGTGTGTAAGCAGAGGAGGGTCAGAGAGAGAGGGAGATACAGAATCTGAAGCAGACTCCAGGCTCTGAGCTAGCTGTCAGCACAGAGCCTGAAATGGGCCTCGAGCCCAGTAATCGTGATATCATGACCTGAGCCAAAGTTGGACGCTTAACCGACTGAGCCACCCAGGTGCCCCGATAGATATTATTTTATTTTTATTTTTGTCATTTTGAAGTGAAGACAATGAGACCAGAGAAATTAAGTAACTTGCTCAGAGTAACACAATTAGGATTTGAACAAGTCTGTCTGATTCAGCGGCCAGTGCTTTTTTCCCCACTACACATAACAAATGGGAAGACCATGTTGGAAAAACACATCTGATATGCACTTATAAGTAATTTCATACTATACTTCTAGTTGGGTTAAATTAATTGATATATTCATCCTTTCTAGAAGCCTTGGGGATAAAGTGATTCAGAAAGACAAGAGTTTCTGCCTTTAATCACATATAATCTGGTTGGGGAGATAGTCACATATGAAGAGAAAGAGCAGTGACAGAGATAATGGGGTAATTGTGAGCAAAGAGAAGGATCTGTCTGCCTGGGATGCCTGTACCCAACCTCACATATTCCCCAGGTCATATGGTATTTTTCTTATTACCTGAGAGGGGCCTTAAGCTGATTGGTTCAATCAAGTGGCCATATGCTTTCATCAGCTCTTCCTTGTTTTCTACTTTGCCTCTCCAGTTTGGGAGATTGCCTGCCATAGTTCTAATGATGTTAGATTGATTCTTGGAAGGTCTATTGCCATTTCTGGCTATACTGTTACCTCTAGATATTGAAAGTATATTGCCCTTAGAGGAAAAGTTGTAAGGACATGTTTTTGTGGGTAAGGGTACAAAAAGAAGAGTGCTAAGAGAAGGGTATAAAAAATGGCTCACCTGCCTTCCCCAAAAGATCAAATTCAATATCTCTGAGAATTAGAACATATTTCAGTGTGCGTGATTGAGTAATGACAGTGTCTGCAACCCATACTAATTACAGTCTGTAAGAAATAATACAATTTGTATCTTAAAATACACTTAATGGGAATTACCTTAAAAATACATTCCATTTGTAATTTCTTCAGTTTTTAGTTTCAGAGTTTTGGACCTTATATACAAAATACTGTGTTGCCATTTCTGACTATTGAAAGGCCACATTAATGATGATTTTCAGTCTAAATATTATCATTAAAATGCTTCAGGTTTCTGCTATAAATAATTGAGTTTAAGACAATCATAGAATCTGATGAAAAAAGAATTTGAAATGCAGCCAATTCAATACATTGACCTCATATATATTTTAAAATTAGAGAAAAAGTTGTTTTTTAAAAACAAATTGACTGTTTTTATATTTCCAGCCCTCTTGCTGGTGCGTTGCAGGATGACTTTGTGTGAAATGTTGTGTCTATTTTGGAGTTTGATGCCTCTTCATGGACTCTTTCTTAACCCAGAGTGCCGGCTGTAGCATTTCTTCTTCTTTTTCTGCTGATAGAGTCTTTCCACTCAAATTAAGTTATCCAGTCTTTGTCACCTGCTAGAAAAGTTTGTCTGCTGGGAAAGAAGGCCAGGACTCTGCCCAAGTCTGCTAGTCCTGACACTGTTTCACAGAGCCATCTTCATCCTGTGTTTAAATTGTTGCTGCTTTTCCTACTTTTTCCCTTCCTATATCTTTTGCAGTTGAAATTGATTTTTACTGCCTTGGCTGCCCCGTTGAAGGGAGGCTTTTTTAATGTTATAGGTGGAAAATCATTGGGAAAAACAGGTATGCTAAGGAGTCTTTCTATGCCTTATTAATTGCATATCATCATAATAACAGCTTTTGAGTGGAATGTCCATACCAGAGAGTGAAGAAACACACTGACCTTGTAGCCCATGACTTCAGATTCGTTGGCTAGTGGTCTTACAGGTTCCCAGCCCAGAGAAAGCTGAGAGCCTTGCTGTTCCCACCTGAGATTGCTAGGTGCTTGAGTAGGGGCTGCAAAATAAAAAGTGAAAGTGAACTGACAAGGAGTCTTAAATACATTTCTTCTCTTAAATCTTTGTATTTCAATCTTTTCTTGTGTTTAGTAGTTGGCTGACACCATAGGCTTCTTTCCAGCTGGAGTAAGATAAGGAAGGTTTTTGCTCCAGGACTGTCATTTTAATAGCTACTCTACTGAGCTTTTGAACTGGAAACCCTTTCTCTTCTTACTGTGTCAAAATCACTTGGCCTTGTTTCACAGGAAGATAACCTTTATCTACTGTGAATGCAAAATTTTCTGAGCTAGTTTTGGAATTCAAATCTAAGCATTGAGGCGAGACTAAGAATCAAAACTCCCCTTCAACTCTCTTTGTTATGTACCTCACATCGCTTTCAGAAATGTTACAAGTTGTATCCCTTTTGTCTGAAACAAACAAAGAACCCAGGTCACTTACGGGATTTCTTGGTGGTTGCACTCACTTCACTGCTAGGTGGCCCATATCCAGCTCCATTATAAGCCCTCACTGTGAAGTGATATAAAGTATTTCCTTCTAATCCTGTCAGAATGACAGATGACTCATTCCCTCTAGTTTTGACTGTTTCTGCTGCATCTTCTTTTTCCATGTCTTTCCGATAACCAACCTGTCAACAAATTATTACATGACAGATTAATTCTGAAGTTTCTCCTATGATTTTGTTTTATTTTATGTTTATGTTTTCTTATACCCCTAAGAAATCACTCTTGTATCATCCCATTAACAGGTACTACTAATGAGGCAAAAATCAGTCTTAGTCATTGCCTGATCTGTGTCTGTGTGCAGGCTCAATAAAGCCCCAAGAGATGCTATCTTCTAGCTTGGTAGCATAAAATGCGTGGGAACAGCCAAAAACACATCTTAACATTAAGTAAAAAAAATCATTCAGAGAAACTGAAGAAGTGCCCTTCTCTCATAGGTTATCAGAACTTTTTACCTTTCGAAGCCATGGGACTTTGAATGAATTAATTGAGAAAGCGACATGAACAATATTTCCTTCTGGGCCCACATAAATGAGTCTTACAAGCTGTATGTATTTAATAGAGAAGAAGTGACAGAGAACACTCATGATACCCGAGAGTGGTTTAAATGTAGACAAATCACATTGCTAGGATCTGGGAGGGAGGCAGAAATGAACCTCTGCGTCAAAGCACAATTTGTGCATTGAGTTGATCTTTCCTGATTATAAGCTCATAGTGGCCACTTTTGTACCAAACTTCATCCCTTTGTGAGTTTAATTGTCTTGTCTTTGTATACCTAAAGTTTAACACTGTTTCAGACCTTGGAGTATAACCATGTAGAAGTAGATAAAAGAGTAGCAGTTTTTATTTCTCTACTTACTTACTATGGTAAAAGTAATGGAACAGTAGTGCTTTTTTCTCCCCAACTAATTACTATGGTGAAAGAAGTAGATCACTGTACCCATTTCACCTTATTGAAATGCTTTGTCTACTGTAGAGGCTAGAAAGCCAAACACCATATTTTCCAGATGTTCTTTCAGCTAAGGGTGATGCCATACATTTGGGGCAGTAAGGGGTTTGTTATTTGAAATATTCTGGAGCATGCCAAAGGCTACCATGTCCAGCTGTAACCATAGGAAGTCATTATAGACTCTTATCTCTGAGGAAAAAACATTTTAGTCACCACATCAAATTAAAACGTCTCTACAAGCCTAAGTGCTGTATGAAGGCAAGAGGAATAAGAAATGGGTAGAGGAGGAAGTTATAAATTGTAACTGCAATTTTATGAAATGAAGACTATAATAGCCATACTTTCTTTCATGTGCTGTTTTGTATATACATATTAAATGACTTGGGCCCCTTTTCTCTTGTGACATTTTATATAGTGTTGCGGGTAGGTAACTTTCTAATGTAGTTCATTAGAGGAAGAATAAACTTTCACCCTGACGTGGACAGATTTGTGTCTTCTGTTTAGGGAAAAGGCATGTACATTTTCATTTGTAAAAGCTATATTTGTTAGGGCATGCAGCTGGGTCAGTCAGTTAAGTGTCTGACTTTGGCTTAGGTCATGATCTCACAGTTTGAGTTTGAGCCCTGCATGGGCCACTGTTCTGACAGCACAGAGCCTGTGTTGGAGTCTCTCTCTCCCTCTCTCTCTCTGCCCCTCCCTGGCTTGCACTCTCTCTCTAAAAAATAAATAAATAAACATTAAAAAAATTTAAAAGCGATATTTGTACCATATCAGTATGGAACATGGTTGTTGCTCATCGTTACTTTTGAGGGTTGTTGAATGCGAAAAATGATGTGTTTGCATGTTGAATAACCAAAGGGATATGGCACATTAGTGTTCAACATCCATTTCCTCTCATTCCAGTTGTCTTTCTGTAATGGAGAGTATGGAGAGCTAAAACTCTTATTTTTACAACTCCTTCACAGTTAGGATTCAATGTGTTTTAGCTTCAACCAGTCAGATGAATATGCCTGACATTTGAAAATAAAAGTGAGATGGAGATTGAACTTCTGCCTCTGTTTTTCTGCTGGTAAGCACATTGATGGAGTCATTATTTTTCCTCCACTCCCTGACTATCAAGGCAGTATTAATAAGTGACTCATTGTCTAACCATCAGCTTTGTAAGAGTCAAGAAGCAGGACACAGGATGTCCATTTTGTTGGTACAAATCTTAGTTGCCATGGTTGTGGATTCTGGAATCGGTAACAATAGCAGAGCTCTCCAGGTCACAGCAGCTTCCTGAATGTAGCACCATCCTGATTATAGTGGCTTTCTTGACCATGGTAGTGGAGTGTGCCTCTGGGGCTGGTGGCTTAAAGACATCTTCCTTTGTGTTGATTCTATAATTAGATTTTAAGAGTCATTCTTGGTCTTTCCAGTCACCCTGGAGTCTATTAATTTAACTTGATAAGTTAGTAAAACATTTAGTAACTATAATAACATACTTCTTAAATAAACTATTGAGAGTAGTTTAGTTCTTTGGGGTTAAACCCTGTTTGAGATATCTACACAGGTCTCATATACCTATGTTTATATCTATTTTTTAAGCCTAAAAGGATAATCATATTCTTATTTTTCATTTCTGTCTCTTCACAGATTTGAACTGACTGAACTTCAAATATCTGTTTGATTAAAGCTATTTGATTAAAGCTGGAATCTTCCAAAATTCTATCTTTTATATGATGATGGACTCATTATTCCTAATTCTGAGAGCCAGTTATCTTGTGTGGTCTTTGAGAATATTTTAACTGAATAAATCTAAGTTATTTTCAAACTATAAAACTGGCTGAGATATTGTTGGATGAACAGACACATATCTTTCCTTTCCAGTGATATATCTGATTCCCACTTTTCTATTTTAATTTACTTTCATTGGTTAGATTATTTTAAATTAATTAAATATATGTATTTGAGGGAGATGAGTATGATTAAATTCAACAAATTTTGATACATATTTGATATAAATTTCAACTATAAATTTTGGACTTCTAAATATTGAATGTTTAAGGTAATGATGAATCACCCTAAAATTAAACATCCTAAGTGACAGATAAAATGTTTCTTAAGTAACTGAATGTGAAAAAAATAGAAATCTTTATTGCACCAGCAAAATTTAGAGTGTATTCCAAAGTGTGCTTCAAATAAAAACTGTCCTTGTTGAAAAAAATAATAACTTTAACTGAGAGTACTTGTTTAAAACAAAGCATATCAGAGGGGAGGGAGGGGTGGATGGGTGAAATAAATGAAGGGGATTAAGAGTACACTTATCTTGAAGACTCTTGAGTAATGTATACAATTGGTGAATCACTGTACTGTACACCTGAAACTAATAAAACACTGTATGTTAACTATACTAGATTTAAAATTTTTAAAACCTAAAAAAAAGCAATAAAAAATAAAACCTATAGAGAAATCTCAATTTCTAGCACACATTCTCTTTCTAGAAAGCATTTAAAAAGAATAAGAGGAGTTATTACTTTCACAGTGAAATAATAATTAGTTTTCTTTCTTTCTTTATTTTTTGATAGGAAAGAGGACAAAACAAAAACAAAAAATATCTGGAGTTTACCATAATGCTTCTCTCATGATTCTTAAATTAGAGTTGAGGTAATGTATATTCACAAGTCACACATGCCTTCCTAGGTTGAAGTTTCTTTATTTGATTTCTTTCCCCATGATTCATTTTTCACCCTGATGATAGATTTCATCAACTAATAAAACTTGAACTCCAAATGAGATCACTTGAAACGTTAGGTTAAAAGGGTTTAAAAAAGATAAAAATGTCCCAAACTGGAAATAAAGATAATCAACTATTTTGTCAACTTCAGATAATTATCTTTTGTGTGTGTCTATGTATCTCTTCCTATGTTTTCATTACATATGTTTAATATAATTATATACCTATAACTGTATGTCCTACTTTTATCTTCTAATATTATGGCTACATATACATATTTTCTGTTTTTTTTCAAAGTAATATTCTGTCATATGTCTGTGTAAAAATATTATTATTTAAAAAAATGGTGACAGACTCCACCAGAAGCCTACTAGAACTGATCCATTGGATTCAGTAAAATTGCAGGGTACAAAATCAATGTACAGAAATTGGTTGCATTTTATACACCAATAATGAAGCAACAGAAAGAGAAATCAAGAAACTGATCCCATTCACAATTGCACAAAAAACACATAAGATACCTAGGAATAAACCAAACCAAAGATATAAGAGATCTGTATGATGAAAACTATAGAAAACTTATGAAGGAAATTGAAGAAGACACAAAGAAATGGAAAAACATTCCATGCTTATGGATAGGAAGAATAAATATTGTTAAAATGTCATTACTACCCAAAGCAATCTACACATTCAATGCAATCCCAATCAAAACTGCACCAGCATTCTTCTCAATGCTAGAATGCTAGAACAAACTATCCTAAAATTTGTATGGAATCACAAAAGGCCCCAAATAGCCAAAGTAATATTGAAGATGAAAACCAAAACGGGAGATATCAAAATCCCAGACTTTAGCCTCTACTACAAAGCTGGAATCATCAAGACAGTATGGTATTGGCCCAAAAACAGACACATAGACCAATGGAATAGAATTGAGAACTCAGAATTGGACCCACAAATGTGTGGCCAACTAATCTTTGATAAAGCAGGAAAAAGTATCCAGTGGAAAAAAGACAGCCTCTTTAACAGATGGTGCTGGGAGAACTGGACAGCAACATGCAGAAGAATGAAACTAGATCACTTTCTCATGCCATACACAAAAATAAACTCAAAATGGATAAAGGTCCTGAATGTGAGACAGGAAACCATCAAAACCCTAGAGGAGAAAGCAGGAAACAACCTCCTTGACCTCAACCACAGCAATTTCTTACTTGACACATACTCAAAGACAAGGGAATCAAGAGTAAAAATGAACTACTGGGATCTCATCAAGATAAAAAGCTTCTGCAGGGCAAAGGAAACAATCAATAAAACTAATAGGCAACTGAGGGAATGGGAAAGGATACTCGCAAATGACAAATCAGATAAAGGGCTAGTATCCAAAATCTATAAGGAACTCACCAAACTCCACAATCAAAAAACAAACAATCCAGTGAAGAAATGGGCAGGAGACATGGAAAGACACTTCTCCAAAGAGGACATCCAGATGGCCAACAGACACATGAAATGAAGCTCAACGTCACTCATCTTCAGGTGAAATGCAGATCAAAACCACACTGAGGTACTACCTCATGCTGGTCAGAGTGGCTAAAATGAACAAATCAGGAGGCTGTAGATGCTGGTGAGGATGTGGAGAAATGGGCACCCTCCTACACTGTTGGTGGGAATGTAAACTAGTGCAGCCCCTCTGGAAAACAGTGTGGAGATTCCTCAAAACATTAACAATAGAACTCCCCCATGACCCAGCAATAGCTCTGATAGGAATTTACCCAAGGGATAGAGGAGTACTGACGCATAGGGGCACATGTACCCCAGTGTTCATAGCAACACTCTCAACAATAGCCAAAACATGAAAAGAGCCTAAGTGTCCATCAACCGACGAATGGATCAATGTGATTTATCTATACAATGGAATACTACATGGCAATGAGAAAGAATGAAATCTGGCCATTTGTAGCAACATGGATGGAACTTGAGGGTGTTATGTTGAATGAAATAAGTCAGGCAGAGAAAGACAGATACCATATTTTTTCACTTATAAGTGGATTAGGAGAAACCTAACAGAGGACCATGGGTGAGGAGAAAGGGAAAACATAGTTGTGGAGAAGGAGGAAAGCAAACGATGAGAGAGTCTTGAATGCTGAGAACTAAGGGCTGATGGGGGTGTAGGAGAGGGGAATTGGGGTGATGGGCAGGGAAGAGTGCACTTTTTGGGATGAGCACTGGGTGTTATATGGAAACCAACTTGACAATAAACTATGAAAGAAAGAAAATTTAAAAACACGTATAGAATATCTTTAAAACTTGAAAGAAATGTTTTGTTTTGTTTTGTTTTGTTTTTTTGAGAGAGAGAGTCTGCGAGCCGGTGGGGGCCAAGATTGAGGGAGAAAGAATCCTAAGCAAGCTCCACGCTGTCAGCATAGAGCCCAAAGAGGAGCTCAGAGTCACAAACCATGAAATCATGACCTGAGCTGAGATCAAGAGTCGGACACTTAACCAATTGAGCCACCCTGTGTACCAAATATTATTTAATCTTTGTCCTATTGTGGAACATTTGGGTAGCTTCCAACTGAGGCTCATTTTTTTTTTTTGTTTACAAATAGTTTATTGTCAAATTAGTTTCCACATAACACCCAGTGCTCATCCCCACAAGGGTCCTCCTCCACGCCCATTCCCCCTTCTCCCCACATCCATCAGTCCTCAGTTTTTGTCAGTATTCAAGAGTCCAACTGAGGCTCATTTAATCAGAGTATTGTCAGGAATGTCTTCATCTGTATTGTTTTCTGCATACTGGATTAATTCCCCAGAATAAAATCCCATACAGGCAATTATGGGGTCTAAAGATATGAAGTTGTTACGCTTTTTGATGCATAAAATGTCACACTCATTTTCAAATAGTTTATACAAATTTTCATTTCCAAAAAAAGCATATGAGTGTTAGAGATATACTATATTATTGTAAGCTCTAGGTAGATCATGGGTTTGGGGCCAGAAGGCCTATATTTGAAACTTACTTTTTTTTAATCTGTACGCTGACTATAATAGAACAAGTTTCATAACCACTTAATCTCTATATCCTTGTTTATAAAATAGGCAGAATACCACTTATCTCAGTTTTATGAATCTGTTTTAGACAGCTCTCTTATTTTCACTCAACTACTTGAAGTAATTTTTCTTGATGTTTTAATGTCTCTGATTATTGTTATTTGTAAGTCTATTAGTATCTTGTTTTTGAAATCCTTCATATTGTTTTGATTTTCTGATTTTGTCTCCCCAAAATTTTTATTTCAAATTATAATGACATATGATATTATTAGTAACAAATAATTATTATTATCTGAGTCAGCCAATATCTGTAAGAGTTTAGATTTGAACCTTAATTTACAGGATGGTTCTTCTTGGTAAATATCCATTTTTTGCCCAAAGTTGGCTCTCCAGGATAATTATAACAATTCAGATAGTATATTTGATTTTCTAATGTGATCGTTCTAAGATATTCATGTCACACACAACTCAATTCTCTTACATAAAGTTGCGGGACATAAAATCCATGATTTTTGCCATTGCAGTAGATGGTTACTGGGTAAATTGTGATTATATATAAAGTCAGTGTGGAAGTCTCTCTAATATATCTCTTCCTGATTTTTGCTACCTGTTAGATTTTAAAGATACAAGTTTTTTTTTCTTAGTTCCAGTAGTCACTTATTTCTACATCATTAATTGCACTCAGTAATCACTGCTCATTCAATACTATACTCATTGAATGTAATAAAGATAACTCCTTTTTGTGTTGATATTTAATGTTGCAAAAAGTAATTGATTTTTGCATCTTTGAAAGTAACATTCTTTCTTCTAGGGAATATAGAGGGGTTTTTTTTTGTTTATGCATATTGAAATGTAAGTATTTTACCAGGAAATGAATTATTAGATTATCAGTTAAATTATTCATTAAAATATTTTGAATATGTATTATTGACCAAAAACTGTGTCTGTAGGCAACTGGGATAATAGTGAGTCAAAAATATATTGAGATTGGAAAAGGACTAGAGTAGATACAGGAGAGTGGCTGGAAGGCATTGCCAGGCTCTGGGTAAGAAATAAGTATAGCCTAAAAAAGGGTTATATGGAGACATATGGGTTATGTGGAGACATGGTGCTAGTGGAGACACATATAGAGTCAAGAAATATTTAGAAGATAAAATCAACAGACTTCTGTGATAGTTATGTGCATGCCAAAGAAGGAGTTGTTAAGACTAATATTTCCTGAAACTGTGTGGGATATATTTTAGTTACTTTGATTTTGGACTGTTTCTTTATTTTGGGATTTTTCTTCTTAGTTGTTACTGCTTTTGCTCTATATATTCAGTCCTCTTAGCAGTTATCTGTTGCTTATGGACCAAATTGCTTTTGTCTTTCATGTCTGCCATCTTCTCTTTCACCTTAAAATTTCCTTATTCATTTACTTTGTATTTTGGAATAACTTCTCAAGTTTGTATTATGAAGCACTGATTTAGTAATATCAAATTTGCATTTTATTGCTTCTAATGAATATTTTATTTTAGTTACTTTAGTATTTATTTTGTTGCCTTCTCTTCATATTCTGGATCACTCTTTAAATTCAGAAGAAATATTTTCCTTTTTCTCATCAGTATCTAGACTCATGTTTAAAATTTTTCTTCTGATTTACAAGAAAATCTCTTATAGGGGAAAGAATTCATGTTGAACCTTTTAATTTGTTTCCTTCTTTCAGAAAAGTTTTTTTCTGCTTAATCATCCCTGGATCTTACCTAACAGATCTTTAATGGTGTTCTAAAAAGGAATTAAGGTTTATTTGAATGGGGAGACATTCAAATTCATCTCTAAACTGTATAATATAAACCAGTGGTCAATGTTGTAAAGGTAGATGCTAGAATTATCAGGGTTAGTACAAGCCTCCAGGGGTGTTCTCCAAGCAACACAAAGAAATCTACCCAGGCCTGAGCTGAGAGACAAAGCTTCATGTGTGTGACTGTAGTTTGTTTCACTGAAGAAAAAGATAAAGAAAGGGGAAGAAGCCCAGAGGCTATTTCATTGCTTGCTTGAACCTAGAAAATGGGATTTTGAGGCTGGGTCATTGCACAAAGATGAAAGGAAAGAAAAGCCTAGAAAATGCTACTACTATTTTTGTTTCATACCCCTCATTGGAACTGTAATAAGAATTTTCTTTTTTCTTATGGATTCATGGTTACTTTAAGAGATATCAAGAAAAGCTAGTTTTATGTGCTTCCATTCAATTCACTGTTGCTCCTAAATTCAGAAGTTGTAACTAATGTAAACTGAGAGTAAGGAGGCAGACATTCTAGACACTTCTAGCCTCCTTTCTCTACTAATTCAGAGAAATAGAAACACTATGACCTTTTCCTTAATAGTGCTTAAATTGCCTTTTATATTCTTCTTTTCTTATGTAACATCAATTTTAGCCATGTCCTTCTGACTGAGAACTTCAAAATCTTATATATGAGGAGCACACTTCCCACGGAAGATGAATTTGTTTCAGTCAGGAATGTCTCTGCTTGCCTCAATTTAGTTGATCTCCAGCTTCCTAATCTCCTGAGTTTAGCACTAGGTATAGTTATTAAATTGGCTATTCACAATCAATATTCTGAGATACACTGGCAGTCGGTCTTATTAGATTGCATACTTATTAGTTGCTTTGTGCCTAGCAGTAATTTTACTATAAAGGATGCAATTCAATGAATCAAGTAAGATAAATAAACAATGCTTAGTTAAACTTTTGAATATTTATGAGGCAGTTCAACAGTGATTAGAGGATATGAGGTGAGGAGGTTTAAAATGCAGCAAGAACATAACAATGGATATAATTTACTGAATAAATTTGTATTTATTTTTTCCTAGAAACAGAACTACTATCTAGAAAATATACTAAAGAATATTGGCTATAAATATAATTGAATTTGTTCTTAATGAATGTAGTTCAGTGTAGGTGTTTTACAAATGTTTGTTCCCTTCCCTTCTTTACTCAAATGTTCTAAAATACAGCATTTTGAATAAAGAAAATTCTGACAATATTTTATTATAACTAATGTGCTTAAATATGCTTTGTGAGATGAGCTGTAAGCATAATAGCCTCTTAATACATACTAATTAAAAGAAAGAACAAAGACTTTAATATGAAAGTTAATATTTTAGGTAGAGGAACATAAGTCTTTAAAAATATACTATGCATTTAACCATACTATATGGTTTCCTCTATATAAGGTACTAAGAATGCAAAGTTTGGAAATGTACAGTTTTAATATATGTATTAGAAAAGACAAAAAGCCAAAATACCCAAATAAACTAGAAAGAAGGATATGATAAACATAGGAGCAGTACTCGATGAACTGAAAAAAAGTGCATTCATTAGTTCATAATGGTTGAAGGTGCATGTTGAATATGTGGAAATTTACTATGCTTCTCTGTATATTTCACATAATTTTCATATTACAAAGTTAAAGAAAATTAATATAAATTAAAGACAAAGATCACCATCACAATAGAATCAAAACAATAAAATAGTGATAAATCTAAGAAAAAGTGTGTAAGACCTTCATTGATAAAGACCAAAGAAAACCTAAAAGAAAGCCAAGAGGGAACAATAATCATGGATTATGAGACTTAATATTGCAAGTGGATAATTCTCCCAAAATTGTCTATATAGACAGCTCTATTCACAATAGACCAAAACTGGAAACAGCCCTAATATCCATCAATGACTGAATGACACATAAATTGTGGGATACTCAATCAATGTAGTTTGAGAGAAAGCCTTTAACAATATGAATGAATCTTACCAATATAATGTTGAGTAAAAAATACAAGATATAAAAAGCTCCATATAATTTCAAAAACAGTGAAAACCAGTCAGAAGTGAAGATTTGGTTTTTGAGAGAGTATGAATGAGGAGAGTGACTGTAGTGGGGCACCTGGGTGCCTCAGTCAATTAAGCATCTGACTCTCAATTTCAGCTCGGGTCAAGATTTCATGGTTCGTGAGTTGAGCCCCACATCAGACTCTGCACTGACACTAGGGAGTCTGCTTGGGATGTTCTCTTCCATCTGTCTCTGCCTCCCCTCCCCACTCCTACCTTGTGTGTGCGCGCTCTCTCTCTCTCAAAAAAAAAAAAAAAAGAAAGAAAGAAAAAGCACAGTGACTATAGTCAACACAATGTGGGTCTCTAGCTTTTAGTAATGTTTTGTTTCACAACCTGGACTGTAGTTACAGAGGTATGTTTACTTAGTGGTAATTCATTGAATTGTACATTTATAATTTGTGCTCTTTCCTATATGCAGATTTAAAAATATTCGTTCTTTTTGTAAATAAAGTGTAAGTCATTCAGTAAATAGCAGTTAATTAGTAATAGACATTTTTATAATACTAATTATGTCTTTTGTAAAGCTTCCTTTTGTGTGTCTGTGTGTGTTGAGGCACTTTATAACATTTCTCAGTTTCTTAGTATAGTAACCAAGACCGTAACTGTATCTATCTGTGTTCAACACTCATTAAATTAGTACCTCTAGACAACAACCACATTGTCAGCTGTTAAAATATAAAACTCAAAACTCAACAAAAATGTTCCAGGTATTTGCAAAATTAAGTGAGTTGATGTCTATGTTTGTGGTTTCATCATTTGCATGGATGTTTTATGTGTACAAATGTGTGCTATATTACATAAAGTGAGACTGTGGATGGACATATGGTAAGCTTAGGATGGCTCAATTTAGGACCGAGAAAACTCCTGTTTAGAGGTGATACAGTAATTCACATTTCTATAGAAGAGGGGAAAATGGGAAATAAACTATGGTAAAGGATGTCATCAATATCATTTTGGTATTTTATGTGTATAAAACAATATATTCAGGCAAATATCCCAACCCATTCTTAAAAATAAGATTTTTATGTAAAAGGTTTAGTAAAAAATTGTGAGAAGTGGTTCAGATTAGAGAATTTTTTTCATGAAGCAATGTATCTAGAAGCAAATTTAACAGAAACACAGTATACTGATTTATTAATTACTCTCTAAGAACTCTATAGTTGCCTTTCAACAGGACAGAGAAAGGAACAATTTAAGTAACTGAATTGTTCCTTTTTCAATTTCTTATGATCTGCTGATTTTTGAAAATATAGTTTTAGTTAGCCTCCCAATCTGTGAAAATAACCCAAGAAAGAAATCTAATGATAGTGACATGAAAGCTATTTGATTTAAATTAAGACTGCAGAAAAAGAGTAGAGTAGATTTGGCATCTGTTTTTCTTTTTGCTGTTTAGTTTTGTTTTAATATTCATATTTTAGTCATAATAAAAAGCCAAAGAGAGTCCGTATAACAGCGGCTACCCACACACAATATGGAAGATAAAATAGCGTTTGTTTTAACCTTTTGGCGATTGGCTTCATTTTCGTTTCTTTTCCTCCTTTAACTTATATCTGAAACTCCATTTTTCGACACACACACACACACACACACACACGTACGCGCGCGCGCGCGTTCATTCTCTCCCACCGCCTGCTGTACAAAATAAAGGCAATCTGCCTGGCAAGAGTTATTGTAAGACAAGGGTAGGACTATGTGTTTTTATCTTATGCTCTGATGATTAGAAAGTCAGATCATAAAATATAGAACAACAACAATCTCATCCCTTCTCCTCTTACAAAAGCCCCCCTGCAACTTATTTTATAGAGCAAAACTCAACTGATGTCTTTTCAGTGCAATCTATAACTGAAAATGGCTGTAGTGAAATCTCTAGAATGAACTTCTTAGTTATGTATCCTCTGAAAGGTCTAAGATAAACGCATACAAGTGTTGAACATAGCACAAGAAAAAGGGTTGTTAGGGGTGCCTTTTAATGAGAATTGTAAAATGGGGCAAGTTGTTTTGTCTTTTGTTTCTCTTAATAATAAGCATCAAAAAGTTTGCAACTGAAATTGGGACACTGTGTACCCCTTTCTACAAAAATACGTTGTTGCTTATTATTGAAATGATTCTAACCATTAACAAGATACAAAAAATACAATTAATAATACTGTTAGAAAAAGGATACAAAAAAATACAAGTTCCATAAACTTGGTAATCGTGGGGGATTTTGTTTCACAGGGAGACTATACAACATAATATTTTTTTAATTTTTTAAAAAAGTTTTTTAATGTTTTATTTATTTCTGAGAGGGAGAGAGAGACAGAGAGAGAGAGCATGAGCAGGAGAGGGTCAGAGAGAGAGGGAGACACAGAATCTGAAACAGACTCCAGGCTCTGAGCTGGTTGTCAGCACAGAGCCTGACATGGGGCTTTAACCCACAAACCGTGAGATCATGACCTGAGCCGAAGTTGGACGCTTAACCAACTGAGCCATCCAGGCGCCCCAGCACAATATTTTTAAAAAATTATGTCCCCAAATTATTTTTATTTTATTCAGTAAATAAATCTTTTATTTTTATTTTTTATTTTATTCAAGAAAATTGAACACATTTTAGTGACAGATGTATGCTAGCACAAACAGAAACTGATACACATCTAGAGTACTGGCATGGGTTTATTCTCACTAATGTTTCTTGAGAGAATCAGGATGCTAAAGAATCCCTAGATAATCATGGGAATGGTAATTGTATTGTTCCAGTGTCGTTCTCTCTTTCTTTTGTTTATTTAAATTTCCCACAAACCATTCTTTAATATTAGATTATGGGATTTGTGAATGCAGGGATTAAATCTTATTAATTTTTGCATTTCCACTGCCTGGAACAGTGCCTGATACTTAATAAATGCTTCAGTGAAGGAATGAAAAAATGAACCATCCAACATTCCATTATCATACATTTTCCTTCATATTGCTTGATCTAAGAAAATCAGAGAAAAGATCAAATTTGGGCTTACCTTTCTTTATTCCCCCTTCTTGCCAGACTGGCTTCTGCTCTGATTTTGTATGCACATAAAAATCCTAGTTTTCTCAGAAAAGCTTGAGAGGCTCTGCTTTAGGATTCAAGCATTACCATTCATAAGACACTGATTGCTGGTGGATTCATAAATTCAAAATTGAACCTAATAATTTACTTGCATAGGCCAATGACAGGGATGACAATCCAGATGGGACAGTCATGGTTATTCATGAATCAAAGTTGTTCAATAAATATAGCCCAGTTTCAATTTTCAACCATGCTGCATGTCATAAACTAGAATTTCACGTATCTCAACGTCAGTGCTTTCTATAGTTAGTCTATGTAGCCATGAAATCTGAAGCAACTTCCATGTAGGTAACCAAAATTCCCAAAAGATTGTTCTAAGAGAACATCAGCAAAATTGTTCAAAATATTTGCAAAATACAATTAGATGGGTCAGTGTCTATATTTGTGATTTCATATTCATTCTTATTTCCTTAGACTGCCATTTTCCTGGTGAGGTAGTGCTAGACTTGTAGAAAGCAGTCTTAAAAGCTTCTTGAAAAGACAAGGCCACCTTTCTTCTTTTGATAGCAGAGTCCTAATCTAGTCTAACTGTCATATTTACAAATGCCCATGGGTGGGCCTACTTAGAAGTGAAAAGGGATAATATTACTAAAAGATCTTGAAGCTCCTTACCTTTAAAGTTTTTCTGGTGGGCTAGGGGATGTCATCATTCTGACCCTATGTTTATGTTTAGCTATTCCTACCATTTCAATTGGCATGACCATTCTACTAGATAAAGCAATTAGTAAATTTAATAATACAAATTAATTTGAATTGAATTAAGTGGATAATGTATTTGTCAGGGTTAAGTTCATTTGAGATGAACATAGTTTAAATAAAAATGCTTGGTTCATTATTTTTTAAAACAAGATGTAATAGAGGCTTCCTTGTAAAAGGCAAAAATGACAAATGTGAGTTGATTATTAACAGATGGTATCAAGGGAAATCTTCTATTGAGATTCTTGCAGCTGCTTTATAGGGCTGGCTGTATCAGAAAAAATATATTAAGACCAAATCATCAAGAATTAACAGATATATTCAGGACATTTCATTCAAAAGCATCAGAATACACATTCTTCTTGAGTGCACACCGAACATTCTCTAGAATAGATCACATACTGGGTCACAAATCAGCCCTCAACAAGTACAAAAATACAGAGATCATAACTTGCATATTTTCAGCTCACAACACTATGAAGCTTGAAATCAACTAGAAGAATAATTTTGCGAAGACCGTGAATGCTTGGAGAAAGGATGAGAGCCACATGATCCTCTCAATAGATGCTGAAAAAGCATTTGACAAATACAGCACAATTCTTGATAAAAACCCTCAAGAAGTAGGGATAGAAGGAACATACCTCAAGATCAGACAGGCCATATAGAAAAGAGGTATCAAGGAATAAATCCCATTTACAATTGCACTAAAAACCATAAAATACTTAGGAATAAACCTAACAAAAGAGGTGAGAAATCTATACACTGAAAACTATAGAAAGTTTATAAAAGAAACTGAAGAAGACACACACACATATGCACACACACACACATGCGCACACACACACACACACACACAAACAAATGGAGAAACATTCCATACTCATGCATTGGATGAACAAATATTGTTAAAATGTCAGTTTACCCAAAGCAATCTACATATTCAATGCAATCCCTATCAAAATAACACCAGCATTCTTCACAAAGCTAGAACAAATAATTCTAAAATGTGTATGGAACCAGAAAAGACCCTGAATAGCCAACACAATCCTGAAAAAGAAAACCAAAGCTGGAGGCATCATAATTCTGAACTTCAAGCTCTATTACAAAACTGTAATTATGAAGACAGTATAGTACTGGCACAAAAATAGACACATAGATCAATGAACAGAAAAGAGAATCCAGAAATGGACCCATAAATGTATGGCCAACTAATCTTTCACAAAGCAGGAAAGAATATCCAGTGGAAAAAAGACAGTCTTTTCAACAAATGGTGTTGAGAAAACTGGACAGCAACATGCAGAATGAAACTGAACCACTTTCTTACACCCCACACAAAAATAAACACCAAATGGATGAAAGACTTAAATGTAAGACAGGAAGCCATCAAAATCCTAGAGGAGAAAACAGACAACAACCTCCTTGACCTTGGCCACAGCAAGTTCCTACTAGACTCGTCTCTGGAGCCAAGGGAAACAAAAGCAAAAATGAACTATTGAGATCTCAAGATAAAAAGCTTCTGCACAGTGAAAGAAACAATCAACAGAACTACAGGGCAATCAACAGAATGGGAGAAGATATTTGCAAATGACATATCAGATAAAGGGTTAGTATTTTGAATCTATAAAGAACCTACCAAACTCAACACCCAAAAAACAATCTAGTGAAGAAATGGGTAGAAGACACTTTTCCAAAGACATCCAGATGGCCAACAGACACATGAAAAGGTGCTGCACATCACTCATCATCAGGGAAATACAAATCAAAATCACAATGAGATACGACCTCATACCTCTCAGAATAGCTAAAATTAACAAGTAGGAAATATCAGATGTTTGGCGAAGATGTGGAGAAAGAGGAATCTTTTTGCGCTGCTGGTGGGAATGCAAACTGGTGAAGCCACTCTGGAAAATAGTATGAAGTTCCTCAAAAAATTAAAATAGAACTACCCTATGACCCAGCAATTATACTACTAGGTATTTACCCAAAGGATACAAAAATGCTGATTTGAAGGGGCACATGCACCACAATATTTATAGCAGCATTATTGACAATAGCCTAAGTATGGAAAGAACCCAAATGTCCATCGACTGATGATTGAATAATAAAGATGATGTGTTATATATATATTATATATATATGTATATATGATGGAATATTACTCCGTGATCAAAAAGAATGAAATTTTGCTATTTGCAACAACGTGGATGAAACTAGAGTGCATTGTGCTAAGCCAAATAAGTCAGTCAGAGAAAGATAAATATCATATGATTTCACTCATGTGGAATTTAAAAAGCAAAACAGATAAACCTAGGGAAAGAGAAGCAAAAATAAGATAAAAACAGAGAGGGAGATAAGCCATCAGAGGTTCTTAAATACAGAGAACTGAGGGTTGCTGGCAGGGTGTTGGGTGGGAGGAAGGGCTAAGGGGCATTAAGGAGGACACTTGTTGGGAGGAGCACTGGGTGTTATATGTTAGTGATGAATCATTAAATTATATTTCTGAAATCATTATCACAACTTATATTAACTAACTTGGATTTAGATTTTAAAAAAAGATCAAGTCATCAAGTAAAAGGAGCTACATGGAATTTATGTCAAGACATCAGGTTGGGATTAAAAAACAAATGCCAAAAAACAGAAACAAAAGAAAGAGAGTCTTTCTTGCTAGAGTGTGAGCTTCATAAGGCAGGGACACTGTCTATTTAACTTATTGTTTTATCCCACGCATTTCACCAAAACATATTAGACATTCAATAAACATTAGGTGAATAAATAAATGAGATTCGGATGAAACGTACAGACAGTCAGATTAGGGAGTACGAGATCCGTATTTGACTGCCAATCCAGGTCACAGAGTCAGGCTGCAAGTCAACTGAGGACCAGAGTGAGAATGAGAGAGAGAAAGCACAATGAGAGGGATTTGGGTCAGGGAAATAAAATAAGGAGGATATAAGAGCCATAAGGACTTTACTTCTCTTGGTGAGGCCTATCTTTTGATGACTCTTGCTCAAGGATAGCATCCCATGATTAGTAAAGAAAATACAAAGGATTCAATGTCCTATAAGTCACCTACAGGTTTAAGTTTGATTATTCATTAAGGAAAATGCACTGAAGTGTTGTCATTACTATATGTTCTAGAGATACAGTTCATCAATATTAAAATTGTAGATAACAATATACTTGGCAAAAACTATATTCTTGAAGGAAATCTGTGCATATGACTCCAGAAATGATTTATTTTTTCTCATTTACCTCCCCTGTTATTCCTGGTATATCAAAGGGAACGTCCTACATAAAAGTCTTATCTTCACTTCTTTTAACTGCTTTTGTCTGAGGTGAAAATAGTTTTGTGCAGTAATTAATTAGACTCATGTCTTATAGTCTTTGAGTAGTGCAAAAACATATTCATGTCTGACCCTTAACCATTTTTGATACCAACTAAGTAGAGTTATGATTTTCACGTATATCAAAATATCTTGGTATCCTGACAAGACTTAGATGGTTCTACAGCAAATAAAGATTTTGCTGAATTAATAACTCTGAATAGAGGATTTTTTAAAAATCAGCTCTTTCAGTTTCTTTGACACCTGTCATGCCTCTCCTAAACTAATCTCTCCTTGCTAATCTCCTTGATGATTTTCCTCTTCAGTTAAACTTTGTATTTATTTATTTATTTATTTATTTATTTACTCGTTCATTCATTCATTCATTCATCATTAATTCATTTATTTTTCATTTATATTATTGAAGTATAATTGACATACAATGTTATATTAGTTATGGTGTACAATATATTGATTCAATAGCTCTATGCATTTTTCAATCCTCTCCATGATAAGTAGTCATCATACAACGGTATTACAATATTTTTTAGTATATTCCCTATGCTGTACTTTTCATCATTGTGACTTATTCATTTTATAACTGGAAGTTTGCACTTCTTAATGGCCTATCTATTTTACCCATCCCCCTAACCACTTCCCCTCTGGCAACCACCAGTTTGTTCTCTGTATTTAAGAGTCTGCTTTATTGTTTCTTTATTAGTTTTCTCTGTTTTCTAAATTCCACAATATAAGTGAAATCATATGGTGTACACACACACACACACACACACGCACTTGCATCCATTTATTGATTGACACTTGGATTTATTTAAGATCTTGACTATTGTAAATAATACTGCAATAATCATATGGTTGCATATTTTTTTTAAAGTGTTTTTGTTTTCCCAGGGTAAATACCTTGTAGTGGAATTGTTGAATAATATAGTATTTCTATGTTTAACTTTTTGAGAAACATCCATACTATTTTCCACAGTGATTGCACATGAGAATATACATTCCCATCAACAGTGCACGAGGATTCTCTTTTTTCCACATCCTCACCAACCCTTTTTATTTCTTTCTTATCTATAGCCATCTGACTGGTATGAGATGATAGCTCCTTTTGGTTTTGATTTGCATTTTCCTGATAATGAGTGATATTTAGCATCTTTTCATGTGTCTATTGGCCATCTGGATGACTTCTTTGGAATTGTCTATTCAGGTTCTCTGCTCATTTTTAAATGAAATTGTGTGTGTGTGCTGAATAAATTCTATATTTTAGACATTAATGCTTTATTAGGTATATTATTTCCAAATGATATAGATTCTCCCATTCCTTAGATTTTATTGTTATTGTGCTGATGGTTTTCTTTGCTGTGAAGAAGCCTTTATTTTGGTTTACTAATAACAGTTTATTTTTGCTTTTGTTTCCCTTTCTTGAGGAGACATATCTATGAATATGTTGCTAAGGATGATGTCTAAGAGAATACCACCTATGTATTCTTTTAGCGATTTTATGGTTTCAGGTCTCATATTTAGGTCTTTAATCCATTTTGAGTTCATTTTTGTGTATGGCTAAGAAAATGATGCAGCTTAATTTTTTTTTTTTTACATGTAGCTGTCTGGTTTTATGTATTTCTCCCATTGCATAATCTTCTCCTTTGTTGTAGATTTATTAACTATATATGTGTGGGCTTATTTCTGCATTCTCTGCCCTGTGTGATTGATCTATATATCTATTTTTGTACCAGGACCATACTCTTTTGATTACTACAGCCTTGTAGTACATCTTGAAATGTGGGAATGTGATACCTCCAGCTTTGTACTTTTTTTCTGAAGATTGCTTGGCTATTTGAGGTCTTTTGTGGTTCCATATAATTTTTAAGATTATTTTTTCTAGTTCTGTAAAATATGTTGTTGGTATTTTGACAGGGATTTCATAGAATGTGAAGATTGCTCTGAGTAGTGTGGACATTTTAATGATATTAATTCTTACAATCCATGAACATGGTATAACCTTCCACTTGTTTATGTTGTCTTCAATTTCTTTCATCAATGTTTTATAGTTTTCAGAGTATGGGTCTTTCACATACTTTTCAAAATTTATTCCTAGGTAATTTATTATTTTGGTGCAATTGTGATATTGTTTCCTTAATTTCTCTTTCTGTTATTACTTCATTTTTAGGGTATAGAAGTGCAACGTTTTCTATATATTAATTTTGTATCTTACAATGTTACTGAATGTATTTATTACTCATTTTTTAATGTTTATTTATTTTTGAAAGAGAAAGAGAGAAAGTGAGTGGGGAAGGTGCAGAGAGAGAGAGCGAGACATAGAATTCGAAGGAGGCTCCAGGATCTTAGTGGTCAACACAGTATCCGATGTGGGGTCTGAACTCATGAACTGTGAGATCATGACCTGAGCCAAAGTCGGATGCTTAACCAACTGATTCACCCAGGTACCTCTGAATTTATGTATTACTTCTAGTATTTTTTTGAGTTTTCAGTATGTGTATCATGTCGTCTGGAAATAGTGACAGTTTTGTTTCTTACCAATTTGAGTGACTTTTACTTATTTTGTTGTCTGATTACAGTGGCTAGGACCTCTAGTACAATGTTGAATAAAAGTGATGAGAGTGGACATCTTTGTCTTCCTCCCTATCTTAGAGGAAAAGCTTTCAGTTTTTCGCCATTGAGTGTAATGTTAGCTATGGGTTTGTCATAGATAGCCTTTAGTATGTTGAGGTATGTTCCCTCTAAGCCTACTTTGTTGAGTGTTTTTATCATGAATGGATGTTGTGTTTTGTCAAATGATTTTTCTGCATTTGTTGAAGTGATCACGTTTTTGAATCTTCCTTTTGATAATGTGATATACTACACTGATTGACTTGCTTATATCAAACCACCCTTAGAATCCTGAAATAAATCCCACTTGATCATGATGAATAATTTTTTAATTGCATTTTTATTTTGCAATTCAAAATAAAATTGAATATTTTATTTCACTAATATTTTTTGGAGTTTTTCATTTTTGTTCATCAGAATTATTGGCCTGTAACTTTTTTATAAAAGAGTTTTTTGTAGTGTCTTTGTCTGCTTTTAGTATCAAGGTAATGTTGACTGAATAGAATGCATCTGGAAAATTTCCCTTCTCTTCTAGTTTTTATAATAGTTTAAGAAGTAGAGGCATTAACTCTTCTTTAAAAGTGTAGAATTCACCTATGGGACCATCTGGTCCTGGACTTTTGTTGGGAGTATTTTGATTACTATTCAATTTCATTACTATTAATCAGTCTCTTCAAATTTTTTATTTCTTTGTATTTTGCTTCATTTCATTTTATTACTTTGTTTTATGTGCATCCAAGTTAGTTAACATATAGTACGATAATGGTTTCAGAAGCAGAA
This sequence comes from Crocuta crocuta, assembly GCF_008692635.1. NCBI lineage: Eukaryota > Metazoa > Chordata > Mammalia > Carnivora > Hyaenidae > Crocuta > Crocuta crocuta. The sequence continues at coordinate 1,022,121 of NW_027530499.1, forward strand.
TTTACTGATTCATCACTTACATATAACACCCAGTGTTCATCCCAATAAGTGCCTTCCTTAGTGTCCATCACCTATTTAGCCCATCCGCCCCACCCAACACTCCTCCAGCAACCTTCGCTTTGTTCTCTGTATTGAAGTCATTTATAGTTTGTCTCCCTCTCTGTTTTTATCTTATTTTTGCTTCATTTCCCCTATGTTCATCTGCTTTGTATCTTAAATTCCATATATGAGTGAAATCATATGATATTGGTCTTCCTCTGAATGACAGGTGCTTTTCAAACGTTGCTTCTGTGCTGGGTCTGAGTTAGTTAGTATGTTGTCTTGTTAACGGTGGGGACTTTGTTTCCTATCATTCTCCAGCTGTTCAGGTGTTAAGGCCACTGATTTTTAAAGCTCATGGTTTTAAGTTTCATTGGTTTTCAAAGCCGAATGGTATGGGGGCTCATATTCTCAGTGCAGGTCCCTAATGCTGGGAATGCCTGTGGTGGGGTCTGATCCTCTTGCTTCTCCATTCTTGTGGTGCCCCTCTTGTTTGTGATTAGCTGCATTGGTGCTTTGGTTCACAGCTGTGTCTTCACCTCTCCTATCCCTTTCAGTTGTGGTCTTTTCTCTAAGATTGGCTGAGGAAGGTCTGTTTTGCCAGCCTTTAGGTCATTGTCAGAGTTACCTGTACAAATGTAGCTGTTACATCATTGTGTCCTGGGGCGAGGTGAGCTTGGTATCCTCTTACTGTATGATTTTCCTTCCTTCCCACTAAACAAAATGTGGCGTATGCCAGGACACAGCTTAGCCCCTTCTCACTCCCTGTCTTATCATTTTCTTTCACCACCTCTGGAACATTTTTCCTTTAGGTGGTTTCATCTAGTAGCATGCCTTTAGATACCTCCTCTATGACTGCCACATTATTATTTATTTATTTTAAAATTTAAATCCAAGTTAGTTAATGTATAGTGCAATAAGAATTTCAGGAATAGATTTTAGTGATTTATCACTTGCATAGAACACGCAGTACTAATCCCAACAAGTGTCTTCTTAATGCCCAATGACCCTTGAGCCCTTCTCCCCACCCAACACCCCACCAGCAACTCTCAGTTTGTTCTCTATATTTAAAAATCTCTCATGGTTTGTCTTCCTCTCTGTTTTTATATACTTTTGCTTCCCTTTCCCTATGTTCATTTGTTTTATATCTTAAATTCCACATATGAGTGAAATCATATATTTGTTTTTCTCTGACTGACTGATTTCACTTAGCATAATGCATTCTAGTTCTATCCACATTATTGCAAATGGCAGGATTTCATTCTCTTTGATTCCCAGGTAATATTTCATTGTATATACATAAAACATCTTCTTAGCCATTTATCTATGACTGACACTTTAAAGTCTTCACTCTGATCTCTTAGACTCCAAACTCATATACAGAATTTCCTACCTGACTTATCCTCCAAAATCTCTAATAGGCATTGTTAAATTTAATTTGCTAAGATGAACTCTTAATTTCCCACCTTCAAATCTTTGTCTACTTTTCCAGTTTCTCCTTTTTTTGGTAAATGGCACCGCCATTCATTCATTTGACCAAACTAGTGATGTAGAAATCATTTCTATTCCCTTCATATCTGATCAGCAAATCTTGTCAGTCTTGTGTCTGAAATTCTTTACTTCTCTCTTACTCCACTTCTATGATCTTAGTCTGAGTCATCATCATTTCTTACTTTGATTATTGCAGGAGACTTCTATCTTCTTCTCCTGATCTTTTTTTTCTCTTCCTTTCATTCTTAATGTAAGAATATCCAAAGTGATGTTTTAAAAAAAAAGGTAAATCAGACATTGTCATTCCTTTCTGTAAATTGCCACAGTGGCTTTTCATTGCATGAAAGAAAATACAAATTCCATAACCCAGATATCCTTACATAATCTTGTCTCTGCCCCACAAGTTTACCACTTTTAATTCTATTCACACCATTTTTCACTAAGGTACAGTTAATCCACTTCCTTCTCTTCCTTAAAGGAATGAGGTGTGCTCTATCTTTCAACTTCTATATGTATCGTTATCTAAGTTTATTTTATCTGTTTATTTAATTTTAATTTATCCGCTCCTACTAAAATTCAACATTCATAAGAGCAGAATCTTTTCAATCTTATTCACATATTTCAATTCAGGAAAAATAACAGAGGTTAGCTGAAAACACTATCATTTTCAAAATTGTGCATAGTTAGCATCTTTACAGTAACTAGTTTTTTAAAAAAATGTTTTATTTATTTATTTCTGAGAGAGACAGAGAGAGAGAGAGAGAGAGAGAAAGAGAGGCAGCATGAGCAGGGGATGGTCAGAGAGAGAGGGAGACACAATCTGAAGCAAGCTCCAGGCTCTGAGCTAGCTGTCAGCACAGAGCCTGACATGGGGCTCGAACCCACAAACTGTGAGATCATGACCTGAGCCTGGTTAAGTCAGACACTTAACCAACTGAGCCACCCAAGCGCCCTAGTAACTAGCTTTTTCAAACACTTCAGGTAAAGTTGCATTTGTGGTTAGAAAATTATTTGTGGAACCGATGGGATAGGTATATAAGATTTGAAACAAATCCCATGACTTTGGTCACAGAAAAATACTTTATTGTCACCATGCTCAGAATTCAACCACTAGTAAATTCAGCTAGGATTCTGGTTGGGATAAAATAGAGGAGGGATGTAGTAGTGAGATAAAATATTAAACTTTAGGAAGCTGCTATATTTTAGTAATATTTAGTCAGTGAGATCCTTTAGTAAGTGGAAAAAAGAAAAAAGATGAGAAGGTGAGAGAGGTAAGTCCTAGGGTGGATAAGATAAAGGACAGAGGTAGAGTTTTCATTAAAGGTATAAAGATACAGATAAGAGAGATGGCAGAGATGCCGATTAAGACTTATTTATCTCATTTATTTTTAAATCCATATGCATTATCCAGTTATGAGATAGTATAAATTGAAAATAGTCTTTGGTGACGGTATTTTACTTATAATACTATATTTGGCCTCTGAATTATATAAAGTTTTCATTTTATAATTATAAAAAGTAAGTATACTTTTAATTTACAAATAAAAATATGTTGTTATTATTATTATTTATTTGGTAACAAGATAACTTTTTTCCCCTTAATTTTTATTATATCCTTTCTTCCACTGGTTTGGGGCTTTGTTTGTTCTTTTCCTTGCTCTTTTGTGTGTGGAGTTAGGTTGTTTGAGAATTTTCTTGTTTTGTGAGGTAGGCCTGTATTGCCATCAACTTCCCTCTTAGAACAGTTTTTGCTTCATCCCAAAGATTTTGGATCATTGTTTATTTTCAATTGTATCCATGTATTTTTTTATTTACTCTTGATTTCTTGGTTGACCCATTCATTGCTTAGTAGCAGCCTCCATATATTTATGTTCTTTCCAGGTTTTTTCTTGTGATTGATTTCTACTTCAATACCATTGTGGTCAGAAAAGGTGCAGGATATGATTTCAATCTTTTGAATTTATTGAAATTTCTTTTGTGACCTGTTCTAGAAACTTCTTTTTTGTGATCTGTTCTAGATTTGTACTTCAAAATGTGCAATTTGCTCTTTTGGGATGTAATATTCTGAATATATTTGTTAGATCCAACAGATCCAATGTGTCATTAAAAGTCACTGTTTATTGATTTACTGTCTGGATGATCTATCTATTGACGTACATGGGGTGTTAAAGTCCCCTACTACTATTGTATTACTGTCCATTTCTTCCTTTATGTCTGTTAATAGTTTCTTTATATGTTTAGGTGCTTCTGTGTTGAGTACATAAATATTTACAATTGTTATATCCTCTTGTTGGATTGTTCTCTTTATTAATATGTAATGTCCTTTTTTGATTCTTATTTTATTTATTTATTTATTTAGTTAGTTAGTTAGTTATTTAGTTAGTTAGTTATTAGCTTGTTTATTTTTTCAGAAAGAGAGAGAGGAGCAGGATAGGGACAGAGAGAAAGGGAGAGAGAGAAACCCAAGCAGACTCCATACCACACACCACCTGTGCAAAGCCTGCTGAGGGCCTCAACTGCAGGAATTGAGAGATCATGACCTGAGCTAAAATCAAGTCAGGTGCTCAACTGACTGAACCAACAGGCACCCTGATTCTTGTTTTAAAGTCTATATTGTCTGATAGAAGTATTGCTACCCCATCTTTCTTATTGCACCCCTTTGCATGGTATATATTTTTTCAGCCCATTACTTTCAATCTACATGTGTCTTTATGTCTAAAGTGAATCTACATATGCCTTAGTTCTGAAGTGAGTTTCTTCTGGGTAGCATATATATAGTTCTTGTTTTTTTGTTTTTTCAATCACTTTGATTGGAGCATTCAGTCCATTCACATTTAACATAATTGTTGAGAGGGTCACCTGGGTGGCTTAGTCAGTTGAGTGTCCGACTTCCACTCAGATCAGAGTCTCCCGATTTGTAGCTTTGAGCCCTACTTCAGGCTCTGTGCTGACAGTTCAGCCTTCCCTGCTCATGCTCTGTCTCTCTCACTCTATCAAAAATGAATAAACATTAAAATTTTAAAATAATTATTGAGAGGTATGTACGTATTGGTGTTTTATTATTTGTTTTCTGGTTGTTTTTGCAGTTCTTTCTGTTCCTTTCTCATGGTTTGATGGTTTTTTGTAGCGTTATGCTTGGATTTATTTCTCTTTATTTTTTGTGTATGTAGTGTAAGTTTTTTGATTTTACAAAATGCCATATTTTTAATCACAATTTATAAGGAGCTATAAAATGATACAAAGATTACTGTGCCTATGGATTCTGTGTTTCTAAGTATAAAAATAGTTGAAAGAATTTGTGTTAATTTATTTGAATTTAAATATGCAGTCATTGTGATGATTATTGCAGAATTTAGTTTATTCCTATTAACATTCTGTTCTTAAGTATATTCCAGATTTTTGAATATGTTTACATTTTAAATGAAATTGATTTAGCAAAAAATGTGCTCTGACACTTGTGTGTGTTACTAATGGGTGGTTTTGTTTTGATCGTCTGTCAAGCTTTGATCATGGCATTCCATAAAAGTCCTCTCACCAAGGTCATGTCACTAGGATTTCTGCAATGTCGTATCTACTTTGTAATCTCAGGCCTCATTTTTCTGAATTTCTCAGTAGCATATTACTCAGAAGAGCAATTATTTTCTTGGATTCTGAATTTCTTCATTGTCTTCCTTAGTTTTTTGGCCAGACTCCCTTTCTTTCTGAGTTCCAAATGGTCAGGCATCATAGGGCTCAATTCTGAAGCATCTTTTTCATCAACATTCAGTGATCTCAGCCAGTGTATACATAAAAAACCATTTATATATTGATGATTCCTTGGCCATCTCTACCCTTTCTCTTAACATAAGACCTACTTGACAGTGCTTTTTGGATATAAGAAGTCTCATAAAAGTAAACACATTTAAACCAGAATCCATAACTTTTTGCAGTAACACCCACTCTTCTTTCTGAGTACCTCATCTATGTGAATGATATTTTATTGACCCAGTTTCTTAGGTCAAAAAACTCTGGAATTATCTTTGATTTCTTTCATTTTTTAGTTCACTACCCAATTCATTTCCAAATCCCATCATATATCCATATAAAATATATCTTAAAAAGTCAATTTCTCACCAATTCCACTGTGACTGCTCTAGTCAAAAGGAATTTCTTTATTCCCTAGATTGGAACAATTGCCTTTATTCTCCCTGAGGTCTTGTCTAGAATCTATTCTCCATCCTCTAGATTAAGGGAGGCTTTAAAATATAAGTCAGATACTCACTTGACTCTTCCTGTTCAAAAATCTTTTAATGCCTTCTCCTCATACTTAGGATAAAATTCAGATGCCTTTCTATGGTTCACAACACCTTACATAACCTGGTCTTTGTCTTGGTGCTGTCTCCACCATTTTGATACCCAGCCCTCTCTGTTGTTCACTGCTATTTGACCCAGATTATTCCCTTCCTGTTCTTTGAACAATGCCAGTATGCTGTTACTGTAGAGATTTTGAATTTGCTGTTCCTTCTGCCTCTTTCTCTCTCATTCTGTCATGTTTCAACTCAAATGTCATAATCTCAGAAAGGGTGACTTTTCAAACCTTTATAAATAGCATACTCTTTGACTTTCTTCCTTCTTATCCAATTTGATTTTTCTACACAGTATTTATCATAATTGAAATTATGTCACGTATTTATTTGCTAATTTGTTTATTGCTTGCCTTCCTTACCTCAGTATTAAGCTTCATGAAGACAGAGACTTTATTTTGCTCATTGTTTTATCCCTAGCATCTAGTTCAGTGTCTGGTAGGTACTTAGTAAGTCTTCAATAAAGATTTGTTGGATGAATGAATGAATGATTTATACTTAGAAAGATAAGAACTATACACAGATATACATCTTACGTAACATTTGCAGAACTTCAAAAAGAGCTATTATTACAGGTGAGCTGCAGTGGGAACATGACTGTCACATAGGGAAAAAAAATAAGAGTGGCTGGCTGTGTGAGAGAAGCACCACTCGGAGTTGTGGGAATGTGGATCCCTCACTCTTCTGTTCACCAGTTATACATTGTGGCCTTTTAATAGCATGCACACTAAATGCTTTGATTCAGAGTTCTAGGTTAGTCTATACTTATGTAGTTGTTTTAGGCTGGACTCCCTAGAAGCAGAGCTTGAGACAGAGATATAAGTGAATGTGATTTATTTTGAGAGTATTTTCAGATAAATCTGTAAAGAAGGAAGAAAAGAAGGATAAAGGAGAGGGAACTGAGCAACAATGTGGCCTTAGGTAATCCAGCCTTGTCCTGACGCACACAGCAAAGGCACTGGATCATAAAATGCTCCATAAAGTTGTGTTTTCCTTGAGTCAAGAAACCAATGTCAGCCAGTCATTGGCTTTGGGTTGCTTAATTGTGGGAAGGGGATTCTTCAGGTAAAGCAGCACTACTGCGTGAAGGCAATTCTGAAAGGGGGAATCAGAGCAGCCAAAAACCACAGAAACTGGGAAATGTGTACTGTGCCCTGAAGGGTAACAGGGCAGGCTACCCCAGTGCCTTCTGTAGTGGAATTAGAAGTACAGATATTCACTCATTCAACAAGTATTTATTGTAGCTCTCATGGTCCAAAAACTGCCAGTTGCTGAGATTTTTTGGTGAATAAATATGGTCCTTGCAGCATGGGTAGGGAAACAAGGCGATATTAGTCAAATAAATATGTAATATGATATGGCTCATAGTGAATTATCACTTCAAATAATAAATCAAAGCAATATTATAGAAGCAAATCCATGATATTGCATAGATAATGATTTCTCATAAATTGTCCTTGTTATAACTCTTAAGAAAAAATTGTGTGAATTTTTTATCATAGTAATTATTATCCAATGCTAGTGGTATATTAATCAAATATTTCTCAGGCATAATTTTAAAACTCAGATATAATTTAAAAATCTGTTTTCAGTCTGAAACCATGTTGGTGTACAAGTCTTATACTTGACAATTATTTAAGTTTAAAGGGGTTGAATGCTAACTATTTTTCTGATTTTAGAAATTATCCCCCTAATCCCTATCCCTGACTAGCCAACACACGAAGTAGGGACCTTGTTTTTGTGGAATGTTCAAGTTCATAGACCGCCTGTAGTCCCCTAGTTCATGTGGAGGCTAAAACTTCATTGAAGTAATTGAAATGTTTTGAAATGTTCACCATTAAAAGGTTTGCATAATTGTGTTTGAAAATAGTAAATTTAAAGGGCAAAAAGTCATTTGAATGAGTATGTATAGATCACGGAGTCCAAGCAAATTTTGAGAAATCAGTATAGGAGGTAAGATCTGCCAAGACAATATAATAGGGAAACTTATACATTAATTTATTAGAAGAAAATACACAAAACATTTTTATCCTCAAAACATTGTTAACCACCAATAAATTGGATATCAGTAAATATCCACCTGTAGCTCCTGATTTTTATCTAATGGTCTATTCTCATCTCTTTAAAAAATTCTTTCCATGGTACTATGGAAACTACTATACTAAAAAATAAGTCAGCCAATGAACAACATGTCAGTAAAATAGGATGTTTCTTACTTTATTTGCCACAGAATAAAATTTAAAAAGAATATAATTCTGCTGAAGTGTCACCAAACTATTTCTTTTGGAGATTGAAGTGGGAGCAAAAATAACAAGGCTTATTTTCAATAATTCTGTTCATACCTCAAATCCCTGTGGTCTTCCTAGACTCTCTTTAATATGTTTCCATGCAACAAGAATCTCTGACACAGACACACTTGTAGCCTTGACATCTGTGGGAGCAGCACTGGGTTCTGTACAAAGGAAAATGGAAATAATAACTGTGATGCTAACAAGTTATGTCTATGAAAGCATCGCACCTGAATTTGTCAGGTGTTACTTCCTTCTACCTTTTTTTTGAAATGAAGTGTGGTAGCTGTGAAAAACACAAGATAAAAAGATGGTGTTTTTAGATTTCTTTATTTTGGTCAAGTCTCATCAATACTTTACCAATGACAAATGACAAATCTAGCAAGACAAACAAAGATCTTTATCCTTGGATTAACCAGGACATTTCTGGAGAAGCTAAATTGTCTGACTTAAATTGTCTGCCAGTCTAGCACAATGATCAAAAACATGGACTAGAGAATCAGGTGTGGATATTTTGTCTTGCTGTTGTCTTCTGTCTTCAAAAAAATTTTACCTTGAGGCAAGTTGCCCTTTCTTATGCTCCATTTCCCTTATCTGTAATATGTGCATATTAAGAGTACTTATCTCAAGAGATTTTTGAGGTTAGTTTAGATGGAATAATATATACAAAATATTTAGCACAGTGCTTGGCCCTTAAAGCATTCATTAACAAAATATCACTTGTTATTATTTTACTTTACTTTTTACCCTTGTAGACACAAATAGAGTCAAAATTTCATTAGTTTTGTTGTTGTTGTTCCAAACACAAAACTACGTTTCCATGATTGTATATAAAATATGATGTGAATTACGATATTTAAAAGGCATGCATTGACTTTTAAGATAGGTATGGACGGAAAAAGAAAGTCCCTGAAGGTCTCAGTTCTATTGCTCGAAGTATGTTTTCATTCATTCCTATGCTTAGTGACATTCTTCACTATTTTTTCCAAATACACCATATCTGACTGGCATCCATCAAGAAGTGCACTTTACTTGAGGTTGCACTGTATGTGAGTAACAGAATATTTTCAGCTTTGACATTGCTGAATCATAAATATTATGTCACAAACACGTTAAATGAAGTGGCAGAATAAAGGCCATATATTCGTTCAAACAGTTCTATACAAAGTTGATTTATAAAACCCCTGCTGCATAAAAATTGTAGAGACTTAAATACCAAACCTATATAACTGGTAAGAGTTTAGATTAATCTATTGAAAAAATTCTCTTTCTCTCTCTCTCCCTCTTTCTCCCTCTCTCTCTCTCTCTCTCTCTCTCTCTCCTTTAGAATCTGGGAACCATATGACAAAGTTGAGAGTTCTAATAAGATATTTAAAAGTCATTATTAGAGATATTAAAGGAATTATGACCATTTCTTGAGGTCTTTCTTTTTTTAATGGAAAGCAGTCACACATCTATCTGGAGAAACATTTACATTACTAATTGAAAAATATCAATCAAAAACATATACCCTTGTTACTGTAAAAGAAACCCATGAAAGAACTTTTCCAAAGATACATGTTTATACTGAGCAATGATTTTCTTTTGATAAGACTGTCATTAAAATATATGCTATAATTGTTTAATTCAAAGTGCTTTAGTAGATTCACATTAATCTTTACATAGGAGCTGACATTAATTCCAGCCATATTATAAATTGCAATTTCTCATTATGTCACCTTTTGAATATCTTTTATTATTTTCTTTGGCTCAAGGGTTTCCCTCATTCTATTTTCCAACTTCCTGGTATCTGTGCATCTACCTGATTTTTAAAAAATTCTGGGAAAATCTTCTATTTTCATTCTAGAATTTTGATCACCAGACTTGCAACAAAACTTTTTTCATTATAAGAATTAAAATTCTTGATTTTGCAAGTAAATGAAAGGAAATGCTTATGTTCTTATGGTGTGTGCAACTTGAGCTCCAGGATTTAAGATATGATGTATCTGACACACAGGTACACTTTGAGTATCGCTTGTTATTCACAAGCAGTTTTGCTTATCTTTTAAATGAATGCATTGCAGAGATTTGTGTGTCGCAGTCCTTCTTTAAGATTTTTTATTATTGAAGCAATTATACCTTTGTCAGAGAAGATTGCAAGGAGATCAATAATTTCAGAGGTACAAAATATGTGGTTGGGTGGAAGCCTTTCCATCTCTCCTTATCTCCAGAGAAAGAAATAATTTCTTTCTCAGCTTTCTGTAGCACTGCACAGGCTTAAGAACTTCTCAAATAGAAATAAGAAAGTTTTAAAAAATAAAGTTAAAAAAAGAAAAATATTCAGAACCTATTTCCTAAACAAACACCCCAATTTCTACTTAAAAGCTCTGAGGATTTTAACTCAGAATCAGATCCAAGCTGACATTTCATAAACGTATTCTTGGGGGCTAAATATTATAGCTGCATCTATGTGAATGAAGTAAATGCGTCAAATGAGAACTGAAGAGTAATTTTTCATTTAGAAACAAATAAAAATAGTAAACAGTATCAGAAACAAACCTATCCTGACCTAAATTAGAAATTTAAGAATGTAAAAAAACAAAAAACTGACCTCAATCAGTTTACTTCCAGAAGTTTCAGTATGTATTGTCATAGCTAGGTGAACATTTTCACAAGGATTGACAGGTCTTTCTGTAAACAAGAGTAACTATCACAAAACATGTGGTTTGAATAGGAACTAGCTGTTCTATTTGGACATCCCATTGTACCCAAATAATGGAAGGTGACTAGAAAGAATTTTAGACAGTCACTTGGATCAAAAGTCATATTTGGATGGTCAGTGAGTATTTAGTCGTATTTTGTAACCCCCAATAATATATTAATTTATTTAAACGTTTCATATACAAATAAGAATTTCTGGCTTTGGAAAAAAGTGGCGATACTAAGCCTGAATTCATGGGTGTTGATAGATGAGAGAATTAGCAGTTGCTCCCATTAGTCAGGGCAGACTCTTTTCAGTTTGCCAGAGTCCCTACCACTACCTATTATCTCACCCTGGGACTACTTCATTTATTTATATCTCTCACCTGACCTCTATAGGCTTTTGAGTTATGGACATATGTTTTAGATCCATGTTCTCATTTTGCAGATGAAAATGTGACCTTATACACAGGTTGATTTATCCAAACTCTGCTTCTAGATCTGAAGGAACACCAACTAGAACTCAGATATCAAGTAATCTTTCCTGTGTTGCTTTTAAATTGGCACCATGGCAGCAATTGACTCATTCTGTATTTCTTAGAGTCAGTTCTGAGGCACAAAAGAGATTTTAGAGGGAACATATATAGTTCATTTTCTTGCTGCTTAATTACTTCCAAATAACTAACAGAAGAAGAGACGGAATAAGATTAAAAGCAAACAATAACAACGGCAAATAGATGAGAGGAATAACCAAAGACAATAATAATTGTTGTTTGTTGAGGATTTCATAGTCTTACTCAAAATTCTTTACATGAACGAATTAATCTTTTCAGCAACCCTTCTATCACTATCATTATTATTTTTTTTTTTTGGGTTTGTTCTACTAGGCTTTTTTTTTTTTTTAATAGTTTATTGTCAAATTAGTTTCCACATAACACTCAGTGCTCATCCCCACAAGTGTCCTCCTCCATGCCCATCCCCCCTCCCCCCACATCCATCAGTCCTCAGTTTTTGTCAGCATTCAAAAGTCTCTCATGGTTTGCCTCTCTCCCTTTCCCCCACCATTTCCGCCCTTCTTCTCCCCCTTGTTCCTCCGTCAAGTTCCTCCCAATCCTCCTATACGTGCAAACATATGATATTTGTCCTTCTCTGCCTGACTTATTTCGCTCAGCATAACACCCTCAAGGTCCATCCATGTTGCTACACATGGCCAGATTTCACTGTTTCTCATTGCCATGTAGTATTCCATGGCATAGATAAACCACATCTTCTTGATCCTCAATTTTGTATCTGCAAAAATAATGATATCACTATCATTATTTTTGCAGATACAAAATTGAGGGGCAGAGAGTTAAGCAACTTGCCCAAAGTTACACAGCTGCTAGAGTGTGGAGAGGATTTGACAAGGCAATCCCAACTACCATGCTGTTCTGTTTCTGTGCACATACCTGTGTTTACACATCTAATGCTTTTCCCTGTGCTATTGCTTATTGCTCCTTGCTTTACTCCTTTACTCCTTGCTCCACCACACCTACTAACTTCTCTCAATATTGATGTTGGGGTCTCCACTAGGGCTCTCCACTTTAAGTCTTGTCAGAAGGCACCTAAATCTTTTTTTTTTAAACTCCACCCCAGGTTTACTATCACCTCCTTTTATTCCCATTCATGGAATTTTTTATAAAGTTGAACACCAGCTGCACTGCTTGTCATAGATCCTATAACTCTCCTGATCTGTAATTAGTAGGAAGTTTCCTGCCACTCACACTTCTATTAGACTCAGGTAATTTGATGAAAATTCAGTAACTTCTTTCAGAGACTGTACTAGTTATGTCTAATAGATTCAGAGACTTAAAAAGACTTCTTTTTTCTTTCACTTATGATGATATTAATTAGGCCATGACTAGTTCTTTCACTCCAGTCTTTGGATATAAAGTGTACAAGCTGACTGATAGATTTCAATTTCTGTCAGATTAAACACTTTGAACAGCATTACCATGTTCATGAATTTAGATGATACATTTGTATTAAGTGACTTAACAGCTGGAGTTCTCCCAAGTAATATGGGGGGATGTGTTTGTAATATCGATTATACATCTGACTTCCCAGGAGGGGTGGGCAGAATCATTAATCAAAGGAGAGTTTAATAAACTCTTTGGGAGAAGGGTTATGGTTTCATTATTTAAAAATTCAGTGAAGACAGCTGTAGTTGAACTTTTACAAGCACTAATCCAAATGGATCATCTGGAAAAGACAAGAAATTATTGCTGGTATTTTAAAACTAATATGCCAATTTATTAATTGTCAAGTTCACATAAATCCCACTGAGTTCAGTCTCAGCTAGGAACTGATCTGGAGAATAAGACCTCAAGAATGTTGGGTTTTAATTTGAGCTGTGGTAGCTCCATCAAGGAGAAAATTGCATATCATTTTCTGCAAATGAGGAAAAGATTTTTGGTTTTAATAAAAATAAAAGCAGCACACTTTTTACATACAAGGCAAAAGCCAAATAAACTAGAAAAGGCTAAGTAAGGTGCATCACAAATAAACAAATCTTTCATTCTATAATGAATCTATAACGAATTACCCTGTATTTTTTATTAGATGTAATTGAATGCTCAAGTTCTTTTCCTTTTAAAACTATAGTAACAAGAACTAAGTGGAAAATCAATGTAAGTTTGGCTAATAAGTATTTATAGATCTTTGGAAGTGAAAGCCAATTTGATTTTTAATATTAAAAAAATCACTTTTTCATTTCTACCATGCATTATAAATCATATATGTTGCAACTTCACTATTATTTAAAAAAATTAGAATTGGTTCTGGAATGAGGGTATTGTATAGGGTTGTAGCATACCCTAGAGATTTGAAGTCAATCAAGATTAGAATGCACATGATTCTTGCTTGGCTTAAAGGGTATAGATGATTGATACATGTGTAAGGTGCATGACATGGGAGTCTTGGCAGGGAAATATCTCTCCTTCCAGGGTTATCTAGAGTCATTTAGGGTTAATTCTGTTACAGAAAATTTTAAAAGGTTTCAAAGTTCAGGAGGTTTAGCAGAAAAACCATTTGGAGCTTTTCTGACAGTATTCTATGGCAACAGTCCACCTCAGAGTCATAAGAGTTAAGGTCATTTCACAAATGATTTATCAAGGATCAATACTTATGAATGATGAGTTCTTTTACTAAAAGATCACATTCAAAATTTTCCCTAAATAATGTAATTCTCTCTCTCATTTCAATTTACTTTATTGAGAGGAAAAGAATGGAAGGTATGAGGAATTCATATAACCATTTATAGAAGTGTGCTCTGATTGTGAATGTCATCCATCATCAATGGACCACAGGGAAACGGGTTGAAGACCAGTATTGTAAGGCTTGTCTTGAAGTCCTTGCTTCTTCCAAACAACATGAATGCTGGTGACCACATTTGACATAGTACCTGGCACATGTTTTCTTCCTGACTTGCTGTCAACTGTGAAAAGGTGGCTTCTCCATGGTACTCCAGGAATGTAGCTAGGAATCTTGACATGAGGAGGAAGAACTGTGCTGGTGAACAGATATACAACGCCAGTCCCACTCCTTGTTCTTTACTTTATCTAAGAATGTGGAGGACTTTTGAGGCAATTAGGAAGTGAACTAGGCTAATGGAAGTATAAAGACAGAATTTGTCTTTTGGAGAATTACAGTCTCAATCACATCAGTTGATCTTTGGGCAAGAATATGTTGAGAAAGACACACTTTGAATCTGTATGAACATCTGAAGACGTAGAGAAGAGGAACCTGCACCGGCATGAGTACAATATATTATTTTATCAGTTCATTACAGTCCTTGACTCTTAAATATAGTTTAATATTCAAAACATTCACTTCTTTTAAAGTAAAGCAATTTCCTTATTCTAGGAAAATTATAATTCAGAGTTTTTAAAAATACAGAACAAATTGACAAACTTTCAGATTCAGATTTGTTATAGCTTCTAGAGATGTTTAGGACTTTCATTTTAAAAATGGAGGAGTATAAGGCTCAGAGAGGTGGATAAACTGCAAGATTTTATAGTTAGTGTGAGCAGATTGAAACTCCGTGTCTCCAATTCCAAGCAAATGTTCTTCCTTTCCATTGTCCTGCCTTTCCTAGTTAACACAATTTAGTGACGCTAACACTTTACTCATACTTACATATAAAGTTCCACATTAGTAAATTTAATTAGTGAGTAAATGCCAAATATATGTTTTAATTTTGTTACAGAAAAAAGGCAGACTATCTAGATTTGATTTTCCTGGTATCATTCATATTTCCGTCTACCAAAGTAAATGAAGTGTTACTATGAAATCTACTATAGCAACAGCCTCTATGTCTTTGAAAGAAGATACACATAGTTCCTATCTAGCTTGAAAGGCAATCTCCAAAGGCAAGCTATTTCAAGTTTAAGGAAACACAGTATAAACAACCCATGGAAGTTACTATAATTTAATTTCAAAGCAAAGGTTGATAAGGAATGTACAAATCTTGATTTCTTAGTCAGCACTGGTATTACGATGCAAAGCATGTTCATAAACTTCTCCAATTTATCTCATGTGGCCTGTGGGGTTATGTGCTTGATAACTAGGTAGAAGAAATTTTAAAGCAATAAGAAGATGCATTTCTTGAATGAAACATATGCTTCAAAATAGATTTTTACAGTAACAGATAATGCAAAATATTATTATATGTAATATAATAAAATAGCAAAACATTATTATTATATACATTCATGATGAAACAGTATAAGGTAGTGGTTACAAGCATGAACTTTGAAGTCATACAGATATGGGTTCAAATCCCAGCTCTGCCACTTACTGTAGTTACTTACAACACTCTCACTTACTGAAGTGAATTGGAGAGTGTGACTTTGCCTCTCTGAGCCTCAGCTTCCTGAAAAGTAGATTGAAACTTGAGATTCCTACCTCATATTTGATTGTAAGAGTTAAATTAAATAATATAAGTGATATGGAACATCAGAAACTGGAACACATCAGAAACTTGAGATGCTAAGTCATGGGTATCTCATTGGAATATCTATGATTCCTTGTTATTACTTGATTCTTCACTTTCCTAGTTATTTTTATACTAGGATAAGCTTTTTGCTTCTGCTTCAGAATTTGACTCTATATTAAAAAAACCTCAAGACAACTTGTATTGAAAACTGCATGTTATATAAATCAGACACTATCCTTGTGCTTCAATATTCAAAAGATCATATTTATCACCCCACCTCCTGTCTTGTAGCTCCCAGTAACAAAAATATAATTCTCTTGAACTATTTAAAAAAGTCACACAAGTTGGTACAATGAAACTAAAATGGTCAGTTAATATTGATACTGACGAAAGAAGTGTTAGGTTTGGTGGAACATTTTCTCAATCATTTGTCACATTTAGGGTAAGTGAGCCATTGTGTTTGCTAGCAAGGCAATTTGAAATTCGGCACTTGAATAGAAGAAAAAACCGAGAAAACTCACCAATGGGGTTAAATTTATGATGCTTTCTTTTTCAGAAAAGTGTATTTTTGTATTAAAATTTAAAAGAGCCCAGGATTTCGATGTAGGAAGCTGAGTTCACACCTGACTTATTGACTGTAAGCATAAGTAAGTCACAGTTTTACAGTTTACTCATTTGTAAAATGGATATCCTGCTTAGTAAGTCCTGCCTACCTTGTAGTTTTATCTTGAGAATTAAATGTGGTTATGTATATGAAAATAGCATGTTAGGTAAACATTAAGGATTTAATGATTACATAGACTTGGGTTTAATTCTCAATTATAAAGTGTGTAATCTCTAGCAAGTGCCTTAACTTTTAACATCAATTTCTTTCTCTACAATGGGGATTATAATATCTATTAGACAAGACTGTCATGAGGATTTCATCATGTCATGTGAGGAATTTCCAGCAGAAGTCCCTGTCTGCTACTTCATTATCAGTATGATATTTTGTTTATGATTTTAGTAATAAATATTTAATGGTCACACAAATGAAGTATTTATTTAAATTTATTTCACATACATTTAAATTTAGTGGATTTAAATATAAAATTATCTAAATGAAAAAAAAAAAAAACCAAGGGTGATTGGTTAAATGTCCATCCAGAGGACAGAATACACTTTAGGCATTATGAATATTATTTCTATCATGGAATGATATTTCCTATATATTGTTAGGGAATGAAGGATATAAAGCAACACATACAGACTTTTTAAATAAAAGTTATTTGGAAAAATATATCTAAAAAGTGCAATGAAACTGGGTAAGTTTTATTTTCTCTTTTTGTGTAACTGTATTTTCTAATTATATACAATAATGTTTCATCCATTTAACATGCATTAACAAAATGTTGAATGTAAATAATAGAGATAAAGAAACTGACCTCCTTCAGCTGAACAGATAACCACAATCTGACTGAAAGGTCCATCTCCTTTATTGTTGTAAACGCCAACCTTCACTTCAAAGGGAGTAAGAGGAGGAACGCTTTCATCTCGATAAATGAATTTTGAAGCTTCAGAGGATGTCACCATTTTTTCCTTCCAGCCACGTGTTCCATTGGGCCTGAAAGCTACAATATAGCCAAAGCCTTCCCCATTCTGAAACTCTTCAGATACTGGCTAAAGAAGAAAAATGCAATTAATTATCAGCAAAATAATTGATTCAAAAGGCCACTTCTACCAAACTGTAATTTCTTTAAAATTATGGATAACTAGAGAAAGGAGACTTTTCAAATCGCTAATGCTCCACTGGAAGCTAATATAGCACAATCACTTGGCAGTCTTTGGAAACTTAAAAGGGGTTAAAAGCAAAAGATAAAAACTTAAATAATATCAGTTGGTATTTAAGAGGAGTATCAAGCATACTGAAAGCTCCTGAAGTGAAACAAATTTAATCCAGTTTGTCATGTATACGAAATGAATATTCCATTCTAGAACGTAACATGTTGGGAAAAACTGTCATACGGTCTGGTGGTCAGAAAAATCTGGTTGCTGGTAATGCTCTGCAGAGCCCTTTGCACAGAAAAGATAGGAGATGTTAATGTAAGAAGTTTTTTATAGTATTTTCTTTTTCATTTCTTTTTGTGCTTAAATGTGAAAACATTAGAAAATAGTATGTGTTCAATTAACTCTTACTATATGCTTACATTTAAAATGTGTAAATTGGACATAAACTGTACACTATAGAAAGGAGTAACTGTGATTGACCAGTTACTCAAAGGAGCAGTTACTACACTGCCTAGCATAATGCTTGATACATAGTAGATACCCAATAAATATTTGTCCAAACATTTTTTCTTTTGAGTATTGATTTGAGGAAAACTGTAGAGAGTAAAGGGAAAGAGACAAAACTAATTATATCAAAACACAATGTTTATATCTCCCCAAAATTCATTTGATGAAATCCTAATCCCCAGTGTGATGATATTAAGAGGTGGGGCTTTTGGTAGGTTATCAAGTTATGAGGGCAGAGACTGTATGTGTGGGAGTACTGCTCTTACAAAGGAAACCCCAGAGAGTTCTTTGGCTCCTCTGCTATGTGAATGTAAAGTGAAAAAATGGCCACCTATTAACTAGACAGCAGGCTCTCACTAGACTGGAATCTGCTGGTGACTTGATCCTAAATTTCCAGGCTCCAGAACTGTGAGAAATAAATTTCTGGCATTTATAAGTCACCGCCAATCTTTGGTATGCTTTTTTTAGCAGCTGGGTCTAAAACACAAAGCTGATAAGGACGGAATTTCTATTTAGAGATATTTGATCTCAGTGAAGTTCAGATATTGGGAAGTTAATTCCTGTGGAGAAATCATAAATAAGAAATACATTTTTATTAACCAAGAGGGGAATGGACAGGCTAACAGGATAGAGGATATGCTTATGGAAGATTACTTCACGGGAAATGTTTTTTTCTGTACATTTTATCATCACTTTTAGAGACTATCAGGGATTTGTTCACTTTAATCTAGTATACATTTCCATTTACTTTACATTTTCATATTCTAAAGCACAGTTCTGTGAGCTACATAGTCATGTTTGATAATTAGGTAATTTAGCAACAATAAAAGAATAGTAGCTTCATGGGAAATAAGTGCATCTCTCACATCCCCTCTCCCCTGCTTCCTTTATAGAAGAAAATCCAGAAATCATATGGCGAGGGACACAAGAGAACATAAAGTCCTAATTCTACTGCTTATCAGGAAAAGTATTGTGCTTCAGTTTCATAATTTTTAAAAATGAGAAAAAATATTATCCTTACTAATAGGATTATTATTCTTACTAGCCCAGGCACTGTTCCACAAATTGAGTGGCAGTCATTTCCTTCTTCCTCAATGGTTTTAGTAAGGGTGCTATTTGTGAAATAATTAAATGTCAAACTAAGCCAAACAAACATCTGGAGTAGTTTATGAGAGGATGTGTTTTAATTACCCCAACTTTATTCTGAGATAGCCTATATGACAGGAAGACAAACTTTAGTCTTGGAGAAAAGTCAACTGGAGCTCGGCATGAAATGGGACAGGTTCACATTGGCAATATTCATCTGAGTAATATATAATCAAAGTGTTACTTAACCTCATTTAAACTGAAATTGTTCAGTTTCTCTCTACCAAGTATAGAACTTATATATATATAGCCTTATTTTCTAAGGATCACCAAGTTCTAATATCTGATTACAGACTTTCTTACCTCCCAGGCTATGACTAACTCATGCCTTCTTCCACTTCTTCCACTTACATTGGTGGGTGCTGTCTTTGGAACTGCGGATTAAAAATAGACCAGAGTGAGGACAATAAATAGATATTTAATTTGAGAGCCCTTGTAAGAATATATTTTGACCCTACTCAGGTTCTGTAAAATCCCAGAACAAACAGTTAAAATTTGAAGTTAGAATGGCTGTATTCAATATTAATTAAAACAAAATGTTTGTGACAGATACCCTGCTTTCAAATCTTTGTGGGAGAGTTTGATATATATTTTTCATGGCCACACATTGTATTACCAAACTAGTCCTGTGGTAGTAAGATTGAAACCATAATTAACACAATAGTCAAGGATATCTACTAATGGTTAAATTTCATTCTACAATTTCTCTCCTTTCTAATGATATCACTCTTCTGTGGTCTTAAGGTGAAAAGAGCTCCTAGAAAATACATGGGTTGACTTATTACTGCCATACCAGAACCCCCAGAGAGCTCCAACTTAAGGAAATTTGGTAACAGTTCCATTGAGTGAAAATCTATTTAAATAAATAAACATGAAAAAACTATCAAGAGCAAATCTCTCTGCAAATTACAAAATATATAAGCACCTGATGAAACTTTTTCAAATGAATAACTATTAAAAGAATAAATGTCTCAAAGGAATAAATTTCTCCTTCACTGCACCAAACCACAAAATCTGCAGTTGAAAGGGAACATTTTCAAATGGAGAACTGTTAAATGAAGAAAACTATTAAAAGAAATCATTTTCTAGGCTATAAGTCTGCATGAGCAATTTTACACTTCAGCGTTGTCTTTATATCCTTGCATATAGTTTTTAAATGATATCGATAAACTCACAAACAATAAATTCACTCCCATATATTACCTACTTAGATAAAAGGCTATTAATTACTAGTAGATATTCATACAGCATTTTATGTACCAGAAAAACTGATGCAGAATTTATATTCCACTAGAAAGGGGAAAAAAAGAGGTGGGAGAGAAAAGACTGTGAATATATAGTGGGCTCCACTGAAATAAAGGCTTTTATTCACCAGGGTCTAAATTTCAGAGTCTTTGGGCACTTTTCTCCATGAACATGAGTTCTCATCTTGCTCATGCACTTGTGGAAGGATATATACAGCAGCAGTTACCAATCTTTCTTTCACAGTAAGGTATATATTAAAATTATTCATATGTGGAGTTCACTCTCATGAATTCCCTCAGAATTAAATGAAATTGTATACCGCTTTGTCTCTCATTCAAGAAATCACAAAAAATTTGAATTAGAAAAAATTATGGTGTTAGAGCAATAACTGTGATACATATTAATTTATATAAAGAGAAAGCAAATCATTTATTAACTTGAATTTTTATTAGTAGCCATAGTTATTGCTAAATATAGCAACCTATGATATATCTGTTTTGACATCATGCCCCCAAGCCACTGTTATATAGTTCTAGTTCTTAATTTATCTTCTGGTCCATGGTATAGGGTAAGGCACACAGGAGTGAAGCTAGGTTAACTGTATGCATTAAAAAAAAAAACAACAACAGGGATCTAAGTTTCCAAATATCCCTTCAGTGGCTAATCTCAGAGTTCTGAATGTTGTGATCATCAATGCAAGGTCAAACAAATAGGTAAGCAAGTTATTTTGTTGATATAATGCACTACGGCTTCTAATAGTGCCATTTGTTTGTAAAAAAAAAAAAATGAATACACACTCGTCTACTTCATATTCATCTTTGACAATGAAAAGCTAAATAATATTATGAGTACTATCTACCAGAGCCACTTACTTTGTCTATTACATTGGAATCATGAAGGTTATGTCCTAAACTTAGGAATTTGGATCCTCTTCCTTGAGGATACTTTCACTATAATCATGGATTTTGTTATAGAATAGGCACTGAATATTCTTTTCCATTTCATTCAGCTATCAAACATCAACCCAAAAGAAGATGTTTGTAGTCCTTAGCTTATAGCTGGAGAGTAGGCTGTAGGCTCTCTAATGAACATCTCTTGAGAATCATTTAAAATATATGAGTAATAAAATACAAGGGACTATTTGTAATCAATCCTTTCTTCTGAAGCTTTGGTAATGTTGTTCCACGGTCCATTAATGCTTTTATTTTTCAGAAAACATTTAGATTTTTAAAAAATTTTAACTTTTTAAGTAAAAAAAAAGAAACTAATAAAAATTTGGTGAAATTTCTACTTTGAGGAAATGAGAAGGCAATATAACACTTTCTATGACGTGATTTGTTTTTCTGTGAGTAATTTCATCATCGAATTATCCATAAATGACCCATACTGGAAAATTTCCTTTATTATTTGAAATAAATCTTTGAAATTTTCCTATTACTGCTGAATTCTTTTCAAGAGAAGATAGCCCATATCAATTTAATATGAAGAATAAGATCCTACTTTTCTCATCCTACCTCCAATTTTAATATATAATAAATGACACAAAGAAGGTATTATAATTCACTGTTTTAATAGTATGTGCCTGGGTGGCTCAGTCAGTTGAGTGTCTGACCTTGGTTCTCATCATGATCTTGTGGTTTGTGAGTTCAAGCCCCATATTGGACTCTGTGCTGACAGCTCAGAGCCTGGAGCCTGCTTTGGATTCTGTGTCTCCCTCTCTTTCTGCCCCTCCCCTGCTCATGCTCTGTCTCTCAAAAATAAACATTAAATTTTTTAATAGTATATGTCTATAAACATCGATTGTTCTTAAATTAAAAAAAGATCACTAGACATAGTAGGAACTACTAACAGAAAAGTTAAGTCTTCAAAGACATAGGAACAACCTAAGTGTCCATTTATAGATGAATGGATAAAGAAAATATACATGCTGGAATATTATTTAGCCAACAATAAAGTCATTATGCTAAGTGAAATAAGCCAGACAGAGAAAAAACAAATACTATATGATCTCACTTATGTGTGGAATCTAAAAAAAAAATGGAACTGTTAGAAACAGAATAGATTTTGATGGTTGCCAAAAGTGGAGAATGGTGGGTGGGGAAAATGGGTGAAAGTGGTCAAGAGGTACAAATTTCCAGTTATAAAATAAAAAGTTCTGGGCATGTAACGTATGGCATGGTGACTCTAATTAACAATATTTTATATTTGAAAGTTGCTGAAAGATCTTAATTATTACCACAAAGAAAAAAATTGTAACTATGTGAGTTGATGGATGTTAAATAAACTTACTCATTATCTTGTAACTTTAAACTAATAGAGTGTTATATGCTAATTATATCTCAATAAATCTGAAAAGCAAATACACAAGAAAGAAATATTAAGGCTTTAATAGCTAGGCATAATGCATTGTTTTTGTTGTCAAGATCACAGTGTTTTCATTGGATACTCTAATTCTAATTGGCTTAAATTCCTAATTGCATACAGATGATCAGTGGAACCTATGCTCATTCATTTCCTTTAAGTTGGTAAGACACAGTTATCCCTTCACTCAACTGTTTGGAGTCCACTGATTTTAATTATATCCTTTTATTTATAAAAAAAAATAATCATGGTAATATAGAGATTTGACTTAACCTTCCAAGCCTTTGTGGTATCAAATTCCATAATTCTTGTTAGTATAAAATTAGGGGCGTCTGGGTGGTTCAGTCAGTTAAGCGTCCAACTTTGGTTCAGGTCATGATCTCGTGATCTATGGGTTCAAGCCCCACATCAGGCTCAGTGCTGACAGCTCAGAGCATGGAGCCTACTTCAGATTCTGTGTTTCCCTGTCTCCCTGCCTTTCTCCTGCTCATGCTCTGTCTCTCCCTCTGTCTATCAAAAATAAATAAACTTTAAAAAATTAAAAGAAGTATAAAATTAATAGAATCAAACATTTAATAAACACTTTGAGTTGAGAGAAATAAGTATTTGTTGAAAAATCAAATATATTTTCAATATAATTAATAAAAGCCCAGTTTAGTATTAAGCAGCTAGATGCTTTTATCTCCTGTTTTGCTACTGATAAATGTGATGAGCAAGTTTACAGGTATGGTTAATGGGTTAAACTCTAGTTCTTCTGAGTTCCTATCTGAGCAATGCTGCTCCATAAATGGATTCTGTAATTAATACTTTTCTCACAAGCTGCAAATGCCTTGCGATTTAATGCCTTATTTGGTATGTTGAAATGTAGACTTTGTCTCTTTTCAACTTATACATTGGAAATATTGTTATAAACACTCAGAGTGACCAAAATATAGTACCTTAATTTAAGCATGAATGACTTCTAAGTGTAATAGTTTGAACAAAGTCAATTATGCTAATATCATGCTTTAATTCACATTAAACTAAACAAAAGAAGATAGGATAAAATCATTTACCAGTCTCCTTTTTTTTAAGAAAACTTTCTAATATCTATTACAGTAGATGTTTACATAGCTTACTGAATAATACAGCTCTATTAGAGATTTGTGAGAGGGTGTGTAATTTAAGAGCTTAATGGTAATTCAGCGGCTGATTTGAAAAGAAAGGTACAGAAGAATAGAAAGAAGGAAGGGAAGTTGTCTATAATGTAATGGTGGGAGTCAAGAGGGAAATTAAAAAAAAAAATCCCTACCTGAATTGAAGTACACAGCACACAAATATTTCAGTTAACTGATTATCATTCGAGTTTAGTTTATAAAAAGAGTTAAGTTGAAAAAGTATCTAAAACAAAAAGTACTATTGGTGTTTCCTAAAGAGTTTAAATAATGCTTTTATCATTAGGATAGATAAGGTGATGTGCACAAATTGAAATATGTTTATCGTGGGAATGAGAAACATCTGTGCTTGGATCTCTGATTTACCATTCTAGGTGGTTAGCTGAAAATATTTCTTTTTTTTTTTTTTTAGTGTTTTATTTATTTCTGAGAGAGAGAGAGGCAGCGTGAGCAGGGGAGGGTCAGAGAGAGAGGGAGATACAGAATCTGAAACAGGCTCCAGGCTCTGAGCTGGCTGTCAGCACGGAGCCCCATGCGGGGCTTGAACCCAGAAATGTGAGATCATACCTGAGCAGGAGTCGGATGCTTAACTGACTGAGCCACCCAGGCGTCCCTGAAAATATTTCTTAACCTTTTTGTACTTTAGCTGCCTCACAAAAATAGTATAATGCCTACTTTTAAAGGTTATTTTCATAATTATATATTACAGTGCCTGGATCTATAATTTATAAATATCATGTAATGCTATTATCTAAGATTTCAAAAGGAGAAAATGGTGAAGGATTCTATGATAAATAGTAAAATTTCAGCATTGAGTCTGTACATACAGAATCTCAAAAGAGATTATTCATTTGGAAATCTGGAAAATATTGTTTTGATAGTACCATGGGAATTATGCTTTCAAATTTGTTTTAAGTTAGAAATGTAGGCAAGATACCATTTTTGATTTATAAAAGAGGTTGTTTTAGGAAATGTAAGATTTCTCTGATTTATGAACCTTCTCATAAATGGCAACAGTCAAAAGCACAGTAGGTTAATATATACAATACATAATGTTTACCTCAACTCATATTCTCTTAGCTTTATTTATATGACTCCCCAATGAAGTAGAAACAGAGGATGGGTAAAAGAATCTTTGAAAGAGATTTGTTGATGCATGTGGTAAAAGGAGGATATTGAAAATGCAAGAGGAAGAAGGGAACAGGAAGGGAAGATAACTTGAAATCACTATCCTTGATGGAGGGTTAGAATTACAGCTTTACTTCTTAAGTGGTGACCTTGTGCAAGTTTTTAAAACTTTCTACTTCTGTTTTCTCATCTGTAAAATGGGGATAAACACTCCTTGCTTTAGAAGGTTGATATGGCAATGAAATGATATAATAAAGGACAAGAACTTAGCATAGAGCTTGAATGATTTGAATGATTTATGGCTGGTATATAATATTATGGGGACTAGGAAGATATGAAAAACCATACTTGAGTGTCTCACATTTACTCCTGTGTTGATAACCTTTCATCACCCTTTTGTCTTTCATGCTCAAGTCTTCTCCAGCTCTTCCATCATTTTGCTATTAATCAGAAAAACACATGCCCCAGGGCACCTGGACGACTCAGTAGGTTAAATGTCTGACACTTGACTTCAGTTCAGGTCATGATCTCATGTCATAGTCTGTGAGACTGAGCCCTGCATCAGGTTCTGTGCTGATGGCACAGAGCCTGCTTGGGATTTTTTCTCCTCTCTCTCTGTCCCTCACATCTCTGTCTCTCTCTCTCAAAATAAATGAATATTTCTAAAAAGCACATGCCTAAAAATTAGCTAGATTTATTTTATAAATGCTTTTGCTAAAATTACTATCTCTGCTTGCAAAGTGCCTCTGAAATGGAGATCTATTTCTTGAATATAGTTTGTAGAAAAACTTGCCTGGGCCAGTATTTAAAAATATTGTCTGCTTCATTTAATAGCATTTTATTTTAGATTTTCTTAATTATTTCAACTGAAGCTTAATTTTTTAATATAACATTTTCTTTAAACATATACTAAAGGGGCATTTGGCTGGCTCAGTTGGTTGAGCATCCAACTTCAGCTCAGGTCATGATCTCATAGTTCATGGGTTTGGGCCCCGTGTCAGGCTCTTTGCTGACACCCAGCTCAAAGGTTGGAGCCTGTTTCAGATTCTGTGTCTCCCTCTCTCTCTGACCCTCCCTTGCTCATGCTGTCTCTCTCAGAAATAAATAAAACATTAAAAATATTAAAACATATACTAGAGAGACCTTTACAAACCCTACAATCTTTTGTCTTTTATTTGCATACCAGTGTCTGACAACAGTAGGTTTTCTAATTGTCCCCTATAAGTAATTCTGCACAAGTCCCTTTTGGTCTGGTCTTCAAAGCCCCATTAAATTTCATTTACAAGGCCAATACACATAACCCCAGAGAAAACTAATACAAAAATAATTTTATTGTGTCCCTTCCATAATTTGTGAACCCAATGAAATTTCCTAAGTAATTGTCATGAACAAGAACTCTGAAGGTAGAAATAGGAACAAAGCAAGATCCTTTCAGGAGTAGGAAGGTAATGTACAGTGAAAGAAATTGTAATAGGAAGTTAAATGAGTCTTCTGGACTTAGGATGAGTCGAATGTAACTTCAATTGCTAAAGTGAGGTTGGCCAGACAAAAATCACAGAATTGCTAAGAATCAGAGAAACCAAATTTTATGATCCTTTTCCTACCCTCCTCTAGCTCATATATATAGGATTTTAGCACAAGGAAGGTTTTGGAAAAAAAATATTGTCAGCTTAATAGAAAAATGTGCCGTGGCATCTCCTTCCACCCTTAGCTGTCAATAGAAGAGAAATGGGAGTGTCGTTTCCCTCTCAAGCTAAGTGAGATGAGGAGGAAAGCACTGCTGCAGAGTACAGATGCTTACATCTCACATCCTGGCTGAATGCTGTTGAGTTTTAGAATTTTGCAATATGGCCCAGTCCGATGTTATTTTACCAGAGTGGAGACCAAAATAGCTCTTGAGAACATCGAGTTTGGCTGGTCAGGAATGTGATTACTGGGGGCCAAGTGGACACTATGAAAGTCAAGTTTAAAATAGGCTGGTTGGGATCACACTCAAGTAAACTGACTGTTAGAGGATAGGATAGTTTCCAAAGAATCCAATACATCCTGTAAGAGAAAGAAGCAGTATGTGGACAAATGCCATTACTTACTGCATTTAACACCTATGTGAAAACTACCTAAGTAGTTTTCCTTCTTCTTTTTATCTGGCCTGTAAAGTGCCTGGAGCAGCAGCTGGAAGGTGCGGGGGGTGGGGGGGGGAGTGAAAAGAAAGAAAAGACAAAAGATTGCTCTTGGTTCAAGACTATGTTGGGAAAGAAGAAGAGAAAGCATGGGACTGGGTGTGAGATTAAAGTTCCTATTTAAATTAAAATGGAAATTTTTAATACCTGAAAGTGATACTTCCTTCACATCTAAAAGTGCCTTGGATGTATATAATTGAGGCTGAAGTCGGAGATCAGATGAGGGATAATTGAGAGAATAAAATTATTTTATGTTTAAATTCTGCAGAGTTCAGTCTGTTAGTAAACCAATTACCTAACTACACTATAATGCAGACAATGCTAAGACTAAGAAAGATTTTCATCTGATTGTCTACTTGACACTCAGATTTATCTGGCTGAGCATTTACCTATTAAATGTAGAAAAATATTTTGCTTTGTGTGGCCAGAATTATATGTGTGTCCTTTTCCATTTCAGAGACTAGAAAGAATGGCAGGTCAGAATACAATGTGCTAAGCAACTGGAAAATGATATGAATCTGAAACAAATTTTTTAAGCAAATTATTTCATTTGACGCTTCCTTTTTTCTGCTCCTTTTGTCTTGTCTATGCTATAAGAAACAAAGAAAATGGCCATATACTGGTACAGTTTCACAATCCACAAACCAGAATGATACCTGGCTAGATAACAAATGCAGCATGGAAAGCTAGACAGGGATGGAGATGGAAATTTAGAGAAGAGGCATTGTGTGTACTGTGCACCACATTCTGAAAGGCTCCCTTGACTCCCAAGCCATCAGGTGGACTGAGTGACCAGACTTAATGGTACACAGTCTGGGGCAGAGACTTCTCAATAGCAGGTCATCTTGGAGGAACCAGATACAACCCAAGAAACTGGATGATTCCTATTATATCCATAGATACACTTTTAACCTGAAAATATTTCCTAAAGATGAAAAAAGTGACTTATGCATAAATACTATTGTTAAAATTTCCATGGAATAAAGTAATAACTCATTTACTTTCATGACGATGATGATGATGATGATGATAATGATAAGTGGGTAATATTAAACATTTACCATATGCCAGACACTCTGTTAAGCTCTTTGCATGCATTTTATTATTTAATAGAAACAGCCAATGGAGTAGGTAGTGATTCTGTCTCCATTTTATAAGTGGGAAAATTGAGCCTTGAGCAATTTATATGTCTTACCTATTTCACTGCTAATAAATAGCAGAGAACATTAATCCAGATCTGCCTAATTCTAAAACTCAAATTCTTAATTACAGGTTGAAGATAGAATCTTCTTTTCTCTCTTTCTTTCTCAATCTTTGTTATTTCATCATAAATTTGTTTTAAAAGTTTATTTTTGAGAGAGAGAAAGAGAGAGAGCAAGTGGGGAGGGACACAGAGATAGGGAGACAGAGAATCTGAAGTAGACTCCAGGCTCTGAGCTGTCAGAGTGGGGCTTAAGTTCAGGAACCTGAGCTGAAGTTAGATGCCTAATGGACTGGGGCACCCAGGTGCTCCTCTGTTACTTCATTATTTGAAATAAAGAACTGCAGATATTGAGAATTATACAAGGATCTTTGATAATAATAGACATTTTATACTACAGAGAAGACCAAACCTTTCTAAATATTAGATTACATAGTTAACTCTATCTTATGTTCTTTTCATTTATATTCAACAATTAATGTTATAAAGGAATAACTTATGGAAGTTTAATGTTCAACTAAATAGGAAAATTGCTGCAGTTGTAATCATTTTTACATATTTTTTCCATTTCTATTGTAGTGTATATTTTACATTCATTTCCTAAAATGTGATTTTTTTTCTCTTGTGTCCTCTTTTCAAATGATAAAGTATTTCCTTTACTCAACCCAAAATCATATTCTGGTTTGATGATAGTAACACATTTCCAAATTAAAACAGGGTTATATCTATCTGCCTAGATATCATTCTACTATCTACCAATTATCTATCTATCTATCATCTATCTATCTATCTAACATGTATCTATCATCTATCTATATGTATCATCTAACAAAATCTTGTAAGAAAATTATACTATAAATAAATAAATACAAATGTACATTAAAGTAAAAACATGTATATTACTATTTTGATATTCTAATAATAAGTCAGATTGATCCAATTTATCTTATATTTATTGACTGTTAGGAGTATTTTGATGACTGCAAAATTTAAAATATATCCTAGAGGAAACTGCAAAGAAAAATTAACATTTTTGGTGTGTGGGAAAGAAACAATCCCAAGGTAAAACTGCTTTACTAAACCTGCCTTGGGATTTAGAATAGTCAATTAAATAGGATACTTTTAAAGGAACATAAAACTTTCAACTCAATATCTTGAATGTGAGACTTTCTATCTTAGAAGTAACACTGTTGATTTTCAGAGATTACTTGGTCCATTAGAACAGAACCATCTTTTAAAATACAGAACATATACTTAAAAGAGGCAGAGTATGTCACTTGAGAGGGCATCTCAGGATATTTGGGTCCCTTTTAATCTGTGCTGCCTAATAAAACAGGAACAAAACTCAACATTTGGTTCAGCACCATTAGTAGATCTAGCCCTGTGTAGTACCAAAGCACAGGAAGCATAAAGTAGACAGTACAAGCCTTCCTCAACTAACTTCAAATGGGTGCATTTCATGCATTTTTCATGGTCTTTCTTTTCTCTTCCATGAAATTTTAATGGACTAAAATATGCCATGTATATAGAACTAATGCTAAAATGGAAAGCCTGGAGCTATAGGAGAGAGGTAGCTGTAGGAAGAGACGAGGGACAAGTCTTTCAGAATGTATCATCTGAATGCAATTTAGCTTGAAAAATAAAAGTGTTTTTGCTAAAGTGTTTTTTAATTGTACAAGGAGATTTATACTATAAAAAGTCTAAAAAGATTATTCATCTCAAACGGATTATTTATCTTCAAAATGAATATTTATAGAGAGCCTCTGAATTAGGCAGCAATCTTTGCCTTTGTTTAAACACAATTAACAATATGCAAAATAAGGCAGTTCTTTTTAGAAAATATGTGAGCGTAAGTACTAATATTGGCAGTCATTTCAATATCAGCTTAGTGAGTGCATAAAATGAGGAATGACTAACCTGTTATACTCTTAATTAGTGAACACCTGTACACAATGAAAGCATGGCTGATTTATGAATGCATGAAAATCTAACCAGGCAATTAATGTTCAATTTAAAATTCACATTATTGAAAAAGTAGCAGAAAAAAACAAGTTGTACAAGGCAAATCACAAAAGCAGAAAAGTTGGATTTTCTATGAACGAATCTTTTCCAACAAATTTAGTCTACTTTATCTTTTATTTTCTTGATTGCTTAATTTTTGTATGGAAATAATTTGAACATCTTTTGTATAGCTATTCCTATTCAGTACAATAAATTAACCATTTGGTTTTTTTTTTTTCAAAGTATCAGACCTAGTGTGTTTTATAGGAAAAAATCAATAATAATTAAAAAATCAGTTTTTTATTATCATAAGCTTTGTTCAATTTGTAAGAATTTATAAATCACATTTTTGGTTCAATTATATAACTATAATACAAAATGGACTATTAATTCTTAGTGTTCTGTGTATATGTATCTCTCACCTAGGTACTGATTGGGTGGGGGGCATGTGAAGGAAAGAAAAGAAATATTTCTTTTAACATTTCAACAAAAACATACAGAGTACCAGTGTCAAAATACTGTCTTGGGTGCTAAAGATATAACACTAAAATTTTAGACAAAGATCCTCATCCTCAGTGCACTGACATTCTAATGACTATTGAGATTCATATATTATCACTGAATGTAAAAATATTAAAATTTGTTTTTCCTCTCCTTGTATTGGCAATCTACCCCTTATTCTCTGTTTTCAGATTGCTTTCATCAGCATTATTGACACCTGTATTTGCCTAGGCTAGTGCCCTACTAGACACTTTAAAAAAGTTTTTAATGTTTATTTATTTTTGAGAGAGAGAGACAGAGTGCAAGTGATGGAGGGACAGAGAAAGAGGGAGACTCAGAATCTGACGCAGGCTCCAGGCTCTGAGCTGTCAGCACAGAGCCCAATGTGGGACTTAAACTCATGAACCATGAGATCATGACCTGAGCTGAAATTGGACACTTAACTGACTGAGCCACCCAGGTGCCCCTAGACACTTTTTAATATGTAATTTTATAAGGATATAAGAGGTAAATCTCAATAAAACTTTGTTTAAAGTACTAAAAACTTTATGAAATTTTTTTAATGTTTTTTTTTCCAGACACTGGGCTATATATTTAAATTTTGATTTTTTATATTTTTTAATATTTTAATTTTTTAAAATTTATTTCTGAGAAAGTGTGCCTGTGCAAGTGGGAGAGGGGAGGAGAAAGAAGAAGAGAGAATCCCAAGCAGGCTCTGTGCTGTCAGGACAGAGCTCTATGTGGGGATCGAACCCTATGAACCGTGAGATCATAACTTGAGCTCAGATGGAGAGTTGGATGCTTAACCAACTGAGCCACCCAGGTGCCTCTAAAATTTGTGTTTAAATACAGCTGCTAATTCCTCTACGTGACTATTAGAATCATTTTAGAGATACTTCATTCCAAAAGACCAGAAGAGTGCTGTGTTTTCAAGGCAGGAAGCAGATGGATATTTATTCTACACATAGATATCAAGGGGGCAGTAGGTCAAGTTAAGGTGATGTTTGCCTATGCAGAGTATAATTTATGCCAGGTCAGGTGATGAAGGGCAATATAGAGTTCTAAGGAAGTACACTGAAATTAAACTTTACTGTTACCACTGGAAAAAAAATGGTGGGCCTATCTATTCTGAATTTTATGGATTTGCTATATTGAATGAGTATATAATTATATAAAGAAACTAACTGCT
This sequence comes from Crocuta crocuta, assembly GCF_008692635.1. Classification (NCBI taxonomy): domain Eukaryota; kingdom Metazoa; phylum Chordata; class Mammalia; order Carnivora; family Hyaenidae; genus Crocuta; species Crocuta crocuta. The sequence continues at coordinate 1,054,316 of NW_027530499.1, forward strand.
TCAATTTCATGGTAACTTGAAGATGAATGCTAGGGTTGGGAGGCAATTTAAGCATCTAGATGCATTTGCAGATAAAAGGAGAAAAAGATCGGAAAACAAATAAAATGAAATAATTATCTTAAAGAAAATAATATTATGATGTTTAGGTAAGTGAATCAGGAAAAAATATACAAAAGCAAAAAATCATGGTTAATTCAATTGCTTTTAAAGTGATTAGCAGCATGCTAAATTGAATTCTGATTCTCCAAAATTCTTACCTGCTTCATTTGTACGGATCATTCGAGATGGGGTGCTTGGATCTCCAGTCCCGATTGGGTTGGTAGCCACCACTCTAAATTCATATTCCACCCAAGGGTTAAGGTCCACTGCCATGGCTGACTCCATGTCACCTGTTATGATTTCTGGGACTATGGAGAGGAAAGAGATTTCATGGCATTAGGAGGACTCAGAAATAGTTACAAAGGGCAATCAAGGATATCACAGGTATAACAGAATCAGCAGACTGATGCATAATACCTTATTACACATGGTCATGGTGTCACTTCTTGTCTCATTAGTAAAATAAAAATTAGTCTTCAGAAAGTTAGCACTTGTCCATTCAAAGATTGTTGTAGTTAATTAGAATTCTTTCATCTCATCTTTATACATAAATTACCATAACATAACTTGCCATTATCTACAGTAAAAGTCATTTTTTAAACCTCTCAGCCTCAAATAAGAGGCTAACTAGTGCTATAATGTAAGCAAGTAGTTCCTAAATTTCTAGGGAAATTTCTTGAGCGGTTTGCCTCTCGCAGTTCTGCAAACATACTTAGCCACTTAGCAGTTCAAAGCTGCAAACCTCTCTAGTTTAAAAATTCAGGTTTGTGGGATCTAAGAAGAAGCTTTGCACTCTTTTTGGAATGACTTTCATCATTTTGATTTTATTAAACACAAAACTGTCAATACAATTATCATGGAGTAAAATACTTTTTACATAATATACATGCTGTATTTGGGATTGCTTTTCTTGTTCATTCATCTCTGCTGTCTAGGAAATACTTCTGGAAGAACATTTGTCACAGGGGTGGAGATAGGGAAAGAGGAGAATTTCCCTTATGATGTGCAAAGATCCTCTGGATTTATGTCAACCCTGGACTTCTGTATAAGCATGTTAGGATAGGGGTGGCTCTTGATTTGATGACTTAATGCAATTTTACTATGACAAGATGGAATTTGGATTTTACATGAAAATCTATTTTGAAATGTGTCAAGAGAATGTTAACAAATAATCAGTTCTGTGAAAGATGAATGATCAGAGCATCGGAAGTGTGGGCTGCCTGACAAATCTCATAGCACTGAAAAGCAGAATTTTTTTAAAGCAGTAAAATAAAGACTGGAGAAAAGTCTGTCCCTTTTTACTGCACTGGCAGCTGAACAATATCCTTGGATTCTAAGAGATAGGAGGAAAAAGTCCACTGCTCAGTCCATAGCTTGGTGAAATGCTGCCTGTCAAATATAAACATGCAAAGATTTCCCTAGACACTTAGCCCTCCCTAGCTCCTAACCTACACTATATCATCAATACTTGCTTTGATCCATCAAAGACTTCCCTCACTGTTTCACTTACTTCTGTTTATGTCAGTCACCTCAAGCAACTCTAGACATGTAGGTTGTCCCTCATCCTTTTAATTCTAATCCCCATAGAATTCTGTACGTATCTTTTCTTCTTCCTATCTTTCCCTACTCTGTGAAATCTTTTTACTGTGACCCTTGGAATTTATAATCCTTATTAACAAAATCCCCTGTATATCATGTTCTTTCCTGAACATCCTTCCAACTTTTACTTTAATAGAATCCTGAATCCCCAATAAGGAATCTTTATGCCTCTCAAAGGGTGGCCCTCTTAAGATACTCTAAAGAAGAGTAACCAATCTATCTTGGTTGTGTACATTCTCTCCCTTGTCTCTAATGGAATTTTTTCATTAGCATATAAGCATGCAAGTATTCTCCCCACACAAACTCTACCAAAACAAAACAAAACTCAAAATTTCCTCTCCTTCTAGCCTTCATCCAGTTTCTACTTCTTGAGAGTTGTCTGTGCTATTATTCTCAGTCTTTAATAATTTTCCTTTTATTTTTCCTTGAACTCACTCCAAACATAAAAGATGGGAAGAAGAGATCCTACCTTTAAGCTCTTACCTCCAGCATTCTCCCATAACTGCCCCTGTCAAGGTTACCGATGGTCTTTATTACTAAAACCCTATTGTCAGATCTCTGTTCCTCATCTTTCTTGACCTAACATTATTCTTTGACACATTCTCTTTTCTTTGAAATACTTTTTGAAAACTGTTTTCTCTCACCTGGCTATCCCTTATTAGTCACCATTGCCGGTTTCTTTCCACCTTTCAGATGCACTGAGTTCTACTGACTCTTTAGTGATCTTATCTAGTCTCATGGTTTTAAATACCTTCTGTGTGCTATGATGCCCATATTTTCAGACATGAATTTCTTTCCTGGACTCCAAACTCATTTGTCCAATGACCTATTAGACATTTCTATTTGGATAGGGTTCTCAACCTTAAATTCCACCTATTTCTGAAGTATTCCTTATTCAGTGAATGATAATTGTATTCTTATGGGTGTTGTAGCCATGACCTTGGTGTCATCCTGAATTCCTTTCTTTCTCCCTTGTATAACTTTAGCCCATAAGTAAATTATAACATTGCTGACATCAAAATATGGTAGCTTCACTTCCTTTTGCAACAAAGCTTCTTAAAAGAGTTGTCTATATTCTCTTTCATTCTTTCCTTCTTTTTCCTTTTTTAAAAAATGAATACAGTGACATATTGGGATAATGTGTACAGTATAATGATTCAAAATTTCTATGCATTACTCAGTGCTCATTAAGAGAAATGTACTGTTGATTCCCTTTATCTTTTTACCCTTTCCCCATCTATTTATTCTCTGACAACCGCCAGTTTGTTCTCAGTATTTAAGAGTCTGGTTTTTGTTTGTATGTTTGTTTGTACTTTCTTTCTGTTTGCTTTGTTTCTTAAATTCCACATATAAGTGAAATCCTATAATATTTGTCTTTCTCTGACTGACTTGCTTCACTTAGCATTATATTCTGTAGGTCCATCTATATTGTTGCAAATAACAAGATCTCATTCTTTTTTTATGGCTTTTTAATATTCCATTTTATACATATAGCATATCTTCTTTATCTGTTCTATCAATGGACACTTGGGTCACTTCCTATCTTGACAATTGTAAAAAATGCTGCAATAAATATAAGGGTGAGTATATCTTTTAAAATTAGTGTTTCCTTTTTCTTTGGGAAAGTACCCAGTAGTGGAATTACTCATTTATGGTAATTCTATTTTTAATTTTTTAATGAAACTTCTTACCATTTTCCAAAGTGGCTGCACCAATTTACATTCCTGCCAACAGTGCCTGATGCTTCATTTTTCTCTGCATTGCTGCCAACATTCATTACTTTTTATCTTCTTGATACTAGCCATTTTGACAGGTGTATATCTCACTGTGGTTTTAATGTGTATTTCCCTAATGATTAGTGATATTGAACATCTTTTCATGTGTCTTTTAGTCATCTGTATGTCTTCTTTGGAAAAAAGTTTATTCGGGACCTTTGCTCATTTGTAAATCAGATTATTTGAGGTTTTTTTTTTTATGTTGCCTTTATATATCGTGGATATTTACCCATTATCAGATATATTATTTGCAAATATCTTCTCCCATTCAGTAGATTGCCTTTTTGTTTTGTTAATGTTTAATTCACCATGTAAAAGGTTATTACTTTGGTGTAATCCTAATAGTTTACTTTTGCTATTATTTCCCTTGCCACATAGGAGAACTATCTAGAAAAATGTTGCTGTGGCTGATATCAAAGGAATTATTGCCGATTCTTTCTTTTAAGAATTTTATGGTTTTGGGTCTACTCTTAGGTCTTTAAACTATTTTGAATTTAGTCTTGTGTGTGATGTAAGAATGTGGCCCAGTTTTATTCTGTTGCATGTAGCTGTCCAGTTTTCCCAACACCATTTATTGAAGAGACTATCTTTTCCCCATTGTACATTCTTGTGTCCTTTGTTGCAGATTAATTGACTATATATGCATCGGTTTATTTCGGGGGTCCTTTTTCTGTTCTATTGATCTATATGTCTATTTCTGTGCCAGTACCACACTGTTTTGATTATTACAGCTTTGTAGGATATCTTGAAATCTGAGAATGTGATATCTCCAGGTTTTTTTTTTTTTCTTTTTTCTCAATATTGCTTTGGTTATTCAGCACCTTTTCTTGTTCCAAACAAATTTCAGTAGTCTGTGAAAAATACTATTGGCAGTTTTTTGATAAGGATTACCTGAAGTCTGTAGATTGCTTTGGATAGAAAGGACATGTTAACAATATTGGCTGTTCCAATTTATAAACATGGATATCTTTTAATTTGTTTGGGTCATTTTTAATTTCTTTTATCCGTGTTATAGTTTTCAAAGTACTGGTCTTTAACATCCTTGGATAACTTTATACTAGGAATTTCATTATTTTTGGTACAATTATAAATGGAATTGTTGTTTTAAAATTTTTCTTTCTGCTACTTCATTACTATAATATAGAAATCACACATATTTCTGTATATTAATTTTGTGTCCTGTGACTTTACTGAATTAATCTACCAGTTCTCGTAGTTTTTTGTGGAGTCTTTAATGTCATGTCATCTGAAAATAGTGAGTTTTACTTCTTTCCTACCAATTTGGTGGCCTTTTATTAATTTTTCTTATCTGATTGCTGTGGCTAGGAATTCCAGTGCAATTTTAAATATAAGTGGTGAAAGTAGACATCCTTGTCTTTGATTCTGATCTTAAAGGAAAGGCTCTCAGTTTTCACCATTGAGCTATGGGATTTTCATACATGATCTTTATTGTGTTGAGGTATGTTCCTTCCAAACCTACTTGTTAAGTTTTTATCATGAATGGATGTAGTACTTTGTCAAATGCCTCTTTCTTGCATCTATTGAGATGATCATAGGATTTTTATTCTTTGTCTTCTTAATGTGGTGTATCACAGTGCTTGATTTGCAAATACTGAAACACTGTACATCCCATTTATTGTGGTGAATGTCCTATTTTGAACTCATTTTTGTGAGACTTTATTATTTTACTAAAATTACTACTGTCAAGGTAACCAATGACTTCCATGCTGTTAAGATCAATGATTAATTCTCAATCTTCATCATACTTCATATGTCAATAGTATTTGACACACTTGATTACTTCCCTTTCCTTGATGAATTTTATTCTTTTGTCTTCCAGGATATCACATTGTCTTGGTTTTCCTTTTAACTAAATGATTAGTTTTTCCCTGTATCCTTTGTCTTTTTCCTTTTTTCCACAACTTCTTACTATTGAAATACTTCAGGGCTCAATTTTCCTACTCTTCTTTATTTTCAGTTCATATCCTTGGACATGACATGCAGACTTATGGTTTTAAATAAAAGTTATATGCCAAAAAGCTTTCCAATTTTTATCTTTATTCTAAATCTCTCTTTTAAACTGCATCCTCATATATCTAATTTCCTATCCTTACAGGCTCTATATACACACATATAGGGGCCTTATAGCCACAGTGAATCTCTGTATTCAGTGGGAGTTAGGGCTTCAACAACATGCTTTGGAAGAGGCACAATTCAGTCTATATCAGGGAGGTTGCAATTTTAAATAAAATGGTCAGGATAAGTCTCATTGAGAAGGCACATTTGAGTGAAGTTTTAAAGGAAATGTGAATTTAGCTATGCTTATATCTAGGGGAGAAGCATGTCAGGTAAAAAGTACAACTAGTGTAAAGGTATTAGAAGCATTATATGGAAGAACATTAGAAGATTAGTGAGTTAGGAGCAAAGTGAACTTTAGGAAGAATGGTAAAGATGAATGATGTATGATAGAAGATGATAGGACCAAGCAATACAGGAGTTGAGTTTTCATTCTGAAAAAAATGAAGAGACGCTGAAAGACTGATATTATAAGTCTTATATTTTAATACATTAGTTCAAACTATGTTAAAAATAGAAAGGAGGCACCTGGCAGGCTCAGTTAGTTAAGTGTCTGACTTAGGCTCAGGTAGTGATCTCATGGTATGTGGGTTTGAGCACTGTGTCAGCTCTGTGTTGACAGCTCAGAGCCTGGAGCCTGCTTCGGAATTTTGTGTCTCCCTCTCTCTTTGCCCCTGCCCCACTCACACTTTGTCTCTATCTCTAAAAAACAAACATTGAAGGAAAAGAGGAAGATGGCTAAGAAGTAGGGAGCTCTGTATATTTCACTCACCCCCATCTCTCAAACGAAGGCCTGAAGCCATAAGACACTGAACCACAGAGTTTGGGAGGAAAGAGACAGAGTCCACTGAGAGAAGACAACCACATAGGGCAGGACCTCAGGGAGAGGGCCACAGGATGCAGTGGAGGCTAAGACTTGCCTATACCAAACCATGCCCATCCCCACTAGAGAGCTGCTTTTTTTTTTTTTTTTAACCAGAGACTGGGGCAAGGTCAACATGGATGCACTGCCATGATTAATTCTAAATCAATTCTTTCTATTCAGATATATTTTCCCTTATCTCATTCATATCCCTCCCCTCTGCTAGACTGGGCACTCTGGTCATTGGTTTGCTTAAACAGTCACATTTAACTCGTTCTCTAGATGTATATTCTACACCTCCACTGCTACCTTTCTATCTCTCTCCTTCTGGAGTAATCAGACTATATAGTTTCTCTGAGTAACATTATCTTTGTTTCTTTCTCCTCGCCTTCTACCATATTCTCCTCTTTCTCTCTCTGAATTAAGCCTCTTAGTCTTTCTGACTGGTCATTATCCAATTTCACTTTCTTCCCACCATGTCATTTCTCTCTTTGTATATGTTTTTCCCCATGAGCACTGCATACACCCTCCTCCTTATTTGTAGCTGGAAATTCTGTTTCTATGCTTTTGCACTGTCCCTTGTCTTTTAGTCTTTTCTTTTTTTTTCTTTTCTTTTTCTTTTTCTCTTTCGGTTTGCTTGTTTGTTGGATTTGTCTGTGTATTTCTGTGCCTTTCTTCCCTGTGTGTTTGTCTGTCTGTTTTCTTTTCCAGAGCTACCTCAAGAAACAAGCCAAAGTACACATGATGGAGAATTCCAAATACCACTACGAGTAGGGAAATAAAATAACCAAAGTCTCAAGAAGAGAGACTAAAAGACACCATTCAAAGAACACTTCCTGAATGGACGGGCCCTGAACAGTCAAGGAGCCTTCTTTATTTTTTTTTAAATGTTTTATTTATTTCTAGGAGAGAGAGAGAGAGACAGCGTGAGCAGGGGAGGGTCAGAGAGAGAGGGAGTCACAGACTCTGAAACAGGCTCCATGTTCTGAGCTGGCAGTCAGCACACAGAGCCCAACGCAGGGCTCGAACCCACGAACCGCTAGATCATGACCTAAGCGAAAGTCGGATGCTTAACCGACTAAGCCACCCAGGCACCCCCAAGGAGCTTTCTTTAATACAGCAGTACACGCAGGTACAGAGTGCATAACAAGCTTTGAAAACTAACAAGAGACAGAAAGCTAGCCAAAATGACGAAATGGTAAACTCTCCTCTAAAGAAATTCCAGGAAGAAATGACAGCTAAAGAACTGCTCAAAACAGATAGAAGAAACATAACTGAACAAGAATTTAGAACAATAGTCATAAAATTAACAGCTGGGCTTGAAAAAGGCATGGAAGACATCAGAGAAGCTATTGCTACAAAGACTATTACCTTAAAAATAGTTTTGATGAATTAAAAAATGCTATAAATGAAGTGCATAATAAAATGGAGGTGTCCAATGCACGGATTGAAGAGGCAGAAAGAAGAATAGGTGAATTAGAAGATACAATTGTAAAAAAAGGGGAAGCCAAGAAAAAGAGAGATAAACTGATCCAGGAACACGAAAAGAGAGTTCGAGAGCTGAGCCATACAATCAAACAGAACAATATCCATATCATAGGAGTTCCAGAAGAGGAAGAAAGAGGGAAAGACACTGAAGGAGTCCTTGAACAAGTTAAAGCAGAGAACTTTCCCAATCTGGGGAAGGAAGCAGACATTGTAATCCAAGACACACAAAGAACTCCCCTNGGAGCTTTCTTTAATACAGCAGTACACGCAGGTACAGAGTGCATAACAAGCTTTGAAAACTAACAAGAGACAGAAAGCTAGCCAAAATGACGAAATGGTAAACTCTCCTCTAAAGAAATTCCAGGAAGAAATGACAGCTAAAGAACTGCTCAAAACAGATAGAAGAAACATAACTGAACAAGAATTTAGAACAATAGTCATAAAATTAACAGCTGGGCTTGAAAAAGGCATGGAAGACATCAGAGAAGCTATTGCTACAAAGACTATTACCTTAAAAATAGTTTTGATGAATTAAAAAATGCTATAAATGAAGTGCATAATAAAATGGAGGTGTCCAATGCACGGATTGAAGAGGCAGAAAGAAGAATAGGTGAATTAGAAGATACAATTGTAAAAAAAGGGGAAGCCAAGAAAAAGAGAGATAAACTGATCCAGGAACACGAAAAGAGAGTTCGAGAGCTGAGCCATACAATCAAACAGAACAATATCCATATCATAGGAGTTCCAGAAGAGGAAGAAAGAGGGAAAGACACTGAAGGAGTCCTTGAACAAGTTAAAGCAGAGAACTTTCCCAATCTGGGGAAGGAAGCAGACATTGTAATCCAAGACACACAAAGAACTCCCCTCAGACGTAACTTGAATCGATCTTCTGCACGACATATCATAGTGAAACTGGCAAAATATAAGGACAGAGAGAATTCTGAAAGCAGCTAGGGATAACAGGGCCCTAACATACAAAGAAAAACCTATCAGAGTGGTTACAGACCTATCTACTGAAACTTGGCAGGCCAGAAAGGAATGGCAGGAAATCTTCAATGTGAGGAACAGAAAAAATATGCAGCCAAGAATCATCTATCCAGAAAGCCTGTCATTCAGAATAGAAGGAGAGATAAAAGTCTTCACAAATAAACAAAAATGGAAAGAATTTGTCACCACTAAGCCAGCCCTACAAGAAATCCTGAGGGGCACTCTATGAGGGAAATGTTGCAAGGAACACAAGGTACCAGAGACACCAGCACAAGCATGAACCCTTCAGAGAACACAAGGACTCTAAACCCATATTTTTCAATAATAAAACTGAATGTAAATGGACTAAATGCTCCAATCAAAAGAAATAGGGTGGCAGAATGGATAAAAAACAAAATCCATCTATTTGCTGTCTACAAGAGACTCATTTTAGACCTGAGAACACCTTCAGATTGAAAATAAAGGGATGGAGAAATATGTATCATGCTACTGGAAGTCAAAAGAAAGCTGGAGTAGCCATTAGTCTATCAGAAAAACTGCAATGTAAAGTAAAGGCAGTAACAAAGGATGGAGAGGGGCATTATATAATAATTACAGGGTCTATTCATCAGGAAGAGCTAACAATTATAAATGTCTACACACCGAATACGGAAGCACCCAAACACATAAAACAATTAATCACAAACAGAAACAATCTTATGGATAAGAATGTGCTAATAACAGGGGACTTTAATACTCCACTTAGAGCACTGGATAGATCAACTAGACAGAAAATCACTAAAGAAACAATGGACTTGATGACACATTGGACCAGATCGATTTGGCAGGTATATTTAAAACTCTACATCTTGAGGCTATGGAATGAATTCACTTTCTTCTCAAGTTTGCATGGCATATTCTCCAAGATAGATCACATAGTGGGTCATAAAGCAGCCCTCAATAAATATAAAAGAATTGAGAACATACCATGCACACTTTCAGATCACAATGTTATGAAACTTGAAATCAATCACAGGAAAAAGTCTGGAACACCTCCAAAACATGGAGGTTAAAGGACACCGTACTAAAGAACGAATGGGCCACTTGGGCAATTACAGAGAAGAAATTAAAAAATACATGGAAACAAATGAAAATGAAAGTAAAACAATCCAAACTCCACGGGATGCGGCAAAGGCAGTCCTAAGTGGAAAGTACATTGCACTCCAGGCCTATTTCAAGAAAAAAGAAAAAGTGCAAATACAAAATCTAACAGCGCACCTAAAGGAACCAGAAGGAGAGCAACAAGAGCATCTCAAAGTCAGTAGAAGAAGAGAAATAGTAAAAATCAGGGCAGAAATAAACAATATAGAGTCCAAAATAAACAAGTGGACAGATCAATGAAACCAAGAGTTGGTGTTTTGAAAACATATACAAAATTGACAAACCTCTAGCCAGGCTTCTCAAAAAGAAAAGAGAGAGCACCCTAATAGATAAAATCATTAATGAAAATGGACTTATTACAACCAATTCCTCAGAAATACAAGCAATTATCAGGGAATAATATGAAAAATTATACGCCAACAAACTGGACACCCTAGAAGAAATGAACAAATTTCTAATTTTCACACTACCAAAATTCACATAGGAAGAGATAGAAAATCTGAACAGACCCATAACTAGTGAAGAAATTGAATCAGTTATCAAAAGTCTCCCAACAAATAAGAGCCCTGGGCCACATGTCTTCCCTGGGGAATTCTACCAGACATTTAAACCAGAGTCAATACCCATTTTTTTTTCAAGCTATTCCAAAAAATAAAAATGGAAGGAAAACTTCTGGACACATTCTATGAAGACAGCATCACTTTGATTCCCAAGCCAGACAGAGACCCAGCCAAAAATGAGAACTACAGGCCAATTACCTTGATGAATACAGATGCAAAAATCCTCAACAGGATGCTTTTAAATCGAATTCAATAGCACATAAAAAGAATTATCCACCATAATCAAGAGGGATTCATTCTTGGGTTACAGGGCTGGTTCAGTGTTCACAAATTAATCAGTTTGATACATCACATTAACAAAAGAAAACATAGAAGACATATGATCTTGTCGATAGATGCAGAAAAAGCATTTGACAAGATACAGCATCCCTTCTTAATAAAGACCCCTGAGAAAGTCAGAATAGAAGGAACTTACTTAAACATCATAAAAGCCATTTATGATAAGCCCTCAGCTAACATCATCCTTAATGAGGAAAAACTGAGAGCTTCCCCCCTGAAATCAAAACCACGACAGGGATGTCCACTCTCACCACTGTTGTTTAACATAGTGCTGGAAATCCTAGCATCAGCCATCAGACAACAAAAGGAAATAAAAGCGTCAGAATTGGCAAAGAAGTCATACTTTCACTTTTCGCAAACAACATGATACTTTACATAGAAAACCCAACAGACTCCAGCAGAAGCCTAGTAGAACTGATCTATTAATTCAGCAAAGTTGCAGGGTACAAAAATCAATGTACAGAAAATGGTTGCCTTTTTATACACCAATAATGAAGCAACAGAAAGATAAATCATGAAATTGATCCCATTCACAATTGCACAAAAAATACAAAATACCTAGGAATACACCTAACCAATGATATAGGAGATCTGTATGATGAAAATTATAGAAAACTTATGAAGGAAATTGAAGAAGACACAAAGAAATGGAAAAACATTCCATGCTCATGGATTGGGAAATAAATATTGTTAAAGTGTCATTACTATTCAAAGCAATCTACACATTCAATGTAATCCCAATCAAAACTGCACCAGCCTTCTTCTCAAAGCTAGAACAAACTATCCTAAAATTTGTGTGGAACCACAAAAGACCCCGAATAGCCAAAGTAATATTGAAGACGAAAACCAAAGTGGGAGATATCAAAATCCAAGACTTTAACCTCTACTACAAAGCTGGAATCATCAAGACAGTATGGTATTGGCACAAAAACATATACACAAATTAATGGAATAAAATAGAGAACTCAGAATTGGACCCACAAATGTATGACCAACTAATATTTGACCAAGCAGGAAAAAGTATCCAGTGGAAAAATGACAGCCTGTTTTTCAGATTGTTCTGGGAGAACTGGACAGCAACACACAAAAGAATGAAACTCGATCACTTTCTCCCACTATACACAATAATAAACTCAAAATGGAAAAAGAACCTGAATGTGAGACAGGAAACTATCAAAACCCTAGAGGAGAAAGCAGGAAACAATTTCCTTGGCCTCAACCACAGCAGTTTCTCACTTGACATATCCCCCCAAAGACAAGAGAATCAAGAGCAAATATGAACTCTTGGGACCTCATCAAGATAAAAAGTATCTGCACGGCAAGGCAAACAATCAATAAAACTAATAGGCAACAGATGGAATGGGAAAAGATAGTTGCAAATGACATATCAGATAAAGGGCTAGTATCCAAAATCTATAAGGAACTCACCAAACTCCACACCCGAAAAGCAAATAATACAGTGAAGAAATGGGCAGAAGACATGAACAGACACTTCTCCAAAGAGGACATCCAGATGGCCAACAGACACATGAAATGATGCTCAACATCACTCATCTTCAGGGGAAATGCAGATCAAAACCACACTGAGATACCACCTAATGCTGGTCAGAGTGGCTAAAATGAACAAATCAGGAGACTAAAGATGCTGGCAAGGATGTGGAAAAATGGGCACCCTCCTACACTGTAAACTGGTGCAACCCTTCTGAAAAACAGTGTTTAGGTTCTTCAAAAAATTAACTCCCCTATGACCCAGCAATAGCAGTGGTAGGAATTTACCTGAGGGATACAGGAGTGCTGATGCATAGGGGCACATGTACCTCAATGTTCATAGCAATACTCTCAATAATAGTCAAAACGTGGAAAGGGCCTAAGTGTCCATCAACTGACGAATGGATCAAGATGTGGTTTATCTATACCATGGAATACTACATGGCAATGGCAAAGAATGAAATCTGGCCATTTGTAACAACATGGATGGAACTTGAGGGTGTTATGCTGAGTGAAATAAGTCAGGCAAAGTAAGACAGATATCATATGTTTTTACTTATAGGTGGATTAGGAGAAACTTAACAGAGGAACATGGGGGAGGAGAAGGGGGAAAATAGTTGTGGAGAAGGAGGGAGGCAAACCATGAGAGACTCTTGAATGCTGAGAACAAACTGAAAGCTGATGGGGGGGGGAGAGAGGGGAAGGGAGGGGATGGGCATGGAGGAGGGCATTTGTTGGAATGAGCACTGGGTTTTATATGGAAACCAACTTGACAATAAACTTTGAAAGAAAAAAAACAAACAGAAAACAAAAATAAAACATTGAAAAAAAGTTTAAAGAGCCTTAAAAAATAGGAAGTAATCAACATTATACAAGGTCATAAGGATGGGGCTCTTATCTGATAGAGTTAGTGTCCTTATATGAAAAGATACCAGGGCACTCACTTCTTTTTTTCTCTTCCATGTGAGGACATAGTAGAATCCTGCAGCTTCAAGTCAGGAGAGTACTCATCAAAATTAAATCAAATTGGCTAGGACCTAGATCTTAGAATTCCCAGCCTCTAGAAATGTGAGAAGAAAACTTTCTGTTATTTAAACCACCACATTTATGTTCTTTTGTTATGGCATCTTGAGCAGACAAATACACTGCCCATAGCATAATACTTTAGATCCTCCTTATATTTCATTAAGCTTTTTGTTCACTAACTTCTTTTGTTTGTTTTGTTTTGTTTTTATTTTTTATTTAAGTTTTAGTTAGTTAACATACAGTGTAAGATAGGTCTTAGGAGTAGAATTCAGTGATTTATCACTTACATGCAACACCAAGTGTCATCACCACAAGTGCCTTGTTTAGTACCCATCACCTATCTAGTCCATCCCCCACTCACCTCCCTCCATTAGCCTTCAATTTCTTCTCTGTCATTAAGAGTCTCTTGTGGTTTGTTTCCCTTTCTTCTCCTCATCCCCACTTCCCATATGTTCATCAGTTTTGTTCCTTAAATTCCACATATGAATGAAATCATCTGGTATTTATCTTCCTCTGATTGACTTATTTTGCTTAGCACAATACACTCTAGCTCTATCCACATCATTGTAAATGGCAAGATTTCATTCTTTTGTTGGCTGAGTAATCATCCATTGTATATAAACCACATCTTCTTTATTCATTTATCAGTCAATGGATATTTGAACTCTCTCCATAGTTTGGCTATTGTTGATAATGCTGTTATAAACATTTGGGGTGCATGTACCCCTTCAAATCTGTATTTTTGTATCCTTTGGGTAAATATCTAATAGTGAAATTGCTGGATCATTCTATTTTTAGTGTTTTGAGGATCTGCCATACTGTTCTCCAGAGTGGCTGCACCAGTTAGTATTCCCAAAAGCAGTGCAAGAGGGGTCCCCTTTCTCCACATCCTCACCAACACCTGTTTCTTATGTTGTTCATTTTAGCCATACTGATGGGTGTCAGTGGTATTTCATCATGGTTTTCATGTATTTCACCGGTAATGAGTGATATTGAGCATCTTTCCATGTTTCTGTTAGCCATCTGGATGTCCTCTTTGGAAAATCATCTATTTGTGTCTTCTGCCCCATTTCTTAAATGGGTTGTTTGGTTTTTGAGTGTTGAGTTTGACAAGTTCCTATAGATTTTGAATACTAACCCTTTATCAGATATGCTGTTTGCAAATATCTTCTCCCATTCTGTAGGCTGACTTTTAGTTTTATTGATTGTTTCCTTCGCTGTGCAGAACGTTTTTATCTTGATAAAGTGACAATAGTTCATGTTTGCTTTTGCTTCCCTTGCCTTTGGTGATGTGTCTAGTAAGAAGTTGTTGTGGCCGAGATCAAAGAGGTTGCTGCCTGTGTTCTCTTCTAGGATTTTGATGGTTTCCTGTCTCACATTTAGGTCTTCAATCCAGTTTGAATATAGTTTTGTGTGTGGTGTAAGAAAGTGGTCCAGTTTCATTCTTCTGCATGTCGCTGTCCAGTTTTCCCAACATCATTTGTTGAAGGGACTGTCTTTTGTCCATTGGATATTCTTTCCTGACTTGTCAAAGATCAGTTCAAAGATACAGTTGTGGGTCCATTTCTGGGTTTTTTATTCTGTTCCATGGTTCTATGTTTTTGTGCCAATACCATACTGTCTTGATGACTACAGCTTTGTACTCTTATTATGTTCCCTGTTTATTGCTTAACCTCACCCATGAGAATACAGTATCCACAAGAGTAGGGCCTAGAATACTACCTGAAAGGTGTTTGACAAATTTATATTGAATGAATGAGAAAGGAGTTCCAATTTCCAGATGTGATAAAAATCAGCACATTTAATTACAGTTTTAACCTTGATGTTATTATTTCAGGCTTTACATTAAAAAAGAAAACTAATATAAAATAAAATATATAAATCCTTTCTCCCTAAAGTACATATATTTATATCTTCTTGGAAATAACTGTAGGTTTTAAAGACTCTTCTGCACCCTATATCCTAAATCTAATCGCTCTTTAAAAATAAAAATTAAAAGATTTATAAATTCTAAATTCTTTGCTCCTTGTAATATATGTTAAAGATATTAATATTTTTGATGAAATAACATGAAATATGAAATAAATTAAATACAAACATTTTCATAAAATTAGGATTTTGCTTACAAATGCAATACTGTGGAGATTAAAGATGGTGGTGGATATATGCTAAAATAAGTATTTTTAAAGTCTTGAAGGTACCTTTTCATAAAGATTTTTTTTCTGGAAGTACAGAAACAAGATATTTTTAAATAGAGTACCTGCTTCAGTGAGAACACACAGTGATTAAAAATGATTAAAAAGCGACTAAAAATAGTGGAGAACCCCATATTGATTCAGGGAGAGAAAATTATTAAAATGACTTTGCTTGTAAAAGAATTGCATCCTAGAATTTAATTAAATATAAACTAAATAAGTCTGTCTTGTTGACAAATTTAATCAACCAATCAATCAGTGGAAAATATATCCAGAGATAGAAGACATATCTACTGAAAGAATAGTTAAGACACATGTTTGAATTAGGTAAAAAATGACGAATACATTCTATGATTATAGGTGATTTGGTTATTCCTAAGCAGACATAATAAAATAGTAAACCAGGTAATACTATTCAATAACATAAAGAAAAAAATCAGACTTCCAAATCAAAAGCCATTTGTTTGAACAGAAAAAGTGCAAGTGAAATTGTCTATTTCTTATGGTTATTTTTATACTTTCTTCAAAATAAATAAATTAGTCACATTCACAGTCACCTGATTTGAGTCTGATTGTTGAACAAGCAATATTAGTAAGTTAATTCTAAGTATCATTAGCTAGAAGGTCCATATGCATGCAACTCACCACTTATCAAAAATAAGTAATTCACTCTTGTGTATAAAGGAATCTTAGGTAATTTTTAAATACTTGCTTATGAATTGCATTAACTTTACTGGAGAATTCAAATGTCAGATCCATTTTTTTTCTTTTTATAGATATATCTGCATTAAAGTTTATCTCTACTGAAGTTGATTTAGATGAAAAACAGCTATGAAAACAAAATGGGAACTGATGTGGTTCCAGAGGGACTTCTTTCCTTGTCACAGACATGAAAAAAGTTGTGGTCAGATTTAGCTAGGGGCTAAAAACATTTAAAACTGTACTTTAGAGTAGGTAAAAGTTGAGTACTACTCCTTGGCATGGGCGCCTAGAGTATGGCATGCTAGAGTCTGGAGAAATGAGGGATCTCATTAGATAAGGAGTCATCTTGCTGGAGTCTTATCACTTACCTATTACTCTAGATAATTAATCTAGGTAATTATCTATTATACTCTCTTATTTAGGGTCTTATTAAGAGCAAATAAAATTGATCACTTATAGGAATAAATATATTTCTGAGAAATATATATTTCCTTATAACTATAGTATAATTAATAGATTATAGATTAATAGAACTCTTAACTTAAAAATGTTCCTGCACTTAAATTAAATTAGAACGATTACAATGCAATGTTATAGGAGGGACATCAAAAACAACTAAACCCCCAAGAAAATATTTAGTCTAAATGCCTAAGCCCTATACACACATGCACATGCACACACACAATCTCTCTTTCATTTTCCCTTCTGACAAAAAATTCTACAGTATATATATCTACATACACACATACATACACATTTATCTTTCTATCTATCAAACAATAAAAAGTAAAAACAGGTTAATCAAGTTGTGAGAATTCAAGGTATAAGGGTGACTAGGAAAATATGGTTGTAATAGGAGGAAGATTAGATGTCCTGGATTGCCATGTCATGTTTTAAGGTAAGAAGGACAACAACATGGGTATGGAACGAGCAAGGAAACATTTGTATGTATTGCAATAAGCCCGTAAGGAAAACATCTCAAGAAGTATGGGCGGTGTGGCAAGGGTGGGCATGTTGCATAGCTACAGTCAGGAAAATGGACAAGGGGAGTGCACAACACCAGATCTAAAGGTGAATCCATTTCCTGGCTGCAAAGCAAAAGGCTTGGGCTGTCACACAAATGAACACATAAAAGCACTGAGGCAGAAGTTTTTTTGAATAAACCTGTTCATGTGGCTTGACTTTGTGATTTTTCAGAATTATCTATTGAACCTAGAGATTCCCCCAATTTCTTTTTTTAAAGTTTATTTATTTATTTAGAGAGAGACAGAGATAGCATGAGCTGGGGAGGGGCAGAAAGAGAGGAAGAGAGAGAGAATCCCAGGCAGCCTCCTCATTGTCAGCACAGAGCACAATGCAGGGCTCTAACTCACAAAACCTTGAGATCATGACCTGAACTGAAACTGAGAGATGCCTAACTGCCTGATCCACCCAGGTGCCCCAATTCCCCAGTTTCTTGAATCTGCAGAGGTATCACAGGGTTGACATGGAGCCAGAAATGAGGCTAATACCTATCATTACATATGTTACAAATTAAAATGTATATATGTATAGTACATTATAATGATAACCAAAATAAATTCTATAAATAAATATAGGAAACTAATGTTTAAAAAAGCAAATTGTATTTTGCATACAGATGAATATACTTCCTCTCTCCAAAACACAAAAATAAATTTCTGTTTAAATTTAATTTATTTTAATCAGCCAAATGGACCACTGTACTTCTATAATATTCTGGTTAATTGAGTTTTATGGTTACTGCACTAAAAAATTTTACTGTTTTATATTTTACTTCTAAACAGAGAAATAAATTTTATATTTAGATATCAAATAAAACAAAATCACAAATCCTTACTTAGAATGGGCATCTACTTCTGAAGATTGTATTTTATATATATTACATACTCTTAAATACCAATATGTTATATAAGTATCTAATAACTATCAAGTGATTGTAATTTCACATATGCCTGCAGACTGCCATATTTGGAAAGACAAGAGTTTGGTTACAACATGGAAAGCAAAGTATCAGGGAGGAAAACAACTTTAAAAATAGTGCAACTATTACACAGGCATTTTTAAAGTAAACATTAACATTTTGCATTGCTTTAAATAATGTCATTTTATGTTAGATTTTATTTTTAGAAACAAAATATATATAAAATAAAGAAAGAAATAAAACAGGTGTGTGACTATAAAGAAGTAGCACAAGGAACTAAGATAATGGAAAAATTCTGTATCTGATTATCTTGGTGGTTTGAGTCTATAAAATAAAATCTCATAAAATTTTATGGTACCACACATCAAAAAATTTTATATAAAAACTGGTGAAATCTGAATGTGGTGTGTAGTTCAGTTAATAACATTGTATCAATGTCAATTTTCTGATTTGATAATTGTACAATTGTTATGTCAAATTTTATAAGTGGGGAAAACTGAGGAATGGGTCCATAGGAAATCTTTGTACTATTTTTGCAATTCCATGTTGAGTCTAAAGTTATTTCAATAAACAAATAAATATAAATGATATGGTCTCTTCTTGGGAATTGAGAGAAGAAAGTAAGATAACTTTATAAAGAGGGAAACAAAGGTTAATATTGTAATAAATAACAATTGCCAGAATCCAAAATGATCCTATTGACATTGCTGGCAAATATAGTTGATGACATAGGAAGCTACTCTGGTTGCCTCTGATGTTGTCTTAGAGCCTCTTACTTGTTTTTACTGTTTGCCAGCCCAGTGAAAATGGGCTGCGAGCCTGCAGGTTGTAGGAGGAGATTGGGCTGTGGTTGTCTGCCGCAGGACTCCAGGAGAGTGTGGCTGTGCTTTCCGTAATGTCTTCAACAATCACTATCCCTGGTGGGCCTGGGGGACCTATAGGCAAAAGAGAATGGGTAAAGTTAAATACAAGCCATGAAGAGGACCCGTTAGAAATTGTGTTTCCAATAAAGATCCAATCAAACTATCTAACCATCCTAATGAAATACATTTTTAGTAATGAAAATTGACAGTAGAGAAAAAGGATGTAGTTTCCACGATTTCTATGGTAACTGAATTTAGATTAGATTTTTTTCCCCTAACATTTTGTGCTTGGAAGCAACTACCAATTAGCATTATATTTTACAGGAAAAAGAAAAAAAACTTAGACATACACACAAGAATATGAATGTCAATATCAACTTTGACTGTGGAAATATATCACAGTTTACAGAGTCAACAATAGAGAGTGAAAGGCAATGGTATCAGAAACAAAAATGAGCCCATCATTACTAAAAATCTATAGATGTATGGGCCTAATTTTTACATTCTGGAAACTTAGAGTGTACAAATACTGTGATGTGGCTCTCAGGTAGCTTAAACTTTAACAAGGGAGATAAAAAAACCACACTGAAATATGATAATTCAGGCCAGGGAAGGGTATACACTAGAAGTTAGGCATGGAAAGTTTTTGTGAGAGGTTAAAAGGAAGGTGTGATTTGGTGATTGATGATGATGAAGATGATGATGATGATGATGATGTTGGGCAAGGGTGGGAAAGTGGTGAATCTGAGATTATTTTCCTTATCATCATGAAAAATGGGTATAGAATAGTGATAATCAATCTATGTGTATGTGGACTCTACCTTCCAGAAACAACTGTGATCTGATAGGAGAAATATACCTTTGTATGATCACTTTTAAAATAGAGTTACCTAATAACATTTAAAGATCTGTAGTGTGTTAGCCTCTCTTAAGTATTTTATTTTCTGAATTAGTCCTACCAGCACCATTCTGGCATCACTTGATTTCCTAGTCCACCTTGATGCCATTGTCATTCACACCATGCATCTTTGGTAAGAAACAAAATTAATTTATAAATTCTTAAATCTGAAAGGAATCTGTTAACTATTTTCTCTGGCTCTGGTCTTCGATTTCTAGTCTTAACTTTGCTGAGTCAGATTTGGAGATTACAATATCTGATCAGGAAGGCCTGATCTAGACAATAAGGAGCTAAGAAATAGTGGCGTGCTGGAGAAATTGAGGCAGTTAGTAAAGACCTCTGAGTAGAAAATTTCAAGGAAGGAATAAGGAGATGGAGATGGAAGAAGAATTTTAAAAGCCTCACAAAGGAACGGACATTTTCAGGAAACAAGAAATGAACATTTTTATCAATTGATTCCATTCAGATTTAGGAATTTGTAAATTTGGTTTTGTTTATCATCAAAGATGCCAATTGTATGAAAGTCCATGGTGTCAAGGTTGACTAGGGACTCAAGTAAAGCCAGAAAGGTGCTGATAGACTAGAATAAAGAAAGGAGTCAAGGAAACTACATTATTATGATGGGAAGATATAAGAATTGGAATTTGTGAAAAGAAAATTGCAGTAGGGTATTTTTGAATAAGAATTTGTGTTTATCTGGAGGGAGGTGGAGAATATGATTATGAAGACTGACAAGGTCAGCCTTATGTAAGAATGATTTATGGAAGAATATATTTGATGTTTCATCGGTATGGCTATGCAAAGCATTAAAACAGTGGCTAAGGATGAGATGAGGTAAATAAATGAGATCCAGGTGGTGAAGAAGATGTGTAACAAGTTGTTAGTCTGGTGAGATGAATATAGAAGAGCAACTATAGTGATGATACATAATAATAATAAGAATATTAACTGTAATAATATTACCAATAACTACCATATCCACACTTTACATTTTATTAAGGTCCTGTACTAAACATTTTTTAAATATTAACTTGTTCATTATTTTCATGTCACTGTAAGATTGGCATTATTCTTATTTTATAGAGGACATAATGAAATCTCAGAGATTGGTTAGTCAATAAATAATAAATAATATAAATTTCTTAATCAATAAACCTTATTATATGTTAGGTGTTATGATCGGCAGTGCGTATCATAGAATCTGTTCTTATGAGAAGTTTTTTGCCCAAGTCATTCTGCCTGTGAACGGCACAACTAAAATTTGAATTTGAATCTGATTGTAAAGCTGATTTGTTCAAAGAAGCAAGGAGTACACAGATCCTTCCTCCTTTCATTGTTAATGTAGAAAGTAGTTTTAATTGAAGGAATGAAAGAAAGAGAAAAAGTGTGTGTTAAGGAAAGGCACATTTAAATTATGTGTTATATATACAGATGGCATTTGAAGAAAGCATTTAGGGCTTTGTGGCAGCCTGTGTATAAGATGGACATCACTTCCCTCTCCTGTACGTGCAGGTCTTTCCCTCTTTGAAAGGTGGAGCCTATTCTCTCACCTTCCTCAATCTGGGCTGGCTTGTCACTATCTGACCCAAAAGACAATGGTAGAAGTGACACTACATAACTTCTGAGGAGGCCTTTATGAGTATTAATGCTCTAGAAAATGTTTAAGTTAGTTGTCTTAAATAAAAGTGTATTTATAACAATAGATAAAATCTATTCTAAGTAATTTTTTTAAAATTTAAGCTAGAACCAAAAGTAATTTACAACATAATTAAAAATACCCAAGTATTTTTTCTCTATGTGTAGCCATTTTCCCAAGTATAATCTTGGGAATTTAAATTTTTTTAAATGTTTTATTTATTTCTGAGAGAGAGACAGACAGACAGACAGCATGAGCAGGGGAGAGTCAGAGAGAGAGGGAGATACAGAATCTGAAACAGGCTCCAGGCTCTGAGCTGGCGGTCAGCACANTTTGTTTGAAAGAGTGCGAACAGAGTTCAACTTTAGTCTGGACAACCAGAGGACTGGTATTTCCTGTTCAAAACAAATTATGACAAATTAATGTGGTAATAAGTAGGAAGTTGTGTACTGATTTCTTGTGAGGTCATTATCCATTCTCCCTGCAGTCAACCACTGGTGGATCCAAGCTGAGTTCTTGTCATGTGATTGTCTAACCAATCTTGAGGAAAAATACTTAAAAAAAAAATCTCAACACTGCCACTGGCTCCCCATGCCAACCAATATTTCTGGCCCTTTCTTACCTAGATAGCATCACTTTTTCTGCCTGAATCTGACACCTATGATTCAACAAATACCTTATTGTTACATGTTATTTTTTACATTTTAGGCAGGCTCACATTGTTTTTATTTGATTTTGGGGAATTCATATAATTTTTTTTCCACACAGAGGTTTCAAGTGAAAAATTAAACTTGTTGAGATTCAAAACATTAAACAGATCTTTGGCTTACATTGTGTAAAAAAAAAAAAAAACTGATACCAAATATGCCATGCTATCTTAAATTGGTTCTATTTCTAATCCCACAAATATTGCTTGGGGACCAACACCTCTTCTAAACACATGCAGGACTATGCTGCAGAAAAAGACAATCATTCGTGGCAACAAAGTCCTGAACATGCTTTTCTAACTGAGTGAAGAGGAGATTCAGCTACTGTCTGGAAGATTAGATCAATGCAGAGAAATACTCAAAAACTCAAGCCACAAAAAGTATTTTTAATTTTTATCAAGTAGTTTAATTATATGAAATGAGCCAACCAGTACAAAGGACTATTTTGCATAGACCTGATTTAAAAGTTCATATATATGCAACAACAAAACATTTCATTAAAAAATAGTAGTTCAATCCTCTCAAAATGGGTTTAGAGGGAACATATTTCAATATAACAAAGCAATATATGAAAATCCACAGCTAACACCATACTCAATGGTAAAAAACTGAGAGCTTTAAGCTATGATATAGCTCTAAGGTCAGGAACAAGACAAAGATGTCCACTCTTACCACTTGTCCTATGCACAGCAATCAGACAACAAAAAAGAAATAAAAGACATCCATATCAGTAAGAATTTAAACTGTCACTATTTGTAGATGACATATACTATTCATGGAAAACCCTGAAGACTCCACCAAAAAACTATAAGAAGTAATAAATGAATTATATTAATAACTAGCAAAGTTGCAAGATACATAATTATACCCAGATATTGGTTGCACTTCTATACATTAATAATGAAGTAGCAGAAAGATATATTAAGAAAACAATTCCATTCACATTGCAACAAAAAGAATAAAATGCCTAGGAATAAACTTAATCAAAAAGATGAATAAATATACTCTGAAAACTGTAAAACATTGATGAAAGAAATTGAAGACAACAAAATCAAATGGAAAGATACACCATGCTTATGGACTGAAAGAATTAATATTGTTAAAATTTCCATACTTTTCAAAGTAATCTACAGATCCAATGTAATCTCTATTAAAATGTGAATAGCGTTTTTCACAGAACTAGAACAAATAATACTAAAATTTATATAAAATAGTAAAAGACCCCAAGTAGCAAAACAACTGTGAGAAAGAAGAACAAAGCTGGACACATCACATTCTCAGATTTTGTCTTACTACAAAGCTGTAGTAATCAAAGCAGTATGGTACTGGCACAAAAACAGATACATAGTTCAATTGAACAGAATAGGGAATCCAGAAACAAACTCATGCTTATATGGTTGATTAATCTATGACCAAAGAGGTAAAAATACTCACTGAAGAAAAGACTACCTTTTCAATAAATGGTATTGGGAAAGCTGGACAAATATACGCAAAATAATGAAACTGATGCTCCCTTTGGCAGCATACATACTAAAACTGGAATGATATGGCCAAGATTAGCATGGTCCCTATGAAAGTCATTCATACAAATTTGTGTTTTATTTTAAAAAAAGAATGAAACTGCACATTTCTCTCACACTATACACAAAAATAAACTCAAAATGAATTAAAGGCCTCAGTGTAAAGACCTCAGGGTAAAATCATAAAACTCCTGGAAAAGAATATGGAAAGTAATTTCTTTGATATGAGCCATAAAAAAATGTTTCTAGTAATGTCTCCTAAGGCAAAGAAAATGAAAGAGGACACCAAAATAAAAAGCTTTTGCACAATAAAGGAAATCATCAACAAAACAAAAAGGCAATCTAATGAATGGAAAAAGATATTCACAAATGATATATTCAATTAGGAGTTAATATTCAAAATAGAAAAAGAACTTACACTACTGAACACCCAAAAATATAATAATCTAACTAAAAATGGGTAGAGGGCCTGTATAGACATTTTTCCAAAGACAAACAAATGGCCAAAGACTCGTGGAAAGATGCCCAACATCGCTAATTATCAGGGAAATGCAAATAAAAATTCAAATCACCTTACATCTGTCAGAATCACATCAAAAAGATAAGAAACAAGTCTTGATGAGGATGTGGAGAAAAAGGGACCTTTGTGCCCTGTTGGTGGAAATGCAAATTGGTGCAGCCACTGTGGAAAAAAGTATGGAGGTTCCTCAAAAAATTAAAAATAGAAATACCATATGAATCAGCAATTCTACTACTATTTACCCAAAGAAAATGATAACACTAGTTCAAAATAGTATATGTACCCTTATGTTTATTGCAGCATTATTTACAATAGCTAAGATATGGTAGTGACCCAAGTGTCAATAGATGAATGGATAAAGAATATGTCACACACACGCGCTCGCGCGTACACACACACACACACACAGGAAAATTACTCATTAGTAAAAAAGGAGATAGAGATCTTGCCATTTGCTACAGCATGGATGGGTGTAGTGGGTATTAAGTAAGTGAAATAAAGCAGACAGAGGAAGTCAAATACTATATGATTTCACTTATATGTGGAATATAAAATCCAAAACACATGTATAAACAAAAAAAAAAAAAACCAAAAAACAAAATTAGACCTTTAGATACAGAAAACTGATGGTTTCCAGAAAGGAGGAAGTGGATGGCAGGCAAAATAGATGAAAGGATGTGGGAGATACAAGCTTCCAGTTATGGGATGAATAAGTCATGAGAATAAGAGGTGTAGTATAGGGAATATAGTCAATGGTATAATAGTATTGTGTGATAACAGACATAGCCATACTAATGGTGACCATAGCATAACATATAAACATATTGAATCACTATGTTGTACACCTGTAACTAATAAAACATGTGGTTTCAACTATACTCAGATAAAAAAATAATAAAAAAATAAAAAGTAAGTTAAAAAAGTAATAGTCAATAACATGAACAGATTTTCTGTAGCACATCACATATTCATGCCTATTAATAACTAGTTGCTGAGGTTTTTACCTTTATACTAGAATTATAAAAACTTATGTCATGCCCTATTTAGGAAATACGACTTTATTGATAATATTTTATTTTTATACAAGAAAATGTCCTGACATATCCTTGTCATACTCGACTGGCCACATTCAACTTTGAACAGTATTGTATCTTTCCTTCTTTGCTTTCTCCTGAGATACTTCCTTACCATCATTATGTTCATTTACATCTAAAGGGTGTTCTTAGATTTTTTATTTATTTATTTATTTATTTTTAATGTTTTATTTATTTCTANACTAAACTACATGACCCTTTCCTACTGTTCTCAATTCTATGACAATATCCAACTCTATTTTTACCAGTGGCAGATAAAGATGGAAATGAGTGAGAATCGGTTCTCACTTTTTTCAAAAGCAATTTAGTTTTCAATTATTAAAGCTCATCTCTCTTTCTTTATTTCTCTTTCTTTCTTTCATTCTGTCCACCTTTCTTTCTTTCTTTCTTTCTTTTTTCTTTCTTTCTTTCTTTCTTTCTTTCTTTCTTTCTTTCTTTCTTTCTTTCTTCTTTCTTCTTTCATATGTCATCTATCATCTATCATCATTACCATTATTATTATTATTTTTATTATTATCTGTCATCTATATAATGGCATGAAAGTTTTGTCCCTCCTCACTTTGACCATTTAATACTGGTTAGGTCTTCAAACTTCAAAATCTCTGCTCAAGTTTCACTTTCTTTACTCAATAACTACTAAATTAAAATTTTTATGGCCTAGAGCCTCAGAATTGTATTTTGTACAAAATGCCTATTTTTATGCACCCTATATTTCAAGGAAAACTGATCTAAAGAAAAGAGATTTGGATAAAGAGTCTGAAGAATCTTATCCCAGGTCTGGATCTTTATGTCAGAGCTATGTATAAGTTTCTGAAACCTGGACAAATTTTTGAACCTTAGTAAGCTTCAATTTCCTAACATTTTATAATGGGAAATATCAATCTTATCATTATTGTGAGGATTACATAGGGTAATGTACATAAAAAGGACTTTGTAAATGGCTAGACTAGCACTGATTGGGCTCTCAGTAGCTTGGTACTGGTACTTTGACAGTGTCCTATGATCTCACGACACTTCATTTTTTACCAATAAAAACCAGAACCTATGCACCACATTTGGTTCTGTCAAAAGAAAAGATATATATGAAAATGATTTAAAAAAGAAAAAATACTATTCTTGGCAGGTTCAACAAACAATATCTTCTGGGGAGTTTTAATGTAATATGAAAAAAAATAATGCTGAAATGATGACTCAATGTCCACCTATCAAGTTTAAGGCACTGTGTTAAATGTTATGTACTTTTTAATCTTTACAGTAAATCATATATTAACAGGTCCTTTTCACAAATGAGAAGACTGAAATGTAGAAAGTTCAAGTGACTCATTCAAGGTCACATGACCCCAGTGGTGGACCTGTGGTTCAATTCTGATTCTTAATTTCATATGTATCAGAGATTCAACTCCATTCTATATAGTACTACACAACACTACTTTAAATAATTCAGCACAAACACATAAAATGTAAATTTCAGAGCATTAAAAATAGTTACAGGAAGAGGCAAATTTTTATGGCTTGAAAATAGATTTAGAAGCAGAAATGTAAGATAGAAATGAAGTAGACTTTGTGATTGACTCCCTAAATTTCACTCCACTTGTACCAATGTGGTATAGGGAATTAACCATGGGTGGCTCTGATTAGTCTATCCATTTTGGCAATCTCATCTGCCCCTGTGGTAATTGGTTCAGGAAGCTCGGAATAAGCCAATCAGATCATGGCAATCTTCTTACATGGGGTGTTGGTTCATGGTCTAGACTGGCAAAACCAGATGAAGGGATGGACATTTGTAAATATATGTTAGTTCTTTTGCCTGTTGTGTGGCAACAAGAAAGCACTTAACCTCTATTGTTCTTGGCAGTCAGCCTATGACTACCATGAGCTTTAGGGTAAAGCCAGCATTTAGACAGTGGAGGTTAATAAATCTGCTTTAGATTCCTGTCATGAGAGCCAATAGATTTTCTTTCTGTTTGAGCCAGTTTGACTTAGTTTTCATATTGTATTGTAACTTGTAACTGGAAGCATCAAAGACAAAAGATAACTGAGAACTCCTTTGGTTTGTGAAAGATTAACACTGGAACAATTCCTCATCTATGCAAATACTTGTTATATTAGCAAAATGATCTGGAAAAAGAATCTTCAACAATATCTAATTATCAAGCAAACCCTTCGGAGATGAAGAAAAAAAAGTCAATTGGGAAACCTGATAGAACAGCTGGCCAAATAAAAGCAAACAGCCAGATAGGTAAACACACAATTCAATAAAATTATTAAAGTGATTTCAAATTTACCTGTAGGGTAATGGAATTATCATTTTTTGATAGGGACTTGGAGCTTATTAAAGATGTACAATATTAATCAATGTACTCCTATGACAATAAAGTTCAACAAAATATTAAAAATCAGAGAATTTTAGAGCAATGTTGAAAAACCTAATTTTATAAACCCAATTAAATATCCTGTGTGTTTCTCATTGCTACACTCTCTTAAAAAAAGAAAAAGAAAAGAAGAAAGCTGAAAGGGTTGTAGATGTTACCATGTAAAGATAAAAACAAAAAGCTAAATTTGACAGCTTTGAATGATGAAGTCTGACTGGATACCACAAGACATAGTTCTCATATAGCCCTTGTCATTTTTCAACCAAAATGACTCAGGAATGTACTTTGCACCTCTAGGTTACAGAAAGTTCTTCAGGTAGGGAAGCTGGAAGGATAGTTTTTTCCAGTGAAGAGTTCAAGAAGACTTCCTCCGGGCTAGTATTTAAGATGGGACAGGTGACTTTATTATTATTGTATTTTGGTGGTAAAGGGGACAAATAAATATGCTAAAAGACTGGAAAATACAAGGCATTTTTGAAGAGAGGGAAAGCAGCTTTTTTTGTTCAGAATAGCAGGAGTTTATAAAAGTGGAGAAAAGTAGGTTGATGGAATACCTTGAAGACCAGGACAGTGAGTTTGAACTTTTTTATGTAGATAGCAGAGAACCAATACTTGTTTTTAAATGGGAAGTGGACTAACACATTAGATGTTATAGTGGAAGGGTAGAGAATGGTAATGAAACATTATTCCAGAATTTCATGTTTTGATAAACTGGAATAATAATGGAAGATGCTAATTTGGAGCCTGAGGAGAGTTTGAAAAGGTAAGGAATAGTCATTGTGAGCAATGTGATAGGGACTCAATAACTGTTGAACAGCAATATTGCTCATAATATTGAAAGTTTATCTGAAATTAAAAAAAAAAAACATGACTTTATAAGACTAAGTCACTATTATTCAATTAAATTCTTTATATCTTATGTTTTTTCAAAGCCAGAAACAGAGGTGACTGAGTTTGAAAGTTGGCATGATAAGTATCAAGGAGGTTATGCTCACCTATTGGGCAGGTAGATTTCAGGTAGGAATTGAACTAAGTATAACTGGTGACCATACAAGTTATTTGGAGTCCATGAGAAGTTCAGGGAAAGATTCAATAAATGTGGGAATGCACCTACTGCAAAGGATTAAAGCTACTGTCAGAGGTTTCATGTCGTAAGCAATACATCAAAATATACATGACAGAGCTTCAGGGACACAGGTTAGGGCCACCTACCTTTCAAAATAAAGCAAGATAATAAGGTACTGGGGTGTCAGCTGACTGATGTATCAACTGACTGTATAAAAACTTATCTCATGGACATAAAATCTTAGTGGACACATAAGCCTTTTCTTTAGCACTCCTATTTCTTTTCTTCCTATATACCCTATGTAACTAGAATCTAACTTATGATTTTTTCTTTGTTATTTGCATTTGGTTTTTAATATTTCAATCAACATTTCTTTTTTTAAAAAGGATTTCTTATTTAAATATTGTAATATTTATTTATTTTTTGAGAGAGAGAGACAGAGTGCTAGCAGAGTAGCAGCAGAGAGAGAGAGGGAGACACAGATTCTGAAGCAGGATCCAGACTCTGAGCTGTCAGCACAGGGCTGGACATGAGGCTCAAACTTGTGAACTGTGAGATAATGACCTGGGCTGAAGTAGAACACTTAACTGACTGAACCACCAAGGCACCCCTCGATCAACATTTCTTCTAAAAATGAGTGTATGTGTGTCTGCTATAAAAAATATGGTGCAACATGAAAAAAAATGCTAAGGTACTTATGGAGATGGTGGTGCCAGGCTTCAAAGAACTGTTTTGTGATTGAAGTTGTAGGAAATTTCTGAAAACTCCTTCTCACGACTTCATTCCTACAGAGTTTTTCCTCTCATTTCACTGTGTATCTCTATTTTATATGACATGGCAATGTATTTAATATTAGGTGCCTATAATTATTTTTTAAAATTACTTCTCCTTTCCCTGTCCATTCTTCCCTATTTATCTGATTTTTAAAAATGTAATTACTGGAGCAGCTGGGTCGCTCAGTTGGTTAAATGTCAGACTCTTGATTTGGGCTCAGATCATGATCTTATTGTTCATAATTTGAGTCCTGCATAGGGTTCCATGCAGACAGTGCAGAGCCTGCTTAAGATTTTCTCCCTCTCTCTCTCTGCCACCCTCCCCTCATCTCAAAATAAATAAATAAACTTTAAAAAAATGTAATACTCACTTTGGGAAAAAGAATTAGATATTCATTCATTCATTCATTCATTTAAGAACTTGCTTAACACATTGAGGAAATGTCTACTGTATGCCAGACCCTAGGGATAAGGATTACTTTCTAGTGAAGAGAAGAAGACCAATAAGCAAATAAATGAGATAGTTTCAGATAGTAATAAATGCAAAGAAGAAAATAAAGGGTGAAAATCAGGTGAAAAAGACATGAGAAACATTAGATAAGAAGCTGAAAAATAAATGATAGAAAGGAGCCAGCCAGCCACATACAAATTATGGGCAAGTTTTCTAGGCAAAATATATCAATGACAAAATTCCTAAGTATTGATGAGTTTGGCACATTTATGGAACAGAAAGGATTCTGGTGTGGTTGAAGCAAAGTGAAGAAAGAATATAGAGGAGGGTGAAAGTGTTGGAAAGGTTAGTGGGTGCCAGACAACATTAGGATTTGAGAGCAATGGTAATG
Organism: Crocuta crocuta; assembly: GCF_008692635.1. Taxonomy (NCBI): domain Eukaryota; kingdom Metazoa; phylum Chordata; class Mammalia; order Carnivora; family Hyaenidae; genus Crocuta; species Crocuta crocuta. The sequence continues at coordinate 1,084,885 of NW_027530499.1, forward strand.
AATTTAGATTTTATCTGAGTGTGATTAGAAGCCATTGGCTAACACATGAGAAAAGCTGAAGGAAAGAAGCCATTGAAAATCATAGACCAAGCCCTCAGTAGCTGTAAGAATATTTTGGGGAAAGTCTATTTAAATCACTAAAAATATTAATGATCAATGTTAATGCTAAAATTGCAAAACCTCTACAATAAAATTTTAGTAGCAAATGCAAGTAAATTGCAATGATTCAGTAAATCTCTTTTCCAATGCTGTTTTATTGCACTGTTAGTGCTCATTTGAAGTTGCCAGTGTAGTTTCAATGACAGTGATAGTCTCTAAAGGTATTTTGCATACCAGTTTCTTGTAATCTTATTGGGAGTATGATTATTCTTCTACTTATGTTGTAAGTAAAACACAACACAACAAAAATGGCACAATCCCATTGCTACACCAGTCTTATAAAATTGGAATTTTATGAACATTATCCTGGTAGGTATTATTTGTGAACATGTGGTTGTCATTGGAACTCTGATTCCTTTGGGTTAGATGGAACTTGTGACTGGTTCAGACCAGTGAGTTACGAGCTAAAACGACTGTTGCCATTTTTGGCTGAAGCATTTAATTACCAATGTGAGACTCTCCTCATCACTATCGTTAAGATGTTTAAAGAATTCTATGCTTTGATTTAGAAAAATGTAAACACTTCTCAGTCAATTATCACAAAATTCTGATGAAGGTAAATTAGCCAACAATTGCAGGTAGTTAAGTAGACATAAATATTTAATGTAGTTTTACATGAGTTGAAGAAGTGCACACTCTGTATATTCCAATAGAAAAATAATACTGTCCGTCCACCGAAGGTGATCTTTCTGAAATGGAAAATAGACATTTGAGGGTCTATTGTACAAATTGCAAGAACAAATAAAAATAATCAACTTGTTTGTTAAAAACCTTAAGCAACTCAGATGCTATACTGAAGTTAATTTATTAAGCTAATATTACATAAATCCTAAGAAAAATGAGTTAAAGAAATCCTATAAGAAAATACCATATGGGGTGCTAAAATATGCAAGGTGTCATGTTTCTGTAAAGCTTTCTATAACTCCGATATTGGGTTTATTGTGTGTGTATGACTCATTACAACTCCGCAATGCAAATTAAGATAAAAAAACAATGCATGGACTTTTAAATTTATGAATTCACTTATGAATTCACGATTCATTTATGAATAATTTATAGATATCCTTGTGGCTTATGTTCCCAAATATACCATGAAGTGAATTTAGAATTGTTATTTTCAATGACACATTAGGGAACATATTCACAAACTCATTCTATTTAAGACAGGTGCATCTTTGACGGTACTATGACTAAACAGTAAGTAGAAAACTTTCTTTAATAATTTTTTTCTTTCTGAAGTATACATTTATACCTACTCTCATTTATTTAGATTTTCTGTCATGATTTTCCTTGATACCACCATGTTCTACAAGATATCTGCTAAGATTAGGGACATGTTTCCTGACAATGGAAATGAACAAAGGTTGACAAACATGTATCTAGGATCATTAATTTCATATTTTAACTAAGTGAGCAAATCAGTAGCTCACTAAGGACTTTAAAAAGAATAAGATTACTCCCTAAGTGCTTGACAATGGCTGAGAAAAAATGGAGAAAGAACTGTGTTAGGGTTATCTTGATGGTTGCTGTTTTATACTCTGAGGATTTTTTTTGCTATACAACTACAAGAAGACATATACCACTATGCAATGTAACATTAAAAGCTCGGCACAGACTGAAAGATGACTGCTGTCAAATGGTGACAGTGAATTTGGTATAATCCTGATGCCACCATCTTACTCGTGTGGAGAAAAAGAGTCAGTAGTCTCTTGCAGAGCACATAAATAGAGTGGTCCTGTAGGTTGGATAATTTGTAGCAGATATTCCATATAATGGATGAATTACAGGGAGAGTGTTTATAATACATACTATCTCATCCAGTGGGGTATGATCGATGCTGCTTATTAGCCTGACTTAACATTCTGTGAGCTGAGGTTGTGAGACAAATATATGAGCTTTGATTTACAGATACATACAGATCAGGTGATAAAATGTCTTTGAAACAGTGATTAGGTATTCCAAATGAAATTTACTAATAACAGTTCTGTTTCTTGAGTTGTCACAAAAGAAATAATTATATGAACCAATAATCTCCTGAAAAAAAACCCACATAATTCAAAGAGATTTGTTTTATGCTATAGTTTTCTGTGATTAATGAACACTTAAATTAGCCAAATCAGAATTCTGAGAAATGAGAAAGCTAATGGTTTGGCATAGATGATTAACTTATGTGGTTTAAAAAATATTTATGTTGTTTGAAACTTTGTACTTTTGACTTAGGATATTTTAAAATGTAAGACATAATTTCCAGGGAACCTAAAATCATTCAAACTATTTGGTTTCAATTTTTTAAAAATTAAGTATTTATTTACAAGTACAGTTACTTCCAAATCCTTTAGTGTCCTCGATGGTTTATAACAGCTCTCTACTCTTTATTTTTTGTGTTGCTTCATTGTCAACTAAACTGAAGGTATAGCAAAGTCCTATATTAACATTTATATAATGAATATTTGTGTTTTAAAAATATTGGATACCATGATTTAAATAAATGTTATAATACAGATTTTGTGCTTATTTTGAGTGATATTAAATTAGTACCTATTAGATATGCAGATATTGATATTGTTACTGGTATGAATAAAAAGTACCTTAGAACTATCTGTCATAGGCTCATCTACACATCTTTTCCAAAATGAAATATAAGTTGTGCATTTAACTTTTTAACTTCTTTTTTAAACTCAGTCTTATCCTCTTGGTTACTCTGTATTTAAAGCCCTTTGGCATTTATCTCACATTTGAGAAATTCCTTTGTACACTAATATAGCTATTGCATCTTGCTCAAGGATGGAAGCCATCACAATTGAATCTTCAATACATGTAAATATTGTTTAATATAAACACATTTTTCCCACTTCGGGAAAGTGATGCGAGATTTCATTGCTTCAGTTTACTGAATACACTGAGATGGCCCTGATGGTGTTTCACAGTTTATTCTAATGACAATAAACGAGTAGAGAACAAAATTATGCCAAACATATCAACATCATGATTTGACCCTGAGGAAGGAGAAACAGTAAAAATGCTCCCAATCACCTTTAGTATGTATTATCAAATTTTAATTGAACAAAATGGGCAAAACAATCAGAATATTAAGGGATATTTTAGTCAGTGGATAATCAAATAAGATTAATTGTTGGAGAAATGTATACCATTTTTCTTCCCATACATACCATGAAAAACAATGATTCATTTCCTTAATCTTAGATATTAGAGAAATAAAAATGATTTCTCTAGTTAAGAATATCAACAATAATATCTACCATTTACAGAGAAGCATTCTACCATTTGAGATCTCATTTCAGTCTCCTATTAAATCTGCAAAATAGGTATTATATGCCTGTTTTACCAATGAATAATCCAAAACAGGTAAAATGACTTGCTTATGATTATCTAGCTAGTGTCAGGGTGAGATTGATATCTGGGGCTGGGTTGTTTTTATACTGCCTCACTGTATTGGTTGTGCAAACTAGTTACTCTCACAGCCATTTTAAACAATTTGAATCATTTTTAGGGGTGCCTGGGTGACTCAGTCGGTTAAGCATCCGACTTTGGCTCAGGTCATGATCTCAAGGTTCATGAGTTCGAGCTCTGCATAGGGCTCTGTGCTGACAGACAGCTCAGAGCCTGGAGCCTGATTCAGATTCTGTATCTTTCTCTCTCTCTGACCCTCCCCGCTCACGCTGTCTCTCTGTCTCTCAGAAATAAATAAAACATTAAAAAATTTAAAAAAACCATTTTGAATAATTTTTAAATCAGGCTATTGAGATTCAACTAACATTTACTGAGCAGCAGCTCTAAACTAGGTCTAGTGCTAAGTGCCTGGGTTGCCCAAAGATACTGTTTTCCAAATGAAGCACAAACACAGCAGACCTTTCCTTGCTACTTTTTATACACCTTAAATTTATGCAATTTTATTTTCTCATTGCCATAAATAACCGTGCAGCTGTCACTTTTATATCTCAGCTTCTCATGCCTGTCCATTTGAATCTTGTAGTGGTTATTTTCTATTTTAATGAACTATTTCCATAAAGCCAGGAAGTATCTTTTCCCCTTTCCTCCTTAGTTTTTAAGTACCTCAGCAATGATCCAGAAGTTTCTGAAGGTAAAATCTACTGATATACTCAATCAACAAAAGAGACCCATGTGCTCATGACTGCCAATCTTCACATATAATGTGTCAAATAAGATTTTCCTAATACATACTAAGAAATAAGCTAGACACACTCTAGTTTTAAAAAATGAAAACAAGAAGAAGAGAAATTTATATGAAATACTTTTATCAAGAATGATTCACTGATTCATTTTTTTCTTCACATTACACAGACATCATCTGCTGTTCAGTTTCTCCCCTACTCTTTCACCTCAGTTCCTCTAACTCATTAGAGAGCTAATTGCCTTTGTAATTCCAAATTAAGGAGTACTTAGAAAATGGAGACATTACCTTTGCCAGGTGTTTAGGAGGACAAAATCTAATCTTCAGTAAAAGTCAGCAAAAGTTTCTTCCAATCAGTGCTAGTCCTCTCTCTGTTCAATATTAATGGATTTTTGTGTTGTTCAGTGAAGAATCATTCAGAGACTAGACTACATGTCATATGATGTTACACAAAATCAAGGAAATAATTAAGAATTGAGTATTTTGAAACATAGATTGAAATAAAACAAGATTTTAGGATAGGGACTAAAGTGAACTTACCAATTTTCCATTGTTTTTGGAGGTGTGAGCAATCATTGGGCTGATATTCCACAGATGTTTTGTTTGGAACTTGGATTCTTGGTTACCACACATGCGTTATGAAAGAAGGGCCATGTAGTATTTATATGCCCTGTGAAACTGTGTATTCTAAACCTTATGGGAAAACAAATTACTACCAAATATTGAAAAGACATGCTAAAACAATCTATGAAACAGTCACAGAAAACGAATGGATTGAGGAAATTTAAAAGGTCACATGTTAGAAAGGATTGCTGATTGGTTTATGGTATGTCTATAAAAACTATGAAAAGGGAGTAAGTAGATGATTTTTCCAAACAATCAAACAAATGAGCACAGGTAAAATGTACTTCTGGTATTTTGCCCAAGTAATATTGGTGAGTTTAAGGACAACCTTCTGAACATAAACCCCATTTTTTTTGTTTTGTGTTGTTTTGTTTTCATGACTTTTGTTATAATTTACTCACAAGTAGGTAAGAAACAACGAATATCAAAGATTGAAAGACCAGCAGCCACAATTGAAATGAAGGCCAGGTGCTTTTTAAGGCAGTTGGAAGTTTTGTCCTTCCTTCCTAATTGTGGCAATCATAAGAAAGTTTAAAATAAGGGAATGAGAAGAGATCATGCAGAAAGAGGTCTGTTTCTTTATTACTGTTTAGTAATCCTAGTGATGTTTTGTGCAGAAGTTATTCTTTTCTACCAAAACCTAGAATGTCTGGAAAAGCAGTCCCACAAGATACCCTGAGAAAATAGTCATTGGAATTTGATATCTTATATGATTGGCAAGACATGGGAGTCAGAGAAATTTCAGACTTGTCTTCGGATTTTGTCATTTAGGCCAAAATATAAGACAGAAAGTAGTGATGAATAATGTTGAGCTTCCTGGTCATGTGGTCAAAGATTAGAAACTTTAGAGGATTAAAGAGTGTGAAGCCTGTCCTTAGAGATAGATGTGAGTGAAAAACTCTTATTTGCAAGATAATGTAGACTGTCTTCTCTCTCTTTCTGGCTTAACAAATGACTTTCATCCAGCTCATGTATAAAATATTCTGACTCCAACACAGAGCTTGTCACTCCATTCTCTTCTTATAGGACTCTTTTCTTTCCTTCCTTCCTTATTCTACTTCTATCTCTTTCTTTTTCCCTTCTTCCCTCTCAGCTCTCCCCTTTCATTCTTTCTTTCCTCCTTCCTTCCACAAATATTTATTAATATTTGTCAGGAACTACAATGTGTGAGGAACTAAGTAGGTCCAGGTGATACAATAATGAATAAATGAAAATGATGTGGCAAGTGATGATGGAAGACAGTATAGTAATTTAAAATGCTTGCTTTGAAAGCTTTAGTCTGCTTGAACTCTACTCACTATTCCACTGATTAGGGTGACATTCAACAAGTCCTAAATCTCCCTGAACCTTAGTTTCCTTATCTGCAAGTTGGAAATAAAAATAGTATTCCATTCTATTTGTTTTTATATGATGTGCTAAATAGATAAAGTGAAATAATTTATATGGACCTTTAGCACAGTGCCTGGCATATAGGAACTAAATAAATGTTAGTTGTTTTCTATTACTATTAATGGGGCTTATGGTCAGACAGTAAAATGTGCTGCTCATATATCTCTAACAGTACTCCTTATATTTCATTGTAAAAAGACATCTTCCTCTATGTCAGGGACTTAAGCTGTTCATGGTTGGTTGGTTCTTAGCATTGCACCTGTCACATATTATATGCTCTCTAAATGTCTGATGAATCAGTGTTGCATGAGTGAATGAAAGGTGAGCATGGTTAAACTTAAGCAACCTGCCCAAAGTTACATGACCAGTAAGAACTTGTGAGGATGTGAAATGGTCTGTCTGACTTCAAAGCCCACACTTTCCTTTTACACATTATTGCTCACCTCTCTGCACCTACTGTGATTTGGTTATTACACCCATCATGCCATAGGATTTGCCCTTACCAAGGTCATTAATTACTTTCAAGTTTCTCAGTCCAATAGTAAATAAATATTTGTTTTTATCTTACTTGCATTTGACACTATTGTCCTTCCTGAAATTCTCTTTTCTTTTTGTCCCTAGGACTTGGTTTCCTTGGCTTTCTTCCCAGTAGCTTACTTTATCCAGCAGCCACTTCTCAGTCTTTGTAGATTCCTCCTCCTCTTCAACATTAGTGTTTCTTGAGGTTCTATCTTGAGCCTTTATCTTTTCATTCTTTACATTCTATCTCTGTACTTTCATTTCCATCCGATGTGCTCAAATCTACATATTAACTTCAATGTTTCTCTCCTAGCTCCATCGCCACAAATCTATTTGCTTACAAAATATTTCTTTCTGGAGAGCCTTATCTTAAATGCTGTCCCTTTACCCCCAATCCACTTCTCCTTACCTTCCAGATTACATGAAAAGCATGATCGCTCATTAGGGTGGGTACATAATTTAAAGTGTAAACCAGGAAACTTTTGAGAGTGAAGGGGCTTCAATAATAATTACTCTGCCATGCCTAGTTTAACTTGGAACTGTCTTAGTCTAACCAGAATATATGGTCTCCCTGTCTTTGACTGCTAAATTAAGCATTACAACTGGCATTCATTTTTAAATCTTCTTTCTCAGTTTTCACAGGCTGTGAGCCACCAAGTTCTATTGATGCTGTGTCCTTCCTATTTGTATGAATATGTGCACTCTTTTTTTATCTCCATTATTATTGTCTTCTTTCAGACCTTTCTTATTTCCTGTGAAGATTATTGCTATAGCTTCCTACCTGGTCTATCAGCAGCCAATGGTTCACTCTCCTCTAAAACACCTTCTGCCATTTTCAGAATTATCTTCTTAAAGTGTATATCAAGTCCTGTCCCTTTCCTGATTTGGTATTTTGATGGATATCCATAACTTTCAGCATAAAAATTAAGCTCTCTCTCATGACATTAGAAGGTACTTATGCTCAATCCCATCTCACCACTTCTCCCTCTTGCATACTAAAATTGTCCTGGCACACAGTAGGTACCCAATAAGTAATGAATAAAATCAGCACTTAAGACACAACCCACACACCAAGAACTTATCTCAACAAGTTTACACAAATGTGAAGTGATAGTAAATGTCATTTTTATATCAAGATGGATATGTAAGAAAAATAGTTTGTCTGTGGGACAAAATATATAGTGAAATATGATCACCTTACAGTTTGTGACTCAAAAATATATATGATATAAAATCCAACTAATAATTTTTTCTCAAAATGGAAGAGTGAAATCAGAGCACTGTTTCAAAATAGCAAAATGTTCCCATCAAGAAACCTGTGAAAGTCAAAGTCATTGACTGAAATATCAGTGTCTAAAAGAAAATGTGCCTCCTAGTAGTTCTCAGTATTTGTTGAGTGAACAAAATACAAAGTTAGTCTCCATCAATTCGTTATCTGTACACAATGACAATTTTTTGTTTGTTTTTAATTTGCAGGCACACACACACACACACACACACACACACACACAGAGAAATTGCTTCAATCATTTCCATCGGTCAATTATCAACTGTCACTTCAATGAACCAAACTAAATGTGCTACAGAGAATCCAAACACATGATTGACCAACAAATGTTAATGTAAAACTACTTAATGTACAAAGTCTAAGCTAGGAAAGCAAGCCATTGGTGTATGTTACTTAAATAATCTTATCCAATACTATTGATAGTAGTGATCTAAAATTTCCACAATGGTGTAAGATATTTCAATAACACACTGCATGATTGAGATTAGATTTTCTTCAAGAGGGAGGATATTTCATATATCCATTTTAAAGATTTTTAATGTTCTAAAAATACAAACATATTAACTGAATAACCTCGATTTTTCTCTAAAACATACATTATTTGCAAATTTATTTGCCTTTACTATTAATTAAGAATAAAATTACACTGAAAACATTTGTCATTGTCCAGTGATCCTCAAATGTTGGCCAACCCAGCTTTGTTTTTGTGACTATTTGGTCTTTCTCTTTCCACTAGAATTAACTAACTAATTAATTAATTAATTACTAGAAACTCTTTTGAATCCACTACATTACTTCACCATTTGAAGGCTTGTGCAATCTCCAAGTTCATTATATAATGATGGGAAAGAAAAATTATGCAAACTCTATCTTCCAAATGATACATATGTTAAATATTTGTACGTTTTAAAGTTTGAAACTTTCAGAACTGGCCAGGTGCTAAAGATAAGCATTTATATCATTTTGGAATCTACATGGTTCACAAGGATAGTTCTATAAGAAATGTAAAGATAAAGCCCATTAACACATTAATACTGCTTTATTCTCAGATTAGATTCTCAAATTTGAAATACATTCAAGGTCTTCACTTAGCTTGAATTTCCCTTTGTATTGGGAAAGTTATAGTACTTATATCCTCCCAAGCCTAAAAGACAGAAAATTCTCAAAATTTCCTCTCTTGTTAGTGAGAATCACTGAAAATTATAGTTTGGAGAAAATTTGGAGAGTATTTAATCAAAGGTTCCAAACTGGTTTCCATCAGGTAGTAATTGATACCTTTAGGTTATTTTCTGCTATTTGAAAACAAAAGAAAAGAAAACAAAAACAGGTAACAATACTTCACAAGCAGCTAAAATGTTATTGGCTAGGTTTAAATCACCTAGTTTGGTAATTCCAGCTACAGCATGATGATAAGAGGTTTTGTGGGAATTAAAATATAAATATGAATTAATGATTACCGTAACAAAATAAACAAAATGTTTCAAAATGGGATAGAGATATTAAAAACACATTTCATGCAAAAAGCTGATGAAACCTCTGAAGAGGCTCTAATATACTAATTTTACAGACAAAAATATGAAGATTTAGACAAGTTTGTTGTACTTGTAAAAAAATATATATTAATATCCTTTGTTAGCGTCCTTTTCTTTGTATAGAGTAATACATAATTTAATAGCTATAGGAGGTTGGCTTCATGGCTGTGTTACCTACACAATCACTCAGGGTCCTTACTTTAGAAGGTCTCCATATGTGGATTAATGCTCTGCTGTCATAGTTGTGAAAATTTTACTAAGTATTGACCCAGGGGCTCTGCATTTTTAGTTTGCACTGGGTCACACAGATTGTGTATATGCCTATGCTATCACCTAGTTATTTCATAATTTTCCCTAAAAGACTGAAAGTTATCCAGGGAAGGTTTATTTTTTAGTGTTTCACATCATTTCTAAAATTTTGTTTTTAACGTTTATTCATTTTTCAGAGACAGAGAGAGACAGTGTGAGTGGGGGAGGGTCAGAGAGAGAGAGGGAGACACAGAATCTGAAGCAGGTTCCAGGCTCTTAGTTGTCAGCACAGAGCCTGACATGGGACTTGAACCCACAAACCATGAGATCATGACCTGAACTGAAGTCAGACACTTAACCAACTGAGCCACCCAGGCGCCCCTCACATCATTTCTAAAGATGCCTCTAATACCAGTGGACTAGTGGCCATAGAGCCACACGAAAGGCTGAGACCTTGGTGTCTTCATCTTTCCATTCCAAGTGCCTAGCTCAGTGCTTGATACAGAGAAGGTGCTGAATGAATGGGTGAGTCAATGAATAGCAAATTATCAACACATACCTGTTGACTTATTTAATTAACAAAACAGTCAAATTTTTAATAGTTTTAGAAAGGTTAAAGGTAAACTATTCAAGGAAAAATCTTTCTTGAAAAGAATAAATGGAATTGAATTCATAGATATTTTAAAGGAAATAAAATTGAAAGACAGGTTTAACCTCAAGTTGAACAAGTGATAGGTGGAAGGAAATGGTTAGTGGTTAAAAATAGTGGGTATCTCTAAAAAAATTGCATCCTCAGGTGGACTGTCTCTTCTCAAATTCAATTTAATACACAGCAGATTCATCCTGTAAATTGTAACCCAGGAAATGAAAATTGTTGTCCATGTTTGGAGAAAGGAGTGCATATGGGCTATGTATTCAGGAAGAACCAAAGATTATTGATTCTTCTTTGACTGTCCCAAGTGTTCTTGACCTGCTGTTTGCATTGATAAACAGAGTATTATGAATATAAAATTTGCATGAAGAAGTGGATTTTTAAACTCTTTCTTCTGCCTCTGGGCAGAATAAACAAAACTCAGGCTCTGGTTCCCAGTCATTGCAGCTTAGTTAAACACATTTTATTCTTTAAACCATGATAATTTCCTGTGATTATATTGGTTTTGGGAAACATATTTCTAAAATTCATTTTTGTAAAATAGAATAACAAAAAACTAACATTCCTTTCTCTGGAGTCTATCATATTGTGTTTGATCACCCCTCTCATATTTGTTGAGACTATCAGTTTTTTAAAAATTGTGTAACCCTTTCAGTGTTATCTCCTAATGATCAATTACTTTTGCCCTGGATCATAATACACTTCTATCTATCTGTAAAGAGGTTTCCTATAGCATTGTCTAGGCTTACTTTCTGTTTGTTGCTATACCACACTTGAATAAGTGACTTGAATTGTGCACAGATGTCCGGGTGTGGCTTTTGTATTTCAGCAAAGAAATTTCTTTTAACATATACATTACTTCTATTACAGTTCTACAAATTATTCATGGTGCTGCTATAATGCTGGTTCACTGAATATTAAGTATGTGAGAGCAAGTGATTTTATGCTTTGGATGATTATTTATGGGAAAATTCAGTTTTTGGAGGATGACAAAAATAGTGAAAAAGAAGAGAATAATAGAATGACAGTCACAGGCAAAATGAAGTAACAGTGGAAACTAGCATTTGGGGAAAATATAGCTTTAAAGTAGTGAATGGGGAGAGAAGCAAGGGGCATAACTAGTCAGGAACACTCAGATTCTAAACAGGCCGTATGAAGCCTTAGGGCTACACACCTGAGCTCAAATTTGATATGCTTACGGAGCCAGAAGAAAAATTTCAGGATTTGGTAAGATGCACAAAAGAATTTCATAGCCTATCTCTGATGGGAAAGGAGATGATAAAAAGTAGTTTCCATCAATCTTGGGGAACACAGATTTTTTAGTCCCCTGAATCTCCACTAAAATAGAGTTACCAGCTTATGGAAATATATCCCTTTCCACCCAAAGATGTTCCTCATGCTCAACATTGAACAAAGTGAACTGCTGAGACAATCCAATGGCGGTATTCTATAGGAAGATGTATGACGGGATTGTTTTTACTGTTCCCATTTTTATGTGACACATACTGGAATAAGTGTACTTTAAGGATTCTGCTCATGGAATTATAGCTATCATTAGAAAAACTCCATTTAGAATGTTCAACTTTGGCCTGTACTACTTGGTCTGTACTATTAGAATCCTCCAAGTTTATAAACCAATGAATGGGAATAGGAGGAAGAATAGCAGGGTAAAACTATTTTGAGTTTTATTTCACAAGCCAACATGAAAAACAGCAACAGTCAAACTTCCAAGCTCCTTCAATTACCAGGAGCTGTTAAAAAAATAGTAAAAATAAGAAAAAGAAGAACGAAAGTCCTGTTAAGTTTTTAAATCTGTCTAAGACCAACTAGGCAGAAGAGGCAAGCTATTTTAACTAATTTTAGAAAAGTAATACAAATATATAATAGAAAATTGGTGCCTTGATCAAATTTACTTTAAATGAAAGCTTGAGCTGAATGTTACATGAATATTCAGACAATAGAAACCTGTCTGAAATTTCTTTTGAATGTAATCCTAAAATTCATGCATTTTATCTTCTCCTAGGCAAAAAGCCAAAGGCTAAAAGAGCAGAACACAAAAAAGCTGAACCTGAATTATGTTCTAAACCCTGTTGAGTTTAATTTTACTTACAAAGCAGAATGTTGGTTTGCCACTTAAATTTGCCCCTCACAACCCTGTAAAAATACCTAGTTTCTTGATATCAGGCTCTAAATTGTGTTATTCGTTTGGAAAGCTCCAATTTTAAGAACATCATTCTAAATTACTAGGCAAGTGCTACATAATAAATACACATAATCTAAAACAGACCACAGCAAGAGAAGAAAGTAATTTTCCATAAATTTGACTGCAGTATGGTGTTTGCAATTCCATGAGCCTTATAACTTCAAAAGGCACATAGGGAAATTTTTTTTTTAGCTAAATGGAATATCATGAAAGAATGAGCACTTTAAAAGGTTGATGTTTTATAAAAGGGTAATACAGATACACTTTCTTGAAATAAATTTGCAAAAAAGTTCTAATAGCCTTTTGAACAGAAACATATCCCCCCCCAAAAAAATGAACAAAGTCACTCAGATGTTTCAAAACATTTTACTTGGAGCAATGATGGATTAACTACCAAAAATTAATAAACCTGTAATAATACATACAGCTACAATAAAGAGATGAAGGTTACTATATGCCTTATGTTTCCTATTCAAGATTTTTATAATATTAACGAATTTTTAAAAATTATGATTGGAAAACACTCCAAATAGATAAAAGGCCAGTTTATCTAAAATATAAGTTTTTGCTATGGATTGTGAATTTTTATTTTCAGAGATCACGCAATAGAAAGACTAATAGAAAGGATCACGCAAAGGGTCTTAGCATTTATGGCGTTTTCTGTAGTTATACTGTATCTTAAGCTAAAAGAAAAGAAAGAAGAAAAGAAAGGAAAGAAGGATGGGAGGGATGCAGGGAGGGAAGAAGAAGAAAAGAAAGAAAGAGAGAGAAAGAGAACATGCATGCTAGGAGCTGCATTTCTCATACTGGGAAATAATGTGCTAAAGGAAATTGGCGCTATAGTCATTTACTTAATTCAATTCAAATAAGATGTAATTTTATAGGTTTGCAGAATTTGGTAGCCTGGTTCATAGGTGGAAACCACTTAACTGTCATTTCCGCACATTCTGTTTGACATTTTCAGACTTAAAAAATCCCTGTCACTGAACAGTTGCAAATGCCACCATATTAGGCATGTACTTTTTCTGTTTTGGGAAGCAGAATTTAGAAGTCAGTGGAGGAAAAAAAATGCCTCAGGGTTCCGCTAGCTTTGCATTTGAAAAACACATCTACACACAAACAAATTTTATCCCTGTAGTCCCAGTATTGGTGGCTCACCTGTTTAAAATTTCTGTTTGGCATTAAGTTTGTGAAACACTAAGTGACCATTTATTACTAAAAATGTTTTAGACGCTGAAGTTGAATCTACAGGTTTTGTCTGTTACTTAGAAGCAGTTTTCCATGTAATCTTTTCAAAGGCAAAAGGTTAAACAAAAATAACATATATTGTAAAATTGAAAGTAAAATGCCCAGTACTGATGTGCTCAAAGTCCATGCATTTAAATTCCTTTGTATGATAATTTATGGTGATCATGTCTTCAGACTGCACTATTAGCATACTCACCCCTAACAAGAAGTTCTGCCTCATCTGACACACTGTCTGCTGTGGTCTGTACCCTGCAGCCATATCTCCCAGCATGCATCAGAAGGATGTTCCTGATCATTAAATCTGCAGAGGATGCTTGCTGAAAGAGGGATGAAGTGCCAGTTTAAAATGTTGCAAATCTGCCTAGTTCAAGGTGGTTTAAGGGGAACTTTGCACATTCAGTCAAAGGGCCCATTTTTGTCTTTACAATTTATATGACAACAATACAGAAACCAAACATGCCCTATTTTAAGGAACACATGGAAGTTGTTTTGAACAATTGTTAATAAAGAGTTTGAACATTTATACTGAATATAATGATTTAGCAACTACAATATTTAAGAAATATTTAAATATGCACAAACATTAATATATTTAAAAGGATAGAAAAAATAATCAGTGAGCCAAAATAATTGCTTTGATATTTAAAGACAGGCCTATATTGTGGCAAGACAATAGTTTTGAAAGGAATAGCAACTTGTGAAAATTAATTATGAGAAGATAGCAGTCAAAAGATTATACTGTGTGGCTTTATTGAATGGTTGCCTCTATAAGTACACTGTAGGAAACAGAATGAGAGTGCTTAGGTGAAATATTGCTGGTCCCAAAGCCATACATCTTTACTTAACAAAGATTTATTCCTCCCATAACCACATAACCACCACCATCAGGGAGTAGGGTCAGACTGAATCTCTGTTAATCAATGTAGTTACAAAACACAAAGGAGGTCCAAAACACTTGATTCTTGTTGGGAGCAAGATGATTAGAACATCGTTGAAAAATAACTGCAGTTTCAGAGATCGATAAGTACCAGGGAGAATATCTTTAGATGTATCAGTTCATGGGATCCGTGATGACCCTACACATTAGAATGTTGGGTACAAACCTTTCATTACTTAATCTTGGCTTTCATGCACTCTATCAGGAAAGATAGATTTCTTTTTTTGTGTGTGTGAACATGCAAAGATCTGGAATTCACAATTCAAAAGGTATTTTTTTGGATAACAACATAGCAAAACTCCAATACCCTTTTCAGTTTTCATGTTTCAGTCAAAAACAATTGACTGGAATGAGAGTAGATACACATGGCTTGAAACGACATTAAAAAAAAAAAACCTCAACACTTCTCTTCAGTAGTAGTTGAGCATAGGAAAGAATGTTCAACACAAGCCAGAGAGAAGCACTTCAAATCAGAGATCTTTTATTTTTTGATGGAATAGGTGAATTACCTTTAAAAAATGATGCATTTGTCTTTAGAGGTGTACCCCAATGATTATTTGAATTCATCTTATTTTGGAATCATATTTTGTTATCTTATTTTGCAAATTGGCCTGTTTCTTATCCTGATACAGACCATTGGGTTATATAAAAGTAATAAATGCAAGAAGAATTTCTAGAAATTCTTTTCATTATCCTTAGCATTCATTGAAAGTGTGTAAAGTGATTGGAAGTTTTTACCTCTCAAATTATGTGTCTTTATTTAAATGAAATGTTTAACTGTATACTATGTTTTAAGTCATTTCTTTCTGATATTTCATTCTGTTTTTTTTTTCCTTTCTATTAGTCTTATGAAAGGAACTTCTAAGGGCATTGAAAATTTCTCTCATGAAATAAGTGGTACAACATGGTCTGTTTTAGTCATTTACAAAGGAATGCTTCATGGTGAGAATACATTAAAATGTCATAACATTTATTTCAAGGAATGTGGTATTTGTCCAGTCAGTGTCCTACATTCCTAATTTTCTTAGGATAAATTGATACTCTTAAATTTCATTTTGGTTTGTCTCTATTGGAATAAGTACTTATTCCTTTTAAATCTGAAAAGGAAATTTACACGTTAAAACTCTTTGATTTAATATGGGTAAAAAGAAAAGCAAATTACAGGCATTATATGCCATAATTAGTTTCAAATCAATATAATTTAATACTGTATAAATAAACTTTGATATTTTTAACATTTTGTAGCATGGGTCCATTTTAGGTGTAAAAATTTCTTATACCTCTGGATTTCAAAGTTTTCCTTATAGGCTATTTAAATTAATTGGGACTCAATATGCAAACTATAAACTCAGAATGAGCCCTACGTCTACTTGAAAAGCCAAGGAGATGCCCTGAAAATCAGAGAAGACTTTATATTTTCCAGAAATAATACTTCTGAAAAATTGTGCTTGGTGGTTTTTGTTTTGTTGCTTTTTGTTTATTTTTCAATATCACAAACTGATTGATGGTAGTTTAATGGCAGAAAAAAGTAATGATTTAAGTCAGTTTGCAGGCTCAAATTTTTGAAAAATTATTGTGTAAAATAACATTCTTGTGATTAAATAATTGATTGTCTTAATATCTGGAACTTTACCTTTTCAAATCATTGATTTCTTTTTGCCACAGATAAAAGTCCCCAAACCTTTGTGCTTTCTGTTGAATTATAGTAAAAGAAAAGCTTAATGGAATTAAGAAGAGTCTTCACTGAAAATCACATAAAGGTCCAAGGAATTCAGGAGGATGAAGTATAGATTAGCTTTCCTATGCTGTCTTTTACTTGATACCTGCAATTAATAGTATGCAATGCTTTATTAACTGTCTGAAGCTGCATCATCATCTATCAGGAATAAAAAGTCTACAACCTATTGCATTTCTGTCAATGTCAAGACTGTCTGAGGAGTTGAAATGGTCTCATTTTGGGCTCATCCCTTCTCTTTTGGATTATATCTGTGTTATATTTTTACAATTCTAAACAGGGAAGATTAACAGTGAAATGAATGGATTGTGAACAGTAAACCTAAATTACCCTTTGAGTAGATTTACTGATCTTTCAAGAGAAGTAATGAGAAGAATTCATGTGGGAGCCCATTATACTTAATCTCAGCCCACAGTATTTAGTTCCTGAGAGAGAACCTCCACAATTTAGTGCACTTTTAATGAAATGGTTACTTACAGCAGATGCTTGCTTTCTTAAGCTTAAACCTCATTTTCACTTTTTCTCTCTTAGGAGTTACTCTCTCTTCTCTTGTTTTCTTTGACACTTGCCTTATATCTTGCCTTTGCTGCTTTTTTTGGCTTTATGAAGAAATTGTGTTACATGTTACTTCAAATGAACTTCCCCACAACCTGTACTTAGCACAATACTCCAAGCATTGTGTGCCTACCATAGCGATTGACAAATAGTGGGAGCCCAATAAGTATTTGCTGGATGTATGAATAAACAAAGCCCCTTTAAGAAAGAGGCTGGTACACTTATGGTGAGCAGAGCCATAATGCATAGACTTGTGGAATTACTATATTGTACATATGAAGCAAATGTAACAAATTAAGTCAATTTTGTCATTTTATGCCAAAAAGAATAAAGAAGTTGTATTTTCATTTTCTGTGAGGGCAGCAATATGACTAATTCATTCACATTTCTTGGTCACATAGTCTCACTAGAGCAGTAGCTAGATTATTATAACTTTTATTTTGACTTTGAAATAATACAGGAAATGTCATCCTTCCACTCAAGTCTAGATCTTTATTGGCTTTCACTTTGGCTACATGTCTTGCTCATCCAACATAAGAATGTTAGTTAAGACTTTCTAAAAATGGAAGCTCATATAATTTTTCTGTTCAAAATGTTGACTGGCTCTTATTGCCTTGAGGATAAAGTCCAATTTCCTCATTTGAACACAGAAGGCTCCTCAGAACATGATGCCACCTCCTATGACAGAATCTTGTGCTTCTACAGCCTTACCTCCATATTTCCCCATCCATGGGAATACTTTCCATAATTCTGCATATTGTTCTGTTGCAAATGTTCTTTCTCCTTTCTTTGCCCGAGAAGATACTTTTGGTTATAGCTCAAATGCCTTCTCCTTGGTAAAGTCTTTCTGGACACTACCTAGGCTTCCTTAGTTCTGCCACTGTTTAGTTATACTTCAAATAGCATTTCACTCATGTCTCTGCATTAGCATTTTACATTCTTGGAAGTCACCCCCAAGGTCTACTATGGGCAGTCCCACAGCTGAGCTAGGTGCTGATGTAGCCAACAATCCCTGGGGAAGTTAATGAATGCATGGATGTTTTGATTCCTTCCTTCTCTGTACCTGTTTTATCTCCTCCATCCCCTCCTTTTATCTTTCAAAGAAATTAGGAAGGGAAATAAGAAAAGACCAGAGAAAAACAGTGGAAAAAAATATTTAAGGAGTAATATACAGATTTTGGAAAGACAGAATTGTGTGAATCCCTGCTCTACCATTTATTAAATTTTTAACTTGGGAAAACTACCCTGTCATGCAGAGCTTCTCTCACAGCTGCAATATGATAATGCAGGGATATCCCATAGCAATGTGTCTGGCACATAGTAAGCGTTTGATAAAGGTTATCTGTTAAAAGGCACTATAATTGCACTCTTAGCCACAATGAATCTTTCTTTAATTGGTATTTGCTCTTTCAACAAATGTCTATCAAAGTATTCCATAGCTATAATAAGTTTTCTGATAAGCACTTAGCTTTGTTTTACATTTACCTATATCTATACACCTCTTTCTCTCTTATAAGGAAACTACCACACTCAGAATAAGAAGATCTGAATTCTTGCCTTAGTCTAGCAAGTTCCTAGCCCTGAAACTCTGGGAAAGTCACTTTATTGGGATAATAACAACTGCACTATCTCTCTCATGAGGGAAATCAAGTGAAACAAAGTACATACATGAACTATTGGGAAATGCTTCAAAAGTGTAAAATACTTTTAAAACATTTTTTCCCAGTAGGATTTAGTAGGATGCTGTGCAAATATTAAGCATTCTGAGAATGTTTGGGAAATGAATCATCTAAACAACAAGATAACTTGAATTGAGTATTCTTGTAAATAGTGGACTCATGCTGAATGACTCAGTCAGAAGCCTGCTGGAGATGGCAGTTTATATGCCCTTATTTAGGGCTTATTCAACTTTCTCAAGGGGCTCACATAGGGCATTTCCAGCTTCCACAGCCCTTGTCAGACACACAAACCATTCCTCTCCGCAAAGCAAAAGTAACATAGCATATAAATCCTGTGAGATGCAATTAAAAAAACTTTTCTAACATAAAATGGGTATCAGTTATGAGACATAGATTATTAGATATGATTAATGTTATTGACATAAAATCTTGAATACTTAAAAGATTTTCCTGGTCCAGTATTTCTTTATTTCAGAGAATGATTTATTTAAAGTATCCTACCATTAAAAGGAAATAATATACATATACATTATTTTCCTTTTTTTACTATTTTTCTTAAACCTTTATATAATATGATTTACGTTCATGATGCCATAGGTTTTAATATATTTTTAAAGAAAGATGATTAACTTGCATGCCTAAATAATTGGACATATTTTCTGAAATGGAAAAATTAATTGCTGCCAGTGAAATAATACTAGCGAAAAACTATTGACAAAAACATTTATGTCTATAATGGTGAACTACTAAATGGATCCAACTATGCATTGAATAATAAAAATAGGTAAAAAATGGCTTTCACATCCCGTTAATAGGACTTTGTTATTCAATTTTCAACATGTATACTAATAATATATTTTTTAAGTACTAAGAAAAATGCAGAAACAGTTTTACTTAGTGACATAGGTTAAGAGAAACAAGTTGATAACTCTATGATGAACTCAGAATAGCCAGATATCCAAGCTGGATCATTTAGTATTACAAGCACAAAGTCAGGAATTCATGGGATCAGTCCACTGTCTTGGTTAAAATGAAGATTAGACATTATGAAGCAACTCAGAGCAAGAATATATAGGACAAATTACAATTAAATTTTAGTGTAATAAATTTAAAAATAAAAAGTTTAAATCATTTTTATTTCCTAAATGACAAACTTGAATATATGAAGAATATGGAATGAATGACAAAATGTAATGTGTGGCATGTTAGTGTTCTTTTTTCCCAAGTAGACATATAGGACTAGGGAATGTGATATTTAAAATGTCAGTGGATGCCAGACTTAGGTAGAATGTTTGTTCCCTAATGTCTCTTATCTGAACTATGTGCATTGATTCTCTTTTTTTCTAGTGGCAAAGAAAATGGGCATTCCTTTATTTAAGATTAACATAAATGACCAAGGCAAAAGGACTCTGTTATAGACTGTATGTGTAACCCCCTCCTTCACATATTGAAATCTAAACTCTAATGTGATGTATTTGGAGGTGAGGTGATGGGAGGTGGAGTATGAATGGAAGTAGTGGCTTTACAAATGAGACCCCAGAGGGTCCTCTTACCCCTTCTAACATGTGAAGATACAGTGAGAAGATAGCCATTAGTAACCAGACACGGAGGCTACCAGGGCCTTGATAGGGGCTTTCTCAGCCTCCAGAACTGTAAGAAATAAATTTCTGTTGTGCATAAGCCACCCACACTATGATATCCTGTTATAGAAGTCTTGATGGATTGAGACATGCTCTAAGTGTTTATAGTGTGATTTCTGTACTAATCTAGTGTCTCCAAGTTAAAGAGGCATGAAATATATAAGGTCACACAAATTATCAGCCTACTCATTCTTGAAGTTACTCTTAGCTCCTTCCTAACTGTTCGTAAGGTTTCTTTTACATACCTGTTAAGAATATCTGATGTATTCACCTTCTATTGTTAATGAAGTCATCACTAATTAATTCAACAGGCACTTATTTCTATGGGCTATGCAAAGCATTGGGTATACATATAGAGACTCTGCACGTGATTGTCTAGTTTAATGCAGCTTTGATTGAAAAAACATGAGAGGAACGTGTGGAGTAGCTTTTCTCATATCTCCAACAGGCTTGGAATAAATGTGATGAAAGGATGGATGTGTTCTCTGATAAGCACAATACTCAGAATCCAAAGAAATATATTTTCTTTTTCTTTGTGCTTCATATATTTAACAATCTTTCCATGAGCACTGACCTCTAAATTTAGGTTTTGAATAGAAACTTTCAAACCAGCTCTTTATATCCTCCATATTATCCCCTATCTGTCTCTCACCCTTACCCATCTGACATGCTAGATTTTTCCTTATCCAAAACTTATTTTATTTACAATCACAAAATCTTTGTTGGCTATCTTTACTTATGGCCTACAAGGTGGTCCAACTTCTTAATCAGCATTTCAGGCTGGACTCAGACTACTTTGTCTCTCGCCATAATAGAAAATAGACTCTCTGCATCTTCCCTCAAGTGGTTTCTTAGTGACCCGCCAAAGTCTCCAAATTTTGTCTCACATGTTAAGGACTTATTTAAGTCTTATCGTTTTTTTAAAAAAAGACTTAACTGACTAGTAGGGCCTGTTAAGTAATTTGTGGGTGTCAGTGTAAAATGAAAATACAGATCCCCTTTTTCAAAAATTAAGAATTTCAAATGGTGACAGCGAAGCACTACACAAAGCACAAGTCCCTTCTCAATGTGTCCAACTCTCCAAGCCACAGTAATATAGTCTGTTATCTCCTGGAACATATATGCAATTTGTAGGCAATGGTGTTCTTTGGAATAAATACCAAGGAATTGGCATATATCTCTTTCTAATGTAAAATGCCTATCTTTCTCTGCCTTAATGTCTGTATCTTTTTTTAAAACCCCAATGTGGGGCTTAAACACACAACCCTGAGAAAAAGAGTCACATGTCCTACCCCCTGAGCCGTGTAGGCACCCCTGTATTTTCTTTTATATTCTTGACTTGTGCTTTTTCTCAATGTATGTTGGCATAAATAATATAAATAGAATAGATTACATCTTCTTAAATTTGTGTTAAAAATATAGTGATGTAAAAAAAATGTTAATAATCAAGACAGAAAAAAATGTTTTCCTTTAGAGTGAATTACACCATTATCCAGTAATGGAATAAATTACTATCTTTCACCAAGTTTACGCTTCTTAAATTACTTCTCATTGTTGTTACATACAGAAGTATGTATCCTGAACTAGTCAGGAAAATTTTTGTTCACCCATGCATTAACATTGCTTTGGAAACAGCTAGTAATGACATGACCACTAGGAAAGCTCCAGAATAATAAAACTTTGCAGTAGATACATATTTTATTTTATGAGACTCATGGTACATGCACAGTAATAAAATTATTCATTCATTTATCAATCATTTGTTAGAGTAACCATTTTGTTTAAACAGGACATTACAAATACTTGGCAACTTTGAAGTTATGCCCTTCTCTTTTACTCATAGTAAATATACCTGACCTTTGACCCAACTTATGCATTCTGCTCAACACAGAGCTTCAGTTGACTGGAATTTGTATAAGAGACAAAATCTGTCATATCTGAGCTGCACATGCTACAAGATAAGAGATAAAGTATGCCTTAGAGAAACACACATGCAATGTGTGAGGTGGATAAATAGCTATAACACAATGTTAAAGTATTTAGTAGTATAGAAATCATTGCATAAAATATCTATTTTAGTGTGGAAAGATTATTAACAAACCATTTGGTTTAACTAGTTCCTCTAACAGTTGAGAAAATTGAGGATTAGGAGGTGTAGGTGACTTGTTCAAGGGCAAGTTAAGTGTAGAGATAGTAGAGCCTTGGGCACCAGACTCTCAGTTGAGTTCTCTCCATTCTACTATTTCTGTATATAAAACTAATCCTTATTATTCTGTTTAAAACTATAGGTAATTTGATTCACTAGTACTAATTAAAGCAAAATTTGGAAAATGTATAAAAATAAAATGGTTTCATTGTGTAGTAAGAGCCATGAAATTAAAAATTCTTTTATTAGAAATTACTCTTCTAAATAAACCACAGAATTATTCTGACAATTTATGCTTTTCATCAGCATAATTTCTAGGCATGAAATGCTACATCTCACTTTAAAGTGCCAGAATCACCTTTCTGATAATACACATGACCCATCACCTTCATTTTTTCATGCCATTATTCACCTTTTCCATGACTCTTAATCCAGCATCAAGAGAATCGTCTATACGTGGCCCACAGCTACCTTTTTTTAAACAAAGCCATTGGCAGTTTGTACTGACATATCTTTAGTTGAAGAATGGGCCAAACTTCACTTCTCGACCTAAGCTCGTAATCTAGATGGATCAATATTTTACTGATAGATCAACATTTCTGTTCTCTTTTATCTAGTCTTGGAGTATTCTCAATTTATCTTTTAAGATTAACAGTATTTTGTTATACCATCATATACATGTTTCCAGAATAAATTGCATTTTATCCTGCTACTGATTTTACACTGTACCATTGTCAATACCTACATGCAAGTCTAGTTCCATTCTGGCTATGGGAGGAATGCTCAGGCAGTTATCTGTGGGATTTCTATTTCTTCCCTGAAATCAGCAAAGCCCAGGAATACAGAATATAATAGCTCTCACTCATCTTATCAGTTAGAACCAGTGTTGTTCTGGTATTATTGTAAGTTCCTAAAATGTTGGGAATATAGGAGACCACTCTGTGTTTCAGTGATTTTCACACAGAACTTCAGGAATGATTCTGGAATGAGGCCACTTTTTTTTTTTTGCATGTGTTTGTTTAACTTGGTCACTCAGAATCAAGCAATTAATCACTGGTTCTCTGGCATGATGGGGCAGAGCAGAGAGGCTAATGCTGAGTTTAGAAGACTAAATGAGAAGTGATCTACCTGCTGTAGTCTACTGCTTCTGTTTCTCTCCTTTCAGTGTCATTGGTTAATGACCCATTTGTTTATGATCATAACTATTACTCTTTCTGCGGTATTGATTCTTCCCCTGCTTTTTGATCCCCAAACTCTCTCTATGGTACAATATCTGCCAATAAGGGGAATGGAGCTTTTACATTCCATATGAATTAAATTTAATATCTTGAGATTCTCTTCACTTCTGCCCTCCTAGTGTTTATTCTTTCCTATTAGTTATCCCTTCTTTCTTTAAGTAAGACATTGCACTATGAGGTATTTATAATTTATTCCAAGAGTCAACAGTGAAACATACTCTATTTTATTATGGTTAACTGTATCACTATACTGTAACAAATCTTTCATAATCTCTTTTATACTACATTGGTTTCTATGCTTTATGGTAACACTGCTTGCATGTAATGTTGCTCAAAGAACTTATTAGGTCTAGAACTTTGCCTCTTGTTAACTGTGATAGATTAAAGATGTTCACAAAGACTTTTCTATTTGTTCTCTTGAGAAGTAAGGTCTAATTTCCTACTCCCTATATCTGGACTGATCTCGATGACTTTCTCATTAACAGAATATTGCAGAAATTCTGTCTTGGAAATTCTGTGGCTATATCATAAGAAGACTTGCAGCTTCTTCCTAGGCCCCCTGGGACATTTTTTTTCTGGGGGAAGCCAGCTGTTGTTTAAAAAATCAGACTCTCCTGATGTTGTCATTCTATAAAAAAGGCCAAGCTATTTATGTGAAGAGACTTGCTAGAGAAAGAAAGAAGTCCAGATATTCCAAGTTTTAACCATTGTAGCCCAACCACCAGACTTGCAAGCAAAGAAACTATCTTGGGCATTCTAACCCTGGCAGAAACACAAGAAAGAACCAGGAATCCATCTAACAGCCAGAATGGAGGCTTATCCCACGTAGTACCTACTGAGCCATGCAGGCCATCTCCAGCCACTTGGCTACCCCAGCTAAAGGCTCAGCCATTTTGGAACAGATTCAAGGCATTCTTGGGTTTCAGGGCATGTATCCTTGCTGTTCTTTGCCTGATATTCTGACAAAAAACTGTGAATAGTGAAAAGCAGTTGTCATTTTATAACACTAAGCTTTAATGTGCCTTGTAGTACAGTAGTGAATAACCATAAAATAATTTGGTACCTGGAAGTGGGTGCTGCTGTAACTCAAACTTAAACATGTGGCATTGGCTTTGGGCTGTTGTGCAGAAGCTGAAAAGATGATGAAGACAGTATTAATGAAAGCCAGAAGGATCACAAGGAGATTATTGATAAAGACTTTAAAGGGTTGAGAAAAAATGAGGAAATTTTTATTGCATATTGAAGAAAAGATGATCCTTCATGCAATGTTGGAATGTTTGGCAGCACTTTTCACCTGAGCTAATGTGAACAACACATTATCCACAGTGATTAAACTGAATTTGCTTAAGGAGATTTTTTTTTAGGAAGAAAATTAAAAGTGTCAACAGGTTTCTTTTAGCTGTATATAATAAGGTGTGAATAAGAAAAATGAGCTGAAAAGAGATAAGCATTCATTTCTATAGCATCATATAAAGGAAATCCGAAGGAGCCAGGATTCTAGGTTCAAAAACAAAACTACTTCTCACTCCACTCTCACCAGGTAGAAAAGGACTAGCAAAGTAAGAAATGGCCTTGGCAAACATCAATCCAGGCTGCTATCAAATAAATACTGTCCCAGGGTAAAGATCTCAAGTGTGTGTATAAGACAGACCCCTTGTTTATACCAGAATATTTTCCAGTGACCAGACCCTCAGTCCAACACAGAGAGGAACTCAAAGAAACTTAATGGAGGATAGGAAAACATTGAGGAAATTGTAATTGGAGGCTGGAACAAAGGTGCCTAAGTTATGAACTGGCAGAAGAATTAGCAAATCCCTTGCCTATGTTAATGTGGGAGATACAAAGCGTTCCTTATGAAATTATGGACCTGATTAAGGATACTTATAGGAAAAATGAGTATTGAAAGTGTTGACTGACTGGCTTCTTTTAGTTGTCTGTGATAGTGTATGACAGAAGTGACTTGAATGGAAAAAAAAAGAGCGAGTTGAATTAAAAAAGAAGAAGAAGATCTTCATTCTTAGAAGTTAGAGGAAATATTTTCAACCCAGAACTTGCTGGGTTGAAAAATAAACTTACTTCTCACTTCATCTTCTTGAGCTATAAATGAACCGATAACAAGAAAAGACCTTTGTATCTATTGGATAAATATCATCTAAAGAGACTTTTAACTATAGTTTGATCTTGTGAGTATCAACCATAATTGGAATCCATTCTTATAAATAAGGATGATAAATGAAGGTGATATTCAGTTTACTACTATATGTAGTGTCCGGCACATAGAAGCCTCTTCACATATATGAAAAAAATATGGTTTTCTATGGAATTGGTGTGTTTACAGACATTTTGAAAGAAAAAATGAGCAAGAATAGTGGAAAACTTTTATACCTAAATGTTTTGCAAAAATGTAATATTCCAAATGGAATAATTAATTTTAGATAAGAATTTCCAAAGATAAATTTGCCAGTTTAATACCTAGCTGTTTCAAGTTTTCCTTCACAATTCAAGTTTTTCAGATATTCACATTTTATTTGCAATATTAGTAAATATTTTAACAAGTACAATCTTCAACAAGTAGTTATATGATTTCTACTATGGGCTTTATGAACAAATAGTATTATTTTCCTAGCCTAATTTGATAGTTACTAATGCTTAGGAACAAGTTTCTGGATGAAAAAGTACTTCAATGTAAAAGAAAGCAGTTTGGGTCACAGCACCCATTTAAGCACTGTCTTTCACAGACATGGAGATTCTCATCAACATCAAAAATACTTAGAATTTAAGGAATCCAAACACATCAGTGTCAGAAAAGACTAACTATTCAATCTATTGGTTATATTGTGAGCTACAATAGTAATCTTCAATGAAGATTCAAACAGAAGAAAAGTTCCTTTAAAAGAAAAGGTCAAATTGAAAAAAATGTGTCAATCAAAAGCCAACTATGAAAAGTTCAAGGTCAAGACTCTCAGTCAAATTCAGCCGACATTTTGAAAGCTAGTCAAGACACTTTATCACAGAAAACTCATTTTTAATAACAAAGCTTTGCAATTTTATCAGTGAGAAGTCACCAGTTATTTACCATTTGAAAATCAGAGTTTATTCAAAATCTTCTAAAAATCATCATACTCTACTAGTTCTCACTCTTCCTTAACCATTGGAATACAGCTTCTGATATTTCAAGGAATATTTATAAGACTCTTCAAAACTGCATATCATTGGATTGACAACAACACAAATAATCATACATGCATATATATTTTGTTCTAAGATTTCAGTTGGGTTTGAGTTTTCCATTATATATATATGGAGTGTGTGTGTCTGTGTGTGTGTGTGTGTGTTCTGATTTTACAAAATAGTACATGCTGATCTCTTACCCAGATAAAAGGACACTGTTCCATTTTCTAAGATTATTGTTGCTCTTAGAAGAAATTTTTATTTAGACTTAGAGGAAATTTTTATCATTTATCAAGGTTTTATATACATGAATACATTCTTAGCCATAGGGAAGAATTCTGATTTGAGATTATTTTTCCAGTTTGGAAATCCTTTTGCATTAAAAATTTTCCAATTCTAAGGACATCATGTTGTTTTGAAATATCTTCCATTCTGAGCAGGTATGTAATATTTAATAGAGGAAAATGTGATTTTGGAGATGTCAATTGTTCCTTCCTGAAAAAAACTGTTAGTGCTAATTAAAGTTTTTTAAATGACTTCACTGTTATTGGATACCATATCTGGAGAGTGTTTTGGATTTTAGTCTTCAAATATAACCTTTAGAAATCACAGAACTTTAAAATTAGGACATTAGGAGTCACCGACTAACATTTTCACTTTGAAAATGAGGACTCAGAGAGGAGACATGACTCATCCAAAGTAATACAACTAAGTGTGGACAAAGCTGGGCCCACATCAAAAACTCTTGACATCCTCTCTCAACCTCATCTAGTAATCTTATGCTATGTAGTAATGTCACTCAGTAGCAGAATTTTATATTCTATCATTTCTGGGGAAATTCTGGCAGTATCTATTTAAAACAGAATTAATTTTGTTCTTTTTCACTGCAATCCATTCCTGGATATCCATGCCATAGAAAGGAAATTGATACTACAGGGATAGAGATGTTTAGAGATGTTTTTGGTAACATTCTTCATAAATCTCTCAAAACAGAGAACAAAGTTAATATTTATTAATAGGGTAAAGGCTAAATACATTGAGGTATAGTCATATCATGGACTATTATGGATGTATTGAAAAGAATGAATTAGAGATATATCAGGTAACTTGAAGAATTTTCAACATTTTTGAATAAGAGTAATGAGATGCATTAAAGTGTTTAAAATGTTTTAGTTTTTAAAAAATCATAAAAATATTCCTGTACATATGTAATTTGTCTAAGATTACAATAGTGCAGAGGAAAATATAAAGGGACACATATTAGGATATTGACAAGCTTAACTAGGTATGGTAAATGTTGTTATGGGAGAAGAAAAGTAGAGCGGAATTATGCATGTATAATAAAAGTAGTATATAATCTCACTGGTGTAACACATGTGTCTATGTATACTTGAAGAGATGCATGAAAACATGATTACAAAAATTAATGATTTAGTATGATGCCATGGAATTTTTATTCTCTTTTCTCATTTCAGTATGTTCAAATGATATATAATGAGCTTGTATTTTATATGTATGTGTGTGTTTGTGTGTGTAAAATCTATCTTAATTTTGGTGAAAAAATGAAAAATGGACTTTGATTTAGAGCTGAGATATGGTTACCATGTAGAAGGAACAGATAAGTGTTTATCAATGACAACAGATATTATAAACTAATCAGCTTGTGTGGCTAAAGTGATCCAGATCTGATAAGCAGCAATTCCTACACTGTGTCCAAGTGAAGAGTACCTTTCTGTTTATAACTGTAGGTGGTCATTTAGAACTTAGTCTCTTTTTTTGTGATTCTCCTTCTCTGATTTATGATCTTTTTGAGGAATCTGTTAACCAAGAATCTTCGTGTTTTCTTCTACTAAATGTCAGAGTGGTCTAGCATGATTGTTGTATGTTAGCGGTCTATAGGTGAGTGATGTTGGTCTACATACGATATATTACTTTCCAAATATTCTATTAAAGTCTTTTTGCAAAGGTCATATTTTAGTTAATCTTGGGAACCTGCTTCAATGTTGTGTGCTATTATCTGCTCTCCATGCTTTTCAATCCAGCACAATGGTATAAATGTTAGCAACTGCATTCAAACCTTGAACCCATGTTACTATGCTTTTAACATTAAGAACTATTGGTGGGGAACAATGATGTCAGAGTAAATGTAAAACTTACACTGTTAGATGAGACCTCAATGCATGGTTAAGAAGTTCTAAACGCATGGAAGATGACATTTTATAACTGCTTTTCAAATCTTCATATTTGACTAGAGTTTGATGTCCCTAGGGTATTCTAAATTGATGGACTTAATCTTTATTTTTGGCTTGGTCAAGAACATTGTACTATGTGTCAGCCACTTAGAAATGCTCAGTTATATTTCTTTAAATTTATCTTGGCTGCACATGGGATTTTTATGCAGACTCATAAGCAAAGTATTCTGGAATTATCTTTTGGTATATTAAGCCATCCAGTTGAGTTGATTTTTTAAGTTCTTTTGATTTCATATATTGAGATTATAGTCATGACTAAATAAGCAATTCTTGGAGAATTTCCTAAAAGACTTTGATGATGTTCATGTTATTCTTTCATGTTACCAGCTAAAAAAACAACTTCATGGAGAGTTAATTTTCTACCATTATGTTTATGATGGAATATTCACCTTTGAGTCCAAGAATTTCAACAAAACTTCATAATGTGCACTGTACTCATTATAAATTTTGTCAAGGTTTGCATGTCTTAATATGCTTTAGTCATATTATTTTATCGTCCAATATATTTTGGAAGCTCTTAAAATCTTTTGAATTATCAAGTTTAATATTCACTTGAGGAACACATTCACATCCCTCATCTATATTCCTTTATTGTACCTTTAAGTCACAATTGTAAGTACAGTAATAGTACTCTATATCAATATATTTCATATGAAACAGAAATATTGAATGTAGAACTTAAAAATGGTATGAAGTTGAACTAGTTAAAATTTTCATCTTTACTATTTTCCTTAAATTACTCTACTGTTATCACAGCCTTATAAAATAAACTATTTAATTCTAGATTGTGAGCAGTTTTATAAATATTTCCATTCTTTTCAGCAGTTTAAGCCATAGCAAAATCAGTGATAACAAAAATAATGATACCAACCATTCTTTAATGAGAAACAACTGGAAATGCTGGCCAAAACAGTCTATGAATTTATTTTGGGTATGGAGTATTCAGTATATTCCTTTTTTAGATATATCCATAAACTTTTTCAGCATTCATTAATAAATATGCCTGTTTTTGTTCTTGTCAAGTTATAACTAAAGCACATAAATCCCTAGAACCAATTTTTGGAAAAGACATTTAACATGGATTATTTTAGGATAGATAAGGTAGCTGATATTACAATTATCTTCAGAATATGCTATTTTCCTGAAATAACAATTAACTCATTTTTAAATTAAACAAGTACTATTTCTCCATTAATTACTTTTTTCTAACTGCTGCCAATTTTCTATTAAGTGGTAAAATGTTAAAATTTCCTAATATTTTAAAAACAGAAACACAAGCCATATAAAACAGAAAAATGACTTTGTATAAACAGATGAAGCCCTTTGACTAGCTTAACTTAAATCAATAAAAAAGGACCAAATCAGATAATGACTACATAAACAGTTGACCTAGTTTGTGTTTATAGTGACAGCATATGTTGTTTTAGTGTTGTTCAAATGATTATTTTTCCCTTATATAACACCACATGTATAGTCTAGTTTTTAGGTTAGTCTTAAAAACGATACCACAGTTGAAGTTAAGGATTATTTGGCACTGATCATTGTTTAGATTGTGTGGTAGACTGTTGCAGTAATGGCCCCAGAGTTTTTCATGTCTTCCTGGAGCCCACCCTTGGGTAACCCCCTCCCACACTCAATGTATCTCACAAAGTGACTTGCAATAGTCAATGAGACTTTAGCAAACATGGAACAGATGCTTGCAATGTACATGGACACTGGACATTGCTATTTTGAAACCTGTAACAATCATGTGGTATAACCTGGGCTGGCCAGCTATAGGGTGAGAAAGAACTTAAAGCAGGGACATGCCATCGCGGCTGCCTTCCCACCCCCCATTCCCCAAACAGCTCTTAGTTGACCTGGTAGCTGACTAAAGATGCATATATAAGCCAAGTGAGAACAGCAGAAAAGACAACCAAAACTAGCTCAAATTACTGACCCCTAGAATTGGGTCATAAATTTTGTGGAATTCTTTTTCCAACAAAAGCTAACAAAACAGAAATTGTAACCATAATTGAACGAGACTTTTGTTAATCCTGGGAAGAGGGTTCCAATTTGATGAAATGTGAAAAAAAAAAAAAATGTGGCCAGAGGACAGATGGTGGTAGATTGCAAAAATGTCTTCAATACCTTGCAATTCTTACCAGCAGGAACCTGCTTCCCTACCCTTTGAATCTGGTATGGCCTTAAAATAGAATGTGACAGAAGTGGCATTGAACAAGTTTTGAGCCTAGGCCCAAGGGATCACAATGTTTCTGCTCTTGAACCTTGGAACTGTGAGACCCCCATGTGAACAAGCCTGGGCTAGCCTGTTGGATAATAAGAAACATGTGGCCCATTGGTCTCTGTACTCCTAGCCTGTAGCCAGCTGACACCTTAACATTAGGACTTCAAAACTTACTGAGAGCTGACTACAGATGCGTGAGTGAGTCTTGCTGAGACCATGATCTGAACTGAGCTAAACGCAGCCCAAGTTGCCAACCCATAAAATTATGAGCTAAATAAATGATGGTTTGAAGCCACTAAGGTTTTTTTTTTTTAAACATTTATTTACTTTTGAGAGACAGAGAGAGACAGAGTGTGAGTGGAGGAGGGGCAGAGAGAGGGAGACACAGAATCTGAAGCAGGCTTCAGGCTCTGGGGCTTGAACTCACAAACCATGGGATCATGACCTGAGCTGAAGTCGGACGCTTAACCAATCAAGCCACTCAGGCATCCCCCCACTAAGTTTTTGAGTGATTTATTTTGCAGCAAAAACTAACTACTACAAACTATGTCTGTGTACTATTCATCTCTATATATTTAGGATAACTACTCCTTAATTACTTTCCTATAGTTGAAACAAAAGGAGATGTACAAAAAGTATTCATTGATATTTAAATCGTGAAATATTCTCTAAAGATATTTGTGTGTCAACATCTAAGATATAAAAATAAACACACCAATGGATTATTTCAGTCAGAGTTTTGGTATGTGACTAAACGTGGCTGGAAACAGCAATCGGGCAACATCCCCCCCACTCCCCAAAAAACAAGTTAACTAAAAAAAGTGATCTTTAATGTCTTTAGCCTGATTATTCTTAAAGATAAATGGAAACATCTTATTGAAATGCTTGCATTTCTAATACTGGCTCAAGTTATTTAAAAATTTTTTTTTAATGTTTTATTTATTTCTAGGAGAGAGAGAGAGACAGCGTGAGCAGGGGAGGGTCAGAGAGAGAGGGAGTCACAGACTGAAATAGGCTCCAGGCTCTGAGCTGGCAGTCAGCACAGAACCCAACGCAGGGCTTGAACCCACGAACCGCGAGATCATGACCTAAGCGAAAGTCTGACGCTTAACCGACTAAGCCACCCAGGCACCCCTGGCTCAAGTTATTTAAACACTAAAGATATTGTAGTAGCCTGTTCAGAATCATTACCAATGGGATGGGCACTGTGAGCAAAGCATGTCAGAAGTCTCTTACCTCAATAAAGCCAATTTTTCAGTATTCCTTACTACTTAAATGATGGATAATGGCAATTAGACTGCAGATTTCAGAAATGTTTGTGTAAAATACAATCTCTATATTTAATACGCATTTTAAAACATGCGTATGCTTGTTTTATCTGTCAGTATGCTTACTTATTTATGAGGACACCACCAGTTAAGGATAAAATATAATATTTAATAGCTTCAGGTAGTTTTCTTAATATGAAATCCTTCAACTGTTGAGTACAGTGTTATATCTTCACAGTTTATGCATTCTAAATTATTTTAGCTAATTTTGCTTCATGATAGTTAGTTGTTTGGTTTTGAATATGTGTAAGTTCTATAATAAGAAAGTTTAATTTTATGGTAAAATTAAAAATTACCAGTAGGATTATTACCTTACCTTATACTAGTTGACTGAATAACCTTTAATAATGAACTTAGTAATAAATTAAATTGAACATTAATCCTAAGAACAGGCCTTTCTCCCAATGACATACTTGGTTAATAATTCAAAATTTCCCTCCAGAGTTTACTTCCCTCAGCAATATAATATCTCAATACAATAACACTTATCACATTAAATAGTTATTTAAAAATCTACCTATATTAGGAGTTCCAGATGAGAGAGATCACACCTTACTCAAACATGTAGTGCCCTCATGTAGTGCTATACACATTACAGATAACCATTAAATTTTTGTAAAGAAAAAAATTGCTAAAATTTGTCCTTATATTATTGTATTTTTTTTTTTTTTTTTTTTGGTGTGGTAGTTTGACAGAGGAGCAGGGAAGTGAGAAAGTCATTACATATAAGAGTATAACATTCTATTTGTTTATTTGATAACTCATTTAACAAATACTTTATTTAGCAAATAATCTGCCAGGCATGATATCAAGTATTCAAAATGGTTAGAAAGGTAGATATGATTCTTATTCTCAAAAATATATAACTTAGTAAAGCAGTAAATATGGATGAAAGCAGAAATTATGATGTTAGCCTGTATTGTATTCTTATAACTGCCCCTAGAATAATAAGCAGCTGTCTTAAAAATATTACATAGTATTTCTCAGGGAATTACCTCAATGACCCTGAATATTGAATCTTGCATTGCAATACTTAATTTCTTTTTTATATACTCCATAGAAATCTTCAAGCAACATGTAAATTTATGTAAAACATATACTTATGCGAAGAAACATACAATTTAATTTGGAAAAATCTGGCAGCTTTACTTTTAGTAGGCATATGTAACTTGCTTTAATTGGAACCAAGAATGATCATAACTATTCGCTTAATTTTCCAAAGTGATATGGGCAGCTTTCTTTAAAATGGAATTTCTGTAGTAATATATTAGACGCAATTTGCTTAAACTGTAAGATCACTGTTTGTCATTGGGATTTGGTATACAAAACCTCAATATCTCATATTTTTCTCATGCTCTGCGTCTACTTGAAATGTCTCTTGCCCCTCTGCATCTTCCTGCTTTGCCTGCAATACATCTTATTCTCCTGTAATAGTCTCAGGTATTACTTGATTCAGAAAGTATTCTTTGCTTCCAGAGGTCAGATGATGTGTAACTTGAATTGAATTCCCTAAACACACTTTTTCCATTGCTCTTGCCACATATCAGTTTATATGTGTGTTTCTCTGTTAAGACCCAATACCCTCCAAGGTAGCACTCTATCTCATTTGTATTTGTATATCTCCTATAGAATGTTCGTTATTGATTACTACAGAAACCTCAGTTCTTGGACAGGTACCTAGTATATAGGTGCTCAACAAATCTTTGTGGAACTGATATAAATTCTGAATTAATCTACTGTTTGCTGATCAAATACTCTGTGGAGCATTAATTATTTGGTAAAGATTAAAGTATTATGCTTTCCAAATTCTCTAGGTTGATCTTTTCCATTTCTTTTATGTGAGGGATATAAGATGAAGAAAGGAAGTGAATAATAATAGCCCAATAGTTATCTCCAAAATTATCTCTTCCTCTTTTTACAACAGAGAAAACATCTTTGAGAGGCTACCTACTGAGTTATTAATACGAGACTCCTAAAGTTCACTTTGTATTATAATATGATAAAAATAGTCCATGAAAGAAACTAGAGGATTTTGAAAAGCTAAAAGCTAAACACATAACATTTAGGCATGCTTTAGAATTTTATACAAAACAGATACAGAAAGAGAAATTTCAAAATAAAGGTAGAATTTCAAAGATGTCTTGAAAATAATGGACTTTCAAAAATCAAGTCTTAGAAAATCATTTTGAGAAATAATATAGGAGTCTAAAACACAATACTTATATATCAAAAGTGTTTCAAAATCTAAACTGAACCATGTTTGCTTATAAAATCCTAAACCTGATGTAGTATTAGAAAATAAGGACAGTCTTTTATTTACTAAAGTTTTTAAAATAAAAAAAAAACCCATCTTTTATATATTATTCCTACAAACTACAAATTCTAATATCAAGGCCCTTATTTTGCTATGAATTTCATCACTCTGAAGGTTAAATTATATCCCCAGGATACATAGAAAAATGTAAGGTATTTTTTTAAAAATAACAACAAAAAACCCATAAAACATATCAGCATTGCCTCAACATGATAACTAGAATCCATTGTACATTTCTCTCTTATTGCCAACTCGTGTGGTTATTATTTCCTGAGAAAATGATTACTTTTAGCACAATATCAAGAATATTTAAATTTTCATGTGAAGGAAAATGAATAAAACTATTTATTACTGATATCCTTGATAACTTTAATAGAAATTAGAAATTTTTCTTGGTTAACAATAATAAAAAACTACTTAGTATAGTCAACATTTGTTTCTAAGTGGTCTACTCTTCTGAATGGCTGTTTTAGTTCATGTACTCCTACCTTCACTGATTTCTTTAACAACTCTACAAATATTTATTTAGTCTTTAATGTACTCCATGTACTGTGTTAAGTTCAGAATATAAACATGTACTTAACTTCCGGAATTATAAAAGCTAGAAGAGAAAGAATCAAGCACTATTTACAGTAGATTTTGATACTTGCTTTGGTGGAAGAATGGGAATGGTATAATGGAAGCCCTGGGAGCATGTGCATGAGGAAAAGGGAAGAATCTAAAACCCTACCAGCTATTTGACTTGAGAGCTGGATTTTGGTGGCTGAAAACTCACATGAAACCAATAGTCCTTTAAGTAACATAGTAGGAAAACAGAATTTTAAATGTCTCAAATGTGGAAACAATATTTTCTTCAGAAAGTTGCAACTCTTCTACTCTGCATTTTTTCATCTTCAGCAGCAAAAGCAATGTAACATAATTTGTCTCATATTCATTTTGAGAGAATCTTCAAAAGACTAAAAAGGGAAGTTGGTAAAAATGGGTTGATGGGGCGCCTGGGTGGCCCAGTTGGTGAAGCGTTTGACTTCGGCTCAGGTCATGATCTCCAAATCCTTGTGGGGTTGAGCCCCGCAGGGGCTCTGTGCTGACAGCGAGCTCAGAGCCTGGAGCCTGTCGCAGATTCTGTGTCTCCTTCTCTCTCTGACCCTCCCCTGCTCACGCTGTCTGTCTCTCTCAGAAATAAATAAAACATTAAAAAAATAAAACAAAATGGGTTGATACACTATACAATGATACAATTACAGCAGCCAGAAGAGTGAGCTTTAATTAATGGGACAATACACCCACAGGGCGTCTGAAAAGGCAAGTATGGGAGGATAGTTTAAGATGTTTTTTCAATCCATTCTCAGTAATTTTTGTGAGAGGATTTTTTAAAACTAATTTGGTGATTTGATCTTACAGACTATGTGAGTTTGATGTTTTGATAGTGATCAAATAAGTAAGGTAAAAGTAGGCTGAGTTGTCCAGCTAGAGAGGTAGAACTACAGAGAAGAAACAAAACCTCTGTCTTCAATTTTCAAAGTGCTGCAGTGAAGAATTATGGATAGTTGTCATTCTTCATATCTTTGTTTCAACACATTAAACTATGTTTGGAATAGCATTAATGGCAATGAAGTTTTAAACTCAAAATAGCTTAAATGATAATTGTGGCTGTGTCATAAATGTGCCTGTGTTGCCCAGAATCTCAGCCATGAAGCCCTTCATCCCTCTTCCTTCCTGGGGCTCAGTTGCTTTATTTACATATAACTTGCCTGATTCACCATGTTATTGTGGGAATTGAATGAAATAATACATATAAAAGAGGAAGAGTAAAAATTTCTCTTTATGATGTAAAATTCTATTTATATATTTTAGCCTAGGTCTTAATTGGATAATGAGTCTGTTTCAATTTTATTCTGAAATGATTAACTAAATATTGAAGAGTCTGATTTGTACATTTGCCTTTAAAACTATATGCAACAGAAACATA
Source organism: Crocuta crocuta (assembly GCF_008692635.1). Classification (NCBI taxonomy): domain Eukaryota; kingdom Metazoa; phylum Chordata; class Mammalia; order Carnivora; family Hyaenidae; genus Crocuta; species Crocuta crocuta. The sequence continues at coordinate 1,122,092 of NW_027530499.1, forward strand.
TTTTTGGCAAAGTGACAAGCAATAGTTCATGACAGCAAAGTTTGCAAATATTAGAAAAAAGAACTTGCATAGTATAAATGTAACCACATAATCATAGTATAATTTTTATAGGTAGGTGATTTTAGATGAATATATGAAAATCTTGCCACCAATGAGAATAATTGACCCACAAATTTTAAATTGAATGAAGGATATCTACTATAATTTAACATTAAACTTACTGAGAAAGTAGGAAATTTAAAATATTATCTACATTTTACCACAAATAAAAACAAAACCAATTCCTACATCATAGGGTATTAGTGAGAAGTAAACGAAATAGCATTTGAAAAGTTTAGCAGGTTGCCAGGTATCTAGTGGGCATTCAGTAGATGAGAGCTATTATGATCATTTTTATTATTACCCATCTCTGTTTCCAGTGCTTTCTCAGTGATGGCATTTGCCATTATGGCAGTCTCATGTCAGAATTTCAGAGAAACAGTCTCTGAGGTGGAGACTCCATTAAGGAATGACTTTGGGATCAATATTTGTGGGAAAAATGAAGAAAGCAGAATTGAGCAGAGGAGGTGTTTAAATGCATTCACAGCAAAGGTTTCAGCTTATCCTATATAAGTATCCCTAAACATTCACCATCCTTACCTTTGGTCATGGATTGAAGGGTTGGGGCATAACTTGGGTCAGACAACTCTCTTTGGCTGAGGGCAATTCCCAGAGAAGGGCTCTGGTGAAGCAAACACTCACCAATAGTTTCAGTGGGGGAAAAGAGTACTTCAATTTTGAAAGGACAATCTGGGTAATACACCATGATATCTACTACAATGGCCTATGGTATCCTCAGTTAAAATGGACACAATTAGTTATCCTTCCTAATTCAATTCATTTGAACAGGCCCACAAATCAATTTGAATAATGAAAGGGAGAGGAATACAAAAAACCAAGAAGACAGAGGTATTTTTAAAAAGTCATTAAGATTTGAGTAGCATCCTCTTAAGAAATAAATAAAATTCAATACTGTAAAAAATTGGAGTATTGAAAAAAGATGAGTATTAGGATTTAATGGTAATTTAGGTACTCATATCAGTAACTTGAATATTTGATATACCTGGAAAACTACAATTTTATAGCTTAGAGATACTTTTATTTACTTATTTATTTTAAGCTATTTAGTACATATATAATTTATAAAGACATTTATAATAACTGTCTTATAAAAATAAGTCTTTATTAGATTGGACCAGGGAAGGAGTTCCAGAGTCAAAGTCCACTGATAACTCATCAGTTTGTAGTTGTAGGACAATTGATAGAAATTTAAAATAATAATGGTTAGGTACAATGGAAATTCTCAACTGAAACTCAGAATATTTAGAGTACTATTTTGTATGAAAATTTATCCTAGAAGTTTATTATGTGTTTTAAAAAGATTAGAAAGTCTGAGTAAGTAATTCATTATTGAAAATGATGTAGAATTAGGTAAGAATGTATATTAATGGAGTCACTGAAATAAATCAGATAACTTAATAGTCTAAGTTAGAAACAATGACATGATTTTGCAAACACTTACTGGGATCTACCAATGGTCACATTTCCAAGGAAACAGGCACTTTACTCCAGATTAAATTCACCTTTTGATTGGATTAAAAACAACCAACCCAAGGACAATGTAGTATTATAGAAATCCAGCCTGAGTTAATACAGGGAAAAATAATTTTGGAGGAAAACAAAACTTTCAAAAGGAAAAATTATGGAGTCCTCGACATGTAAGCACGTCTTAATCTCTGGAGGTAGTGAGCTAATAGCATATCTAATTTCTGCAGTTTACAATCCAGGAAAGCAAATTCTATTAAGAGGTAAGGAGTGTTTTATATTTCTCACTCCCCCTTTCCCAATCCAATAAGCTGAAACATCTCAATTGGTTCTGATGAAAATCTCTAGAAAGTATGTTATTTTATCCCCTCAGAGATCACAGAACACAGGGTATATCGATCAGATTTTTCCTGGCATGGCCTACAGCAAAATTGCCTTTTCTATCAAGAAGCTTTATTTTTCTTTTCTCTCTCTCTCTCTCTCTCAGAAAAACAGTAATAAGAAAGTAAACTTAAAGTTTTTCACTAAAATACACAGAAGATAAACTAGTAACTTTTCATATCACCCATATGCTATATAAATATATCATAAAGATAAAACAGCTATCAAAAATGGACCTTTAAATGAACAAAAAAATCTCTGTATCTTCACTATAATACCACACCCAGAAAGTTTGCTTTGGTGGACTATATTTAAAAAAAACAAAGTGAGTCCTGTGATTTGGATGAGTAACATCGTTTTTTAATATGTAATAATATTGGAAGCATTACCTGATTTTGCTACATTTGACCAACTATGAAGAGACTCATTTCAAATTTTGCTTCGTGGGACCCCTGGCTAATCAGAGTAAATGGAGGTGGATAATCAACATGGTAATCACTCATCTGTGATCCTGGTGGTATTCTGGCCCACAGATTTAAAGAAGAGTCTCCTAATAATTGACTGTCTTAGATGTCACCGAGGTAGTCACCTTTCATTCAGTTCCAAATTTTGCTCAAGTGAACATCCAGTTTTCTGTCAAAAGTAAATAAACTATTCTAATAAAAGGTTTTAACAGAATTTTAAGTAAGCAGTTAAAGCCCAATGCCATGCTCTGATTTAGGAACCCTGAGATAGTGACCTGAGCCGAAGTCGGATGCTCAACTAACTGAGCCACCCAGGCATCCCTCAAATTATATTTTTATTCAGCAAAGATTGACTGAGTGGCTATTCTGTGGACATCTATAGTGAGAATAATAAAAAATAAAACAGCATATTAGCTTCTGCTTTTAGGGACCCCACTGTTTAGCTTATTTCATGAATATATAAAATGTTAGAGAATAATAGATTTTAATGGCATATTTTGTTCATGTTCATAGGGCTGCATGAAGCATATACACATACCAGAAAAGATGGAGTTTTTTTTTTTTTTTTTTTTTTTATAA